>NC_054557.1:6892819-7200319 GCF_017654505.1 Polyodon spathula
GTCCTGCCTGTCTTTCCTATACAGTGTATACCCACAAATATTATATTCGTCTCCATCACTCTCAGACAACCACGTTTCTGTAACACCTATCACATCATAGTTACCTGTTAGTGCAGTAGCTTCAAGTTCTAGAATTTTGTTTCTGATACTTCTAACATTTAGATAATGGTTGTCTTACCTGAGTTGTTGTTCTTGTTTTGATGCGGTCTCCCTTCTGTTTTTTTGTTGATTTCTCCCCCCTTCCTTTCTAGTTTAAATGCTCCTGAACCTGCTCGAGGATCTTTTCTCTGAGTAGACTGGTTCTCTTGTTATTTAAATGCAGTCCATCCCGTCTATACAGATAGTCCTCGTTGTAGAATGTGGTCCAATGATCAAGATAGGTGAAGCCTTCCCGTGTGCACCACGTCTTCAGCCATGCGTTTTGATTAATTATTTCCAGCTGTCCATATGGTCCTTTGCAAGGTGCGGGTAGTATACCAGAAAATACCACAGTTTTGGTTTTCTCTTCCATATGTTTGGGAAGTCTCCCACATGCCTTTTGGCGAACACCAAATGTGTTTGCTTATTTTTTTCTTTAAGCAATGGCTTTTTTTCTGGCCACTCTTCCGTAAAGCCCAGCTCTGTGGAGTGTACGGCTTAAAGTGGTCCTATGGACAGATACTCCAATCTCCGCTGTGGTGCTTTGCAGCTCCTTCAGGGTTATCTTTGGTCTCTTTGTTGCCTCTCTGATTAATGCCCTCCTTGCCTGGTCCGTGAGTTTTGGTGGGCGACCCTCTCTTGCCAGGTTTGTTGTGGTGCCATATTCTTTCAATTTTTTAATAATGGCTTTAATGGTGCTCCGTGGGATGTTCAAAGTTTCTGATATTTTTTTATAACCCAACCCTGATCTGTACTTCTCCACAACTTTGTCCCTGACCTGTTTGGAGAGCTCCTCGGTCTTCATGGTGCCGCTTGCTTGGTGGTGCCCCTTGCTTAGTGGTGTTGCAGACTCTGGGGCCTTTCAGAATAGGTGTATATATACTGAGATCATGTGACAGATCATGTGACACTTAGATTGCACACAGGTGGACTTTATTTAACTAATTATGTGACTTCTGAAGGTAATTGGTAGCACCAGATCTTATTTAGAGGCTTAATAGCAAAGGGGGTGAATACATATGCACGCACCACTTTTCCGTTATTTATTTTTTAGAATTTTTTTAAACAAGTTATTTTTTTCATTTCACTTCACCAATCTGAACTATTTTGTGTATGTCCATTACATGAAATCCAAATAAAAATCAATTTTAATTCCAGATTGTAAGCCAACAAAATAGGAAAAATGCCAAGGGGGGTCAATACTTTCGCAAGCCACTGTATATATATATATATATATATATATATATATATATATATATATATATATATATATATATATATATATATATTGTATTGTGTGTATATATATTGTATTATATTGTATTGTAATAGAAGTATCTACCGTTTGTATCGTGATTCAAGACCAAACACACAACAGAGCTCATTGTAGTTCCCCAAGTCATTCTTGAATGAAGAAGTGGTGCATGAAGTTGGTATGCTGGGGAGGATTACAATAATCTTCATTCACACTGCTGTATGTTGGGCATGCCTGAGTTGCACTGGGCAGCCTAATTATTTCCAGCTTCTCTCGCCCTCTGACAGACCAAGTCCCCAATTGATTTTCTCAAGGCTGCTTGAGATAGTTGTGAACGAGCCTTGTAAGTGAAAGGGAAATCTGCTGTGCTCCTTCTTCCTAATTAGATAGGAGTCAGACAGAGTCCGCCAGGGCTAGGCCATGCTGCTGGATCAGGTTACACAGCGAACCCTGATTATCACGAAGTGCAGATTTCTGGAGTGATTGTAATTTGATAATGATGCTCTATTGCTAGGCAACACGATTCTACAGCACTTCCTTGTACTCCTTAACGGCTATCAACTAGTTCTTCATTAAGTACAGTGCACAGGATGGCTGGAGTGGTGTCGATGGGGCGGATAATCATACAGAAGTATGCTAATCAGTGGAGTCAATCCCACTCGCAAATCAGTAGCATTGGGATTTGTTATATGTATCTGCTGCATTCTAATACGTTGTGTGAATGGGCCTCTCTTAATGTAGAGATTTCATCTCGCATGCATTGTGCTGAAATTGTGTGGCATGGTGTCTCTCGTAGTATGAGTTTCTTCTCATCGCTCTACAGCGAACCCTGCTGGCCAGGCACCCAGTGAGCTCAGAGTGGACACCTGTAGAGCTGGCCTCTGTCCTCCAGGGGCCGGTAACTCGCTTACATCCACTCTCGAGTTCCTGTGTGTAAAAGAGGAAGCTGGCTTGGTTCTGCGATAGGGGGTCGCCCACTCGGGTCTCCTGAGGTAAGCATTGTAAAGAATAGCGAAGTATTGGAATGTGTATTAATATACATGGCAACTAAGGGCAAACTATGGTAAATGCATAGCATAGCGAAAGCATGGGAACACTGCAACAATACAGTGGTACACTTGTATAAGGATTGGTACACCCCTAGTACTCAATTGCTGGGTTGGATAATATCCCTTAATTGGAACTTTGTCTAGTTAGTGTTTCTTTCATTCTTTTTTGTCTGTCTTGGTGGCGTGTTGACTGTTTAAAATGAAACTGTACCAGTTTTCTCTAAATGAAAGTCCTTTTCCCTTGGCAAATTCAATTACATGGAACTTATTTAATCTCCTTATGGAGAAGTCCCAGACAAGTAGGGTGTATGCAGGAAGAGAGGGGCAGCAAAGCGTCTTGGGAGTAGCGTTGCTTATCCTTTGTTGGCTTTTGATTACTATAAAAAACACAATTAAAGCCATAGTCATTGATAATTATTATAAGGAAGCAACATGGTGTGCCTGCGGCCTCCTGTTTTGATTTTCTGTGCCCTTCTCGGAGACAGTTTAACCAGATAGTTGAGTACCTTAAGCAGAATGTTGAGTACATTTGTTTGGTTTTCGTCTCTTCCCTTTTATTCTGAAGTGTTAACATTGCGCATAATCTCTTTGCCCCTATGCTGCTTAGTTCCTGCTGGGTTCTGTTTGTTAGTTTAACCCGCCAATTTTAAAATGGAAGGGTGTCTCCTTTGTTCGGTAAGAGAATTTAGTGGAGTACAGGGTTTAGTTTTGCTCTTTGAATGCAATATGATGGCAAGACATACAAATCCTAATACTATTCCAAAACCCATATTCATCATAACAGTTCTTTTAAAGCAGTCCTATTGCCATCTTTGTGTTTTTCTTTAGTTTAATCACTGAAAGAAGCACCTCGGTGCATTGATTCCCTTCAGTGAGTTGATGCGCCTTGCACTTTCCTTCACTTCCTCACCGAAGCATGATGACACAAGCCAGCAGCATGAATGCTCAATCTCCGGCTCTTCCTGTTTAATATACACTCACCGTAGGGCTGGGGCATATCCAGAATAGGCAAGCAAGCTTTGAGACACCTCTTGTATAAACATCTTCAGATGAAATAAATGGCTGCATTGGATACCACTGTAGTAAGTCAGATCACATCTCCATCTAATTACGGAGGTCAGATCCTACCAGGTATTGCAAGTTAAGTGTGAAAGTCAGGGGTCCGTGTGCACAGCGTCTCTGCTGAATCCCTTCTTTGCCCCCGATGCATCGAGTTTCAAGAGCGAAGAGAGAATCCTTCTTCAAAGGGAAGATGGCGCTTGCTGCAGCCAGTAGCAGTGACGGCAGCAGCTGCCTCCAATACTCTAATGACTTAATACAAACTAGATCTAATTAATCTCCATGGAAACGGTGCCCCTCGAGTCGTGAAGATGTCACAGGGATGGTTCCAAGCGTGATTTCAGTAAAGCAACACGTTTTGCATGGCAATGCGTGCTTCCTTTTTGTTATGTTTTTCTGTTGGTGCCGAGTGTTCCTGAGATATTTTTGTGTGTAAGAAACTTCATTTCTTAGTAGGATTGTGGAAGGCCATCTGAGTCAAAAACGCATTATTTAATACGCATTTCAAATATTTAGTACACGTATTGATTTGAACCGATCAGAATACTATGTGTTCTAAATAAATGTAAATGAACTATGCATTTTCTACGTAGTGGCTGGTCATTTTGCAGTCATGCAGCGTAATTACAAGAGTAGCCAATCACCTTCGAGATAACATCTTTTTAATTTCAGTTATTATTATTTAATTGTTTAGCTGACACTTTTATCCAGAGCAACTTACAGAAATTAAACAAAATATTACAGGCAATTTTGTAGATTGCAAAATAGTATACAATATTACAGGCAATAAAAATGCAAACCCAACACATATATACAATATGTGCAAAATAAATATAAATAAAGGAAAATACAGAAAGGTATATAAATAGGAATTTACAAATGGAGGTTGAATACGTGGGTTTTGTGAAGTTGTCAGAATGCAGTAAAAGAATGAGCAGCCCTGAGGATAACAGGTAGCTGAGTCCATGAAATACATGAAATGAGCTTAAAAAAAAATCAAGAATAAGGAAAATTGCAAATCATGGCGGCGATCGATTTTCTTCCCACGGTGCAAATATAGATTTGCCGAGTGGTGCCAACTTCTTGAGATAGACAGTGACACGGTTCAGTTTGTATTAACAATGTACACAATCGTTTTCTTTTATTTTCTCATTATATTATTTCAGTTTTTCACTAAAATATTGAGTTAATATAGCTAATGTTAGATTCAATTTCAGATGTTTCAACACTTGTTTAAAATTACATATTAGTTACAGTATGGTTGATTTAACTCAGTCAGCCGTATCCTTGACTGCCAAGCAGTGATTAACAGTACTGTGCTCATAGCTTTGTTTTTAGGGAAAAAGCTGCTAGTATTTGAGGTTCCAGGTCTATCCATCTGCAACTACACTTTACTCAATGTCAAGTCCATATTCCACCACGAATTGGACGGGAATGGCAGGTGTAAAGTGACTTTTAATAGGATAATTTATTACACATAGTATTTTCTTTAAATTTCATTGGTTCTCATTTCATTTTCTATGATCTGATTGGCCAAATTAGTACGCGTAATAATTGGAATTAGAACATGCACTAAAGTCAAGTTAGAACGTAGACTAGATATTTGAAATGTGTACTAAATGACGCATATTTGACTGCATACTGCTGTACTGAATAAAAACCACGATAGCAAGGCGTCCTCAACATCAGGTATATGAGGAAATGGGAAACGCTGACAACTTGCACCCACAGTTTGCTTTTCATACACCTGTATTATATTGTATCCAGGTTTTTCAGAATGTGTTCGTCGGGATATTTAAACCGTTCTTTTTCTTGTACGGTGTTGCATCATCCACCCCTTCAACACCTCCACTTTTGTCTGCAAGGTTATGTGTAAATGAGAATTGACTGTGTGTGTTTGTGTATTTTATTTGGGCGTCATGCTGGTGCAGGTTTCAAAAGCTGATTAGAACACAATCTGAGTTCTAATCTAAATTACCAACAGGTTCTGAGCCACCGGAGCAGAGAGACAATTTGTGCTCATCTTGCACAGAGTTTCCATTCTTTCCCACATTCCCAGCCTCCCCCAGCCAACTTTTTTTTGGTTTGTTTCTCTTGCTGTCTCTGGCAGTCACAGAGGTTCCTGGCAGCAGTGTTTGATCATTATCATGGAGAACTGCTTGCTGCATGTGGGTTTGAGGCAGAGGAGCTAAACAATCTTTAGGGAGAAGACAAGTCATTATCATAAATAAACAAAATAACACAAAAGAAACAGCATATTTATTTTTGTTTTGGTTTATTTCTTGAAAAACAGTGGCGCGTTGTAAGAACGCTTAGGGAGCAATGTCAGACTGGATGGAGCAAGGATGATTCATTCACTTAAAAATATATTGGGAGCTTTCCTTAAACGATACATCATATTGTGATACCTGACCAAAATACTACATAGTTTTATCATCATTTGTACATCATGTGTCATTACTGTGTGCCTTAGTATTACACCACTGCAGAAGATGGTAATAATCATTACTAAAGAGGTTCTTTAGTCCACCAAATATTTAAGTCTTTGCCTGTTTAATATACTATTACTATGAGTGTTCTCTACCATTCTGTATTGTTGGCGCTGACTAGTTATTGAAGAAAAAATTGCAAGTTGGCCAAAAAAGTATGAAGTTGTTGCAGCCACACTTCACCAATTTTAAAAGCTGTCGAGCTAGAAATCAACCAGTTCTGAACAGGACATGTACAAGTTGCTTGAGTTAATTGCTTATCAACTCTACACATTTCATACACGCGAACCTGAACCACGTGGGAGTGAAATCAGGTCTTATACCACCTCTCAAAAGAAGTGCTTTTGGTGTTCAGCAATAACCAGTGAATAGTCACATTTTCAGCATGTCGTGTGATGGGCACCCTTCATCAAAAAGCAACTAGGCTTAATTTCAGAATTGCACCTGTTGTATTTTTTAAAATCTCCTGACGCAAAAGCCACGCTCTTGCTGCTAATGGTGCTTAAGAAATCAATTTTATTTTGTGTCGTACAGATATTCACTGGAGTTAACTGTAAAAATCCCCTGAGAGTTGAGACCGGAGGTTCTTGCTTCCCATAAAGCTGCTTCTGTCAGCCTGAGGGGTATGACAGAAAGGGAAAACTGCAGTTAATATCTGTTTTATCACAGTCTGTTTTTTGGTCTCTGTATTAGACAACAAGCTTGTAAGTTTATATCATAAGGTTTGCTGTACAAGGGGTTATAGAGTGTGTGTGTGTGTGTGTGTGTGTGTGTGTGTGTGTGTGTGTGTGTGTGTGTGTGTGTGTGTGTGTGTGTGTGTGTGTGTGTGTGTGTGTGTGTGTGTGTGTGTGTGTGTGTGTGTGTGTGTGCTGCTGCCTTCCCCCACAGACTGAAATTTATATCCAGAAATCTGCCCCTTTTAATAACGTTCTGGTCTTATTCTATCCCCTGGCTAGCATGGAAGAAGACTTAACCAAGACAAACAGGCTCAAACGGTAACCTTAGCAGCTTGCAAGGCTTTCTGTATTGTACCAGTCTCTGCTTTTAGAGTAGGGAATCCAGCACGTCTTAATTTGGGGTCTGTGTAAGAAAGCTGCACTGCGCTGCGGTTTTTAAAATTTTTTTTAATCGAAGTCTAAACGCCAGTTGAGGGGGGTGGCAGCCTTTTTTTTTTTTTTTCTTTGAGCGGAGCCTGTTTGTTCCATGTGTTCCTCGTTTATAAGCAAGGCCTGGGATCCAATAAAAATCATTGCCTGGACCTGCTGAAGTATATTACATTTTGATGAGCTGCCTTTTGTTTCAGCTGTTGTGCAGGGAGAGGGGGTGGGGTGGGGATTTTAAATCTGAATGGGGAGAGTCAATTAAAAGCCTTTTTTTAATGAACAAAAAAATATAAATATGCAGCCCCATTTGAGGATATGGTAAATATGTTTTGCCCAGTTTAGGTGGAGGCTGTGCGTTGCCTGCATCTTACAGTAGGTATTATTGTTGGTGTCAGTGTTGCTAAGGGGGTGGAAAGACCATTTGGTAATATTGTATTTATATATAGTACTGTAAAGGTAAAATGGTTTATGCTTCCAGTATTTTAGGTGTTTTTTTTCTATGTTTTTAAGGATTTACTTTTTTTCACCCTGTTTGTTTGTTTATTTAATTTGTTCTTGTTTAGAAACACTAAATATCTCTTCGGTTGTGTCCTTAGCCTGGTTCTCCTCCAACTACCATAAAATCTAGTATTATATATGTATATATAATACTAGATTTTATATATAAAAAAAACAACACAAGAAGCCCTCCATTAAAGTGCTGGTTCTGTATTTCGATGAGGCAATGAAACATTAATGTGAACCAAACTGTTTGTTCACAACATGTATGTGTACATGGAAATGTAACAAATAACACATTATACTATCCAAGCACGGCAGCTTGCATCTACTGTATATTTATAGAAATCTTTGAAAATGGCTAAACGTTTTAGAAACCACTCTGAACATTTAACACTTGGAAATGTTTAAACATTTAAATTCTAAACTGTACACTACTGCAAAGGGAGAGAGAGAAAGACAGTACATTGTCTTGGTTTATGAATAGAAGGTAGTGTCACCATTGGCAGCCAGAATGGCAGTTAGTCTAAAAGGTGATTCCTCAGTGAGAACCCGCTTAGGGAATAGAAATGTTTAGCAAACGTCTGTTCTCCAGAATGGCCCATAGTCTTTTGATACTGTTCTTCTTGTAACCATGGATACAGAAGAACCTGCCAAGCGAGAGCCCACTGTAATTCTGTCAGATAAGATGCAGTTACTTAAACTGGGAAATGCATCTTTATTAAATATTGTAGAATACATCAAGGATTCTGTTTGTTATAAATGAATCTGTAGTTTTGAGGGGCAGCCCAAAAGTGTGTTACTGTACATATTGCATTTTTTTTCTCAATCTGTGTATCTGTGCTGACATCTCCAAATCTCCAAACACTGATGAGCAATTCAAGACAGACCCAGGACGGTTGATTGAAAAGCCCCACCCGCCCCCACCCGTAATCTCTCTGTCTCTTTGGAGAGTGGTCTTCCCAGGGCAAGGTTAAGCTGTGTTTGGGGACCTGTCTATAGGAAGACTAACACTCTTGCTACTTAGATAAACAGGAATGTGGATGCTAAGACCTTTGATATGTGTACACAAGCTCACTAAAAGGTTAAAAAATTCCTACGTTTAACATGAGGTTTTTAAAAGCCATTCATCTTTTTTCTTTTCTGCTACGTGTGAAGGTTGCCTGTGTGCTCCCGAGTTAAACACTTGAGACAATGCTGGGTGTTCGTCAGAATAGCTACTGGAAAGCCAAGCTGTTTGGAGTGCAGCACAATCTGCTGAGCTCAAGCTGTTGAATGAATTTTTCTTGGAGGAGAATTAACTAGCTCATTACAACACCCTACACATGCTGCTGTAAACAGGGATCAATGACTTACATGGGCTTGCGATAATTTTATTGATAATTAGTGGTGTTTTGTATTGATTTCTTACTGCAAGTACATTTAGAGTAAACCTTCAATGGGGTGCTTTCTAGGGACATATAATTGTTATAGGGTCTAGAAGACCAATTTTTATGTTGTGGGTTTAAATTCCCACTTAAAAAGAATACTTGCTGTGAAAATGTTTACATTGCATTTGTTTATTGCATTGTATATTTGATATGGCATTTTACAGCAATATATACTCCCTTGTTACTGGTCTGTTATGTTTCGCCTTCAACGGCCATGTTATCTTAGCTGCCCAGTTTGTTTACATTCTCAATCAGTTTTACCAGTCGGGACACAAATAGGCATGTTTTTGCTGCTACATGCAGCAGTTGGAGGTACAATATAGTCTAGCTTTGTTAAAACTCAGGCAGCTGAAAAGGGATTTCCTTTTTCAAATAGTGCGTTATTATACTGCTACATATTTTTAGGATACACATACTGTATTATATTGAACTGATATTTTCCATGAGGACTACAGTGTCTATGAATGGATTCAGGAAACATTTGGGAGTTTCATTATACTATATTTATAAAGTCTATTTATACTTTGCATAGTGTCCAATTGCCAACACAAATATAAAAAAGAATTTCCAGTAGTAGACTTGCTGCAGCGCCTTGTTGGAAATAGTGAACGAAGACCCATTTAAATAGTAATTGAATCCTAATTTCTCTTCTGCTTTTGAAAAATTAAGAGCCTATTTGAGGGAACTATTTGCATATGCTGAAGTGGTCGTTGTTCCACCATTTTAAATTACACTGTGCTCTGGGACAGTGATTTTTACCTCGTGGATTCCTTTGAATTCCACGAGTGCTTTTCAGTTCCGGTCTGGTGGGAAGCCATCTAAAATGGCTCTGATCAGAAAGCTAGTGACTTAATGGGCTTGTTTTTTTTGTTCTTTAAGTATAGAGTCTTTATGGGCCGTAACTGTCTAGTTAGTAAAACGAAGGCGCTTAATCTTCCATTACAAATCTTCTTGCACCCGGTAATGGTATCGTTTTCCTTTTTATTTCCCATAGCAATTTGTTCAGCATCCAGCAGTGGCTGGGTTTCATCTTCAGACTTTCCAATGAAAGAAACTGGAATTCAGATGAAAACTGCAGAGGTTATTCTCATCAGGAATTATTGTGTCATAGTGCTGGGGCTTTCATATAATAAAGCAGAAGCTTGAACTACAGCTTCATCTGGGGAGGCACAGTGATCAAGGTGCTGAAGTTGAGGAATTTATACATTGATTGCTCAATATGGCTACAGTTTGTCTTCAAACTTTGAACACTCAAGGATGTATACTAAAAAACAAAACAAAAAACAAAACATAAACAATGTTGTCTTTTTTTAAGACAACCTAAATTGCAAGTAAGGGTTAGACTAAACGTAAAAATGTATTTATTATGTGATAGAAGTGTATGTTTACACACAAGTGTATTGCGTTTAGTTGCATACAAAAAGCAAAATTTTTTTATAATTTTGAGCTAGGTAATGATAATAAATGTTTATAAATGGTTTGAACTATGGTTTTTAAAATGTGCTGTATAATATAATATACAATATACATATATGTTTTGTATGTTTGTATACAAAAAGAAAGATAAATGGAACATGCATTACAACTCAGTACTTCAGTCCTGAAATCTTTCACAGAATACCGCTTGACAAAGGGCCGATTTTGTAAAAACGCAGACAAAGCCACTTCAGTCATTTTATCATTTCATTCATACTATATGTTCTGTATTTGATTCAGTTAGTATGCAATAGGTTTCTGGGTTATCTTTTGCTTTAAAGTAATTTCCTCGATTGTTTTTTTTTCTATAAGAGCAGTGTTAAGTGGCCTAATGATTCCAATAAATTAGGACCCATTCACACCTCAGTTCTGAAAATCTATTTCAAGTGGGTTTGCTTAGTTTGAAATCATTTGTGAACGCTACAGTACAAACAAACCCAGTCTCCAACAGAGTTTGTTTTATAAACTGAGACCGCCTTATTTAGCACTGAAGATTGATGTGAATTTAAAGCTGTTTTATTTATTTATTTATGTATCTATTGGTAAACTGTCTGTCTATGTAACACAATATAAATAACCTGTTTGTGGAGCTTTTTATAATCTGCTGTCCTGCCTTTAAAATCTGTTAAACCTGCTGTTTGCATTGTGGTACTGTAGACAAAGCGTGGTGGTCCAGCCAGCAGAAAAAACAAAATCTGTTCCTTTGCTGATCTTATATGTCTAAGCTCTTCAGACTAAACTTCACCCTAATAACAAAAGAAATCTTGCTACAAAAATCCCCAAGCTACATGCTGAGCTCCCCAGCTATTTGAACCAAACCAGCTAAAGCACACCTACCGCCAACTTAACATATCTTTACAAAATGGATGCTGGGGGTTCCAGCTTTGGTCATATCTTTACAAAATGGATGCTGGGGGTTCCAGCTTTGGTCATATCTTTCATCACTGATGCAGATTAAGCTATTAAGAGACCACACTGAAATCCATTATATATCATTTATACAGTGGTTTCCTTTGCGTGTGACTGAGAATTGGAGGGAACATTTCCTTTGAGCTTTGTTATCTACAGTGTGTCGCACTGTAGGGTTTTACCTGCATCTAAAGAACTGTGTTGTGAAACTAAGTGAAGACATTTTATAGTTTGAGAGAGGATCAGAATCTGGGAATGTAAGGAGTACCTGTCTAATCACCTATCCATTTTTTTTTCATTGAAACTTAGAGAAGACATTATTTACCCACTAATTTATTGATCTAGGTATTTATGGGGTCGCTTGTCCATACATTTGTTACACTAACAGTTGTACATACATGTTGTGAAGTCATTATTGAATGTTGTCATACATTTCAGTACGACACTCAAAATCCTAGGTTTTAATCTTATACAACGTGTGGCAGTGGCATCGACAAGCATCAACAGCAACATCAACACCCATGTTGATAACTATAGCAATGAAACAATGCTAGTATGGTTATATCTACTGTAACATTTTTTTAAAGACCCCCCCCCCCCCCCCCCCCCCCCCCAAAAAAAAAAAATAACAACCTCTCTAATCCTCCTTTGCTGACTCCAACTTCGTAGTGTAGATGTCTAAACATGGAGTGATTGTACAGCTCAGTTGTTACGGCCTCAGTTCGTAGCCCTAGGGGTTAACACTTGCACCTCTTGACCTCAGAATTTATCATTTAGGCCACACTCCTTAAAAAAAAAAAAGTGTTCATGTCGCTCAGTTATTTACAGAGAGCTGTACACTTTTTCACTGTCCATCATAGGCAAACCTATTCTTTGGATCTGGTTGTATGCATTGAGTCAGCCTCTGTCAGCCAGGGAGAGTTAGGAGCCGTCTGTTCCTCGTTGTGGTTTTTCATAGCACTCCGCTGGGCCCTGGGTCTGTGAGAGGGTCATAAAGCTTCCAGGGAATTGGCCTGGTGAGGTAATTGGTGTAGAACTCACACTGGCACTTTGACTGGAAAAATGTTTAACATCCTAAATGAATGGCTTATTATTTTGTGGATTTTTAAAACAATTTTATTGGGGTTTGTAAGAAAGACCATATCGTAAAAAATAACAGCACTGTAATTAGCTGAAACTGTACTCGGATCTCCCCAGGGGTAGAGTGGTGAGGCTGAGCCCTTGTTTCACAATTCACTGCATTTTATTTGTTTCATTCAGGGACTGCTGTGCTGTATGCAGCCTCCCCTGGTGTGTTTCTTGGTTCTTCTGTGGTAGGATCCAGTTTCACAAAGTATACTAAAAAAAGGCCGACAAGACTTCCTTTTACATTTATTTATGTTTATAGATACAGGTCTACAAGTAACGGACAAAAATATGTACTGTGGAAGTTTTCACCTTTAGTGGGACGAGGGTATATTTGTAGCACCATCATTTAGCAACATCAGCCTTCAGCATGTCGTTTAGCTTTATCAGATGTGAGAAATGTGTATTAAAAGAGAGGTATTGGAGCTCACATTAAAAAACAGATGCAAAGCATAGAAAAAGGACCTTGAAATGTGCAAACTTGCAGAATTGAGCCTACGTAAGAGTCAACACACATTGAAAGAAATAAGAATGTGATCATTTAGTTTCGCAAATCTACATTGCACTACAGTAGTTCCACTAAAGGTGAAACAACTTGCATAGTCAATATTTTATCTCTTATCCTTTGCAAACAAAGGAAGGGTTAAAAAAATGGAAATGTAGCTGAATGTAAGGTTATGTACTGTACAAGACAAGCAATCGCAGACTTGTTTAGTTATGTTGGTGGCTTGAACTAAGGGAAGCAGCAGTTCTGACAATGACACTGTAGAACTGTATGTGCTGGTTCACCTGCACTGGTATTAGATCCCCCTCCTTGACTGAACACTTCTTAGCAGTGACCCTCTCTCCAGGCAGAGTCAGCATAGACTGAGTCTCTGTGCTAGCTGCTGAGATCCTGCAGTAAGATCACTGGCTGCAGTACAGGGGGCTTCAAGGCATTGCAAGATTTTAGTGGTATTTTTAGCTTTTGGACTCTCTGCTTTTGTGAAATCGATTCCAAATGTTTTAAGCACATTTGGTGTTAATGGTGTCTGCACACAGAGCAAAGACTTTCACAGGCGATAATCATCTGCACGGAATTCAGTGACATCATCACTTTCACAGGGGATAATCATCTGCACGGAATTCAGTGACATCATCACTTTCCGTACACTTCTGACCCACCACCACTGTGGTGTGAATTCAACTTGGCTTTTATTTGGCTAAAGGTTCCAACGCTAAGTTTTTTTTACAAAATACCTATCATGAAAGGGGGGCTGAATTCCACCTTATAATTACTGGAAAAATTAGGTTTTAACCAAATAGTCATGCTTTTTGAAATGATAAATTACCAAACAAAATGATAAATACCAAACAAGGCTTTAATACAAACAAATACCAGACGAAATTGGGTTACGAGACGCAGGCGTCGTGTAAAATTACAAAAACAAAATGTTTGGAAGTGTCAAATCGCTCACATCTTTTGTTAGATATTAAATCCGCAACTAGTAAAACATTTGAGCGGTCAGTTTAGAAATACTAAAAGGAAATGTTTGTCATTGAAGTTTCCTTTTAGTTTTCCAAAATCGTTTGGTCTCTGCTACCACAGGAACTGGTCTCAGGGATGTCAAGCACTGTTCCTACAATCAAACATTCATTTGGTTACACTACAGCATGCATTTGGAATAAGACTTTTAACAAGCTGAGTCTGTTGGAATCACTGGTGTTAAAAACAAGTGGATGTGAATCTGTGTTGATCTTCAGAATACTATACGCCACGCTTGGCTAAGTTGCAGGTTAAACAATTCATTATTATGTATTGTGGCTTTGCTTGTGGTCGTTACTGTATAAGTGATGTATGCTGTCACTGTAGACAATGAATGCTTGCTTGCGCCGGGTCATTGGCACAGACCTGGGTAAACGGTTTGTAAACCATGTAGAGAAGGTCTGACGCTGTGCCTCCTCTGTCTTTCAGCTCCTCCACAGTTCCTCAAGAGGCCGAGTAATATCTACGCCTATGAGTCCATGGACATCGTGTTTGAGTGTGAGGTAACCGGCACGCCCGCTCCCACCGTCAAGTGGGTCAAAAACGGGGACGTGGTCATTCCCAGCGACTACTTCAAAATCATTGTAAGTGAAAAGAGGCCTCAGCTTAAAATGCTTATTCTGAAAAGTTTTACCTTGAGACTCAAGAGCGTGCTTGTGGAGACAGACTGTTTTGGGAGGAAAGAATTTTTATATGAAGTAACTAGACATCATATGACCGGCAATGCATAATGTATTGCATATGTATGGGCTGGCTTTTGAGGCGGTAAATGTAATGGGCCCTGCTCAGTGATCTAAACCATGGCAGATCATAGTACCACCGAACTTTAACACCATTAATCCTGCTTGTGTTTTCTCCAGGACTGCCTTTTTTTTTTTGTTTGTTTCTTGTTATCTGCTTTTTAACATTACTACAGCACTGGAAAAACACGGTGGAATGAGATTGGCAACGTTTCCTTTGTGAAGCATTGAATGGGCATTACAGGGGTTTAAGACCAACTGGATGAAAAGACATTGCTCTGAACTGAAGCAAAAGCATATCCATTTAAATAATGCCTATGAAACTATAGTCTTCAGTCCCGAAGGCAAGTGTGATACCTCATGCTGCAGAAGTGTAAGCCTCCTAAGTGAAACATATTAATGTGTATTGTATGTGTAACAAATTGGACCAAGCTAATGGGCCTTCTGAAGGGTGATTAACTAATTGGTTTGTTTTCCTGTCTGACCTTTCCTGCGTTTAGGCCCGTTTCTATGTTCATAATGCTTCCTGTTTATGATCCTTCAAACTAATAATTGAGCCCGTCACAGTTACTCTCACGTTTTCATATCATCTTAACCCTGTAATGCCTGGAAGTGAAATGGGGAGGATTTGATTTAAAGAGTGGCTTTTCTGGTGGAGATAAGAACCAAACAACACTAGTTTAACCAAACTGAGTATTTTATCTTCCCCCACAGGGGACTGGTATCCCCAGAGAGTAATGGGATGTACAATACAGTACATTAGTGAGTGCGCCTCGTTACTGCGTTGTCCATCACCACTGACTACATTTTCACAAAACAACCTAAAATTTGGTTGCCAGGTAGAACCTAGGTCCAGAACAAGTTTCAAATTGGCCATCATTTAGCTCCAGCTCATAGCAGACATTATTGGGAGTTTAAGAATCTAGATATATAAGGAGGCCTATGTATGCAAGTATTGAATGTCACTCTTATTTTTAAATTCACTGGCATATTGTCACCATAACATGTATTATGTATGTAGTAATGGTTATATTCCCAAATTTGATCAAGATTCACACATCATCTTGTCGTGGATGTGGCTCTTGTTGACCTGCTTTTTCATGGTATAAACAACTGTAATGCTGTGTTTTTAGCCTTGGAGGTAGAGGTGCCTGTTAACAAACATTGTGTATTTATTTTCTATTGTTTGTACCTTGATAAAATCATTGTTTTTTCCAAGGCTAGTGACACACAGGTTGTTGTTGTTGGGTCATTCCAGGCTACTGCACCTCTGTGACTGAAGAAAATCAGTTTTATCTTTTAAACACAATGATGAATTTGAATGTCAAACCTCAGGGCATAGCCACAGCTGCAGCTGAGGAGGTATCAGGAACTGTCGTTTTAATTTGGAGAGACTATCTTGTTTTGCCAGGGGAAAACAAAAAGCAAGCCACACATGAAAATTTCCTTCAGATGGGCAATTGAGAATTTATATCCCAATATGGTATTAATCATTGTTCTAAAAATATATTGGTTGGTCAGTAGATGACATTTTTGGTTAACCTTTCAAATAAAACAATGACGTCTTCAAATAATATAAGCAGCATTGGAACTAAATATTCATTTGAAATCCTCAAAGTGGATACGAAATCTTGTATTCTCGTTTTGATTTGCATTGTCACCTTCTCTGTTTGTCATCACATGCTGATGGATGACATGTAAAGTACTTCTGTGGCCTCATTATACAGTAGCTCTCAGAATCCAATACTGTAAACCTGGTATACCAGTTTCAACCATGTCCCCCTGACACACTGTAACAGGGCGGTAGGAAAGCCCTGCTGTTTGTTTATTTTTAGAACGGGGTCTCCCTCTCCACCCCTGTGTTATTTTGTGTTTGTTTATTGTATTGTGTTTTATTTTGTTTATAGCTGACGACGAACCACCGTGTGTTTTGTTTGTTTATTTTTTATTGTATGACGGCTTAGCTGTGTTTTAGTTTTGTTATTGTTTTGCAGCGTGGATGGGAAGCCCCATCCACATTATAAAACCAGTGCAGAAGGTGGCCATCTCCCGAATTAAGGGATTAATTTGTTGGTAATCGGGAGATGGTCACCTGCATAAATACCTGCAGCTCTCTGCACTCGGGGTGGCTGTACGGAGGAGAGCGAGAGAGCGAGCAGAAAATAAATTTAAAACCGTCTAGGATCAGTGAAGGCGATTGCCCAGCCTGACCTGGATCGTATTTGTTATTATTGTGTTCGTGATTTATTTTTGTTTAAATCTTTTATTTTAGCTCTGTGAGCAAGTGTTTATTTTTGTTTAAATATTTTATTTATTTTTGTATTCTTTAAAGAAAACGGCGCACGCGCCACTGCACCGTACCCATCTGTGTTCAACTCCTTCTTCTGGCCTGACGTCACCGCAAAGCCATTTCCTGCCGCACACACCTAGTGGATTTAGGAAATCTATCCATAAAGAAAGTACCATACTGTGAAATACCACAACTGTGCTATTTCTTACACCCATTTTAAATCATAAAGCTGAAGCACTACAGAGAAGTATAAGCCATTAAGTAGCCCACACATGGAGCTCTTTTTTTTTTTTTTTTTTTTTAATGAAAACACGATTTGTAATAAGTTAATGGGTTCAGTTACACCCGTCTCATGTTTTATAGGAGTGTTTTCTTATTTCCCGCAGCTTCACTTTTTGGTCCTATTGCTCACCTCATGAAAACAGTTTTATACCATAAGAGACAGGGTCAGCTGTACATATTGATTTGTACTAGGGGCGGTGTGACAGGTAGACAAGTTAATGGTTACACACTGGTTACCAGAGGCTAAACTTTTTGAAAAGGCCCTAGGATGCGATGGCTGAAACAGAAAATGATTAAAAGTGAGTCTAAGCATGTTGCTTTTAAAGTTCTCTCATAGTATTTGTGTGGTTCTCCACTACATTTCATCCGTGAAAGTATGTAGGTACAGAAGGGAGTCATTTTCTAATAACTAGTTTTTGCATTTTTTTTTTTTTTTAAGGTTGAACCCAACCAACATTTATTTTTATTTTTATGATGAATAGAGATACCAAAAAGAAATGGCTGGAAGATAATGCCAAAATATGTATTTTTTATTAAACATTTGTTCAAATCTCAATCGAAATGGTCCTTGGTAACTGTGTGTTTGTTTTCCTGTCTCAACAGAAAGAACATAACCTGCAGGTTTTAGGGCTGGTGAAGTCGGACGAAGGTTTCTACCAGTGCATGGCTGAAAATGACGTGGGGAATATACAGGCCAGCGCTCAGCTTATCATACTGGAACATGGTGAGTAATCACAGCCCAGCTACAAACCAAACTCTTTGTGTTTGACCTCCTTCCACAGGGGGCGCTGTGGGCAGTATCAAGACTGTTTCAGTTTTTACATAAGGTACATGGACATACCTGCTTGTACTGTAATAGAGAGGAAATGTTGGAGCTATGTGCCGAGGCATGACACACAACATTAGAGGCCAAAGTGTAAGCACTGAGTTATTGAAACACAATGTTAATGAATATGAAGAGGGACTTCAATGACAGGTCTCTACAGTAGTGTAAGTTATGGCTTTTTGACAAACTGTGTCACTGACAGTGCTAATATTGGAGATCTTTCATGAAACTGTATGTATACTTGGCTGTATCTGATGAGATGCCATTCTATAGTGAAGATGTAGGTCACGCTAATCTACTTTTTTTGATAGTGACAGCTCTTGTTTGGTATTTACATCAGTGGCAGGGAATTATTTGTTTATTTATTTAAAGGTCAGATTGAAGAATGTAAAGTGAAATCTCCCTCAGTTCTATCTTGGCAGTGAGCAGCAGGGGATAGCATTGCTGATAAAGGTGGCGTCCTGCCAAGCCAAATACAAAATAATCCTTGTTTGAAATGTCAGGTTTAATGTGTTGATCCTCAAGTTTCTTGAGTGTCGCAAGACGTTTTTTACATTTTGCGTCATCCTGGGAATATCAATGTCAAAAAAACCTGTACCTGTACATTTAAGTCTGGAAACTTAATATTAAATCTGTTTTAATCAAGTTAAACGGTTGATAAGGAACTGTTGCTCGTACAAAATCAAGAGCCTTGTTTCTGATTGTCAGATGTCAATAACACACATTTGTTGATGAGAAGTACAGTTTCATAAGCAGTGGTGATAGGATATTACTCTATTCAGATTGGTGCAGTCATAGTGGACCAAATATTGGCATATTTGACAAAAACATTTTTTAAAAATCACAATACAAATAAGAACTGGGCACTCATTGTAGGGTGCCAGTCTCAGAAAGAGACGTCAGTGATTCAGAATGGTGCCTGAACTTATCCCTCACCCCGTAGGAGAAAGGATAGTTCCTTAAGGTAAAGCTAAGCCATTCTTTTAGGACAGCCATTTCAGCCTATTTTAGTTTTAAACCATTTATTAAGAAAATAGTGTCACTGCCTACTTCAAAATTGAATAAATCCACCAGCCTGAGGCTGCATTTACATTACATTCTCAGCAAAGATGAGCTGCTGTACATGAAGACTAATACTTTCTGATATCACAATAAATACCAAAGAGATGAGGTAACGGTAATGTTTCCTTCTGATTTTTCGCCAGCTTGGTTTCTATTCAGAGTCTTAGTGGTTGTTTGATTTGTGTGTAGCACCTTGAGTCCTGATTCACGCACCTCTATACAAGTCCAATAGAGCCATCACAAGAGGGTGTAATCAGGGATGGCGTTTCCAAAAGTAATTGCGGGTTTCTGATGGATGCAATCCTTTGCCATTCAGAAACCTGGTGTACTTGTGCCGATCCAGAGATTTTCATTTCATGTATTTTTTTTTTTCCTTTTGTGAAGGTTTTTTTTTTCCCTTTTGTGATAGCCGTAGATTAACACATGGGGATGCGTTACAGGTCTATTCCCAGGGAGCTTCTCTTCCATCTGTTTAGGAATATGCTTGAGGACCTCAGCTTTTCAGGCACATTTATTACAATACAGTCATTTAAAGATGTAGCTTCTGTTTGCAGTATAAAATGAAATACTGTAAACATTAATACATTGTGTATGGTTATCTGCATACACCTGCGTAATTTATGAACAGAAAAAATGATCATGCTTGTTTTTCTGTGTAATCAAACATGGCATGTATATCTGTTACAAATACTTAGTCGATATTCTGTGTGAAAGTCATGGCATTTTATTCATTTATAGCAGTTATTTTTTAATTTAAAAGGTTTTTAAACTTTATATCATCAAGTTTCATCACAATATGAAGAGCGATTCTTAATACGTTGTTTATTGCAGGTTTTAATGAAGTGACTTGTCTTTTGACGTAATGTTGTTGAAGCTGACACCTTGGGATCCTTCAAGAAGCTGCTTGATGAGATTCTGGGATCAGTAAGCTACTAACAACCAAACGAGCAAGATGGGCCGAATGGCCTCCTCTCGTTTGTAAACTTTCTTATGTTCTTACGAATTTGATCAAACCTTTTTACATAGAGGTTTTCTCTATGAGATCCTTGACAAATGCGTAGTTCAAGTTTGTCCTGAAGGCGCCCAGTTGGATTGAGATCCTTTAAGTATGTCACGCTCCTCAACCCAATCACACACAACTCTGGCATGATGATGGTTGCATTATCGTATTAAAAGTACCCGCAGAATTGCTGAGTGGTCTTGCTGTGTAGCCAGTTTTCCCGTGCATTTTTCGCAGTAACTGACAACAACCTTCGTACTCAGTTTACTAGCTTTCGCAAGTTATTATCATAAATATCAACCTCAAATCAAGACTCCAGCCTCTTGAGGTAAACCTATTATTTTGAGACCATTCTTACAAAGCACTAACATAAGCATATTTGTGTCTGTCTTGCAACTGATTCTCTGATATCGTATGTAAAAATGCACTTCACATTTGTGAAGAACTCAGGCACCAGCTACTGGTACAGGGTGGGCGAGGCGTCTGTCTCTACAGTGCTGCTCATGAACTTTACAGTTTTTAACTTGTCGTATAATTGAATACTAAAATCAGTGAAGCACAATCTTCCTGCATTATTTAGAAGTCTAAATACTCCAGTAAACATAAATAAAAATCACAATACTTTGTCGCTTTGTTTTATTTGCCTTTTAAAAAACGACCATTTCGTTTTGAAACTGCTAATAATGTAATCGGCACATTAGTCGAAAACACACATTTAAGTGTATAAGAAGAAGAAGACGTACCATGTCCGTTATGTTTTATTTTTTTTGCAAGTTTATTCGTCATGTGACTTCACTCCATGTCTCTGGTGAAACTCAACATGGCAGCTGCTCCAACGAGTTAAAAAAAGCAATATTTCAGTAAGACAGAGCTAAAAGAAGTTGGATTGGATACGAGGGTGGTGCGATAGTATAAATGTTGCTGTAATTTGCGTGATAATGTACAAGTCAATACCATTAAATATCATAATGCCAGTTGTAGACACGTAGCGAATAAGAAAGCAAATAAGACGGTAACAATGTAAAGCAATGAAAAACTAAGACCCAAGGTACTGGGCTCAAGGTGGAGCTTTCCCGAAGTAAGTAAGCTAAATTAATTGCGTATTTTATTATTGTTCAGTTTATTTCTTTCCATGCTACCTGCCTTTTAAGGAAGCTATAATTAGCAATTTTAAACCATGGCCGTTTCTTAATTGAAATATATTTTCTGATGACAAACAAATGAGCTCAAAACTTTGATCACTTTACTACACTACACAATGCTAGTTTCATAAAGACATTCTGTCTCGAGACAGGCCTCTTAAATATTGCAAGTAACACTGCAGAATTAGGAAAGAAACAATTGAGGAATAATTATGTGTTTACATTAAAAGGGGCGCTATTTAAATTACATTCGGGTAATACATAGCAGTGAACCTGTTTAGGACACTGAGTCAGTCAACACGCCTTTATCAGCATTTCATATTTTATCCTGGTTATTATTATAATGCAAAAGGCTAAACTTAATTTGTGGAGTACTGTACAAAGGATTACTGTAATATGACATTGCTGGACTGTTAAGAAACTGTTTCATGTTCTTTATTGTTATTGTAAATGCCAGCAATAAGCTAAACAGGTCTTTTCAAAACACCTTTATTTGTATACTGAACTAATGTGTTAGTGGAAGACTGTAAATATGACTCTCGCAGCAGTGCTGAACATTTGGTTTTCTGAACTGTTGTAATATAATTCTTAGGTTTTCCTGCATATTTTAATGCCAGCAATGAACCAAGTGATGTCTATCAACATTATGACAGGTTTGAAGTGTCTTCAGGTGCTTTCCTTACTATTACAAAGTGAGATTAAAAAAAAAAAAAAAAAAAAGAATTGTGGTACATTTATTAAATTTACTTATTTTAACTACAAACATTATATTTATGTTCAGATGCCATATTTAATTATTAGTACGTTGATAAAAAGTGGGATCAAAGGGAATTTGGTATTCCCAAGAATGGAACAATTAGTAGCCCTAAATAAGGCTACAATTGAGTGCAGATGCCAGTGTTTTATGCAGTAGTATAAAGCAATTTTATGAGGCGACCAGTTAAGCGTGCAGTCTGTGATAACAGCCGACAGGGCTGCATAGGATCAGAGGATGATTCAAAATCAGAGGCAGAGCCACAATTAATGTTCTGTTTAAATTTAAGTTAAATTGTAAAATTGTTGAGATACTTGTTGGAATATTGTTTCGGAATTGTATAATGCAACATGAATATATTAAAAGGTTAATGCGTGGCCAAAGGTTTCTCACTGATAATTTACCCTTTCTCAGTCAAAATGGCAAGTTCCTCAGTATCTAGAAAGCTGTGTGTAAATAAACTACGGCTGGTCTGGTCTTCCAGAGTAATAAAGGGAGTCCAGGGTATACCGGGAGAAGATTCCCAACCAATGCCAACTCCAATAGGGTACACAGTTTGCAATATAATTACAGGCAGCATTAGCATTTCAGTGAATCATAGTTTGGACAATCTTATATTTTACTCACTTCTAGAGAACCGCTTGTCTAATTTTGATCAAAATTAAACTGCCTGTCAAAATGCAGGTTGGTACTGAGGTACCTGTCTGGATTATATTTGTACATGTACACAGAGTGGATATACAGTAGGTCATGGTGGCCCAGCTTATTATCGTACTGGTAGTACTCATTTTGTAATGACATTTATGTATTTATGTAGTGTTCCACTCTTGAGTCTCTCTGTTTAAAGCTCTGGTCAGTGTGTGTTGTGTTTTATTCGAAGTGAATCGAGTAAAGATGAAAGTACCTCCCACATTTCAGTAGTTATCTTTGCGGTACAGTGTCATTACATAAAGCAAATACTGTTTCTAATGCAGAAGGCTGATCAGCATTAGCAGCTGGTAATTTGAACTCGACAGAAGTCTTTAGCGTCAACAAAGCCAGACTTGAAGGTTTTTCTTACTGCTTTGCAGGTTTGATTTTTTCCTCTCTCTGAGGACCTGGTTTCAACACTTATTATTTAAATACATTCTGTCACCGTTAGGTGGAAATGACAAGATTACCGTAAATGGACTATGTTGTAGAATCAGCGTTTTGACTTTAGTACATTAGTACTTCAAATCAAATGTGTTTTCTTTCACAGACATTGTATTATTTGTTTTGTTCATGCCTTTAATTAAATTGACCAGTTTTTGTGACAGACCGTACATTTTTAAGAGGACTTCATGCTGACTGTATCAACTGTATAAACAGTTTGTTTATAGACCTTTCTGGTGTACATTTTAATAACTGTAGTGCATTCAGTATATGCAAAAAATATTGGAAGTGTGGGTAATTGTTATACTAATATGTATATGCATATATAATATGTCCTATAGCTATTGCTGTGTATGATAAGAGTTTTGGTCATTTTAGTCCTGGTTTTTAATAAAGAAAACAAGGGCCTTCACCTCTGAGTTTGACTTCAACCAATCAGCCATTCTACCCGGCAACAGGCTACTGTTGCTATGCTGTCAATGGAGTCTTTGTAATGTCTGTTTATCCAGACCATAATGTATCATTTTATTATAACATGATTCTTAATCCCAGTGAATTAAAGGGCAGATGCTTGGCATAAAATGTATGTTTAATTAGTGGATTCTCAATATATGACATGTCTGGGGTACATGTTTACAGAGCATTAGTCTTGTTTTGTATCTGTTATTTACATACCATTTTGAAATATTTTTAGGGGTGCCCGTGAGTGGCAGAAATACTGCTCGCTGTTCCTTACGGCTCAGGGCAGGTCCCTAGGATATATCAGACACGCGTCTTTTTATCATTTGTGCTGTTCACACAACTACAGAAAATCAAATCCAGCTAGAACTACCTCGGTCAAGTGGCTTTCCAGTATGTAACAAGTGTGTGGAAACAATCTATTTAAAACTGAACAGACTGGGGCCCAGTTTGAACATCCTTCCACCCAGTAAACATTGAGCTTGGAGGTGTTCAGATGAAGCCAGTTAATTTCTAACCCACCAATTCAATTTGATTATGGGGCATGCGTCAGTGTTGGAGTCTTTATCCCTCCTGTCGGAGAGCCAGGCTGTGCCATCTGGCTCCTCCCCCCTCCGATTGCCACCACCTGTCCGACTGGGTCTTCTGAAGGGCAGAGCCGAGCCTGTGGGCTGGTACCCTGCAGATAGACCCAGAATTGTGCGGCTGGCCCTGCCTGTGGATTTAAGGAACCAGCAAGCAGTCTCTGCCTTTAAAAAATACAATGGGAGAGCTTTGGTGGAGCAGTGGAAATGTTCTTGTTTAAGGACACTGCTCTTTAAGTGGTTCAAATCCAGCCACAGCAATTGAATTTCACTTCTTGTAATGGTTTTAATCTCCAACATAATACCTACGGGGGTATATTCTCAAACCTTTTTAGTTAAAATGTTCATTATCATGTTTTTTTATATTATGTTCTTGTACTTTCTCATTAAGTGTCTGGGGGTTTGATAAGTGTACAACTCTGTTTCTGTATTTAAGCATTATCATGCTTTTTGCAGAATGGAAAAACAATAGTTACCAGAAATAAAGAACCCAGACATTGAAATGTATGGGCTTGTAAATAGGCTTTTTTTTTTTTTTTTTTTGCTTGGAAGTTTTGTAATTGTTTTTTTTTTTCCTTTCTGAAAATGTTTTGCTTTTAGAGTGCGTTGCTTTACATAAAAGGATTAACAGCTTATGTTTTAATATAGATGCAGACTTTCTGGTATTTAAATTTTCTAAGGCTGACAGAAAGAAAGTAAGACATGTTTGATTGGACAGATTGACTTGGAAGATGTTGATGGAATAAGAGTTTCTGGTTTATTTAAACATGCAATGTACCAAAAGAATGTCCTAATTACCCATGCTTAAGATTACGGTTATAACTCACGGTACATGCAGGGAACTCAATGGTATATACTGTATACTGCCAGTTTTGGAGTTTGTTGTCAAATTATTCTGTGAATTACAGGAGCACAAAAGCCACTTTCTAGAAAAAAGCATGATTGGGGAATTTCTTGCGCAATTGAAGCTATCAAGGTGTCAAATGTGACAGATCCTGACAACAGTGAGAAATACTGCTCTATTATTCCAGTTGCTTTTTGTTTGGCAGTTTGTGATTACATAAAACACAACTGACAGATTGCAGCGGGAAATTCTGTTCAAAAGAAGAAAGCTTTTTAATCTTGGAATCACAAAAAAGTTTATGTTGGCTCATGATTGCCATGTGTTATGTACTGCATATTGAGTTTAAAAAAAAAAAAAAAAAGAAAGAAAAAGAAAAAAAACAATAAACGATTTCCATAGGATAGTCCCTAATGAATAGAATGGATAAGCAGCAATGACTAGCTAAAAAGAGTACAATTAAAAAACCATTCCAATGCAAGCAGATGTATTAGTTCTGTGATGTTAATGGTAGTGTGAGGTTTAATTTGATCCACTAGACCTATATAAGCAGTATGAGAGCGGTGCGCAGCTATTCAGCAACAATCGCAAGACAGCAGAAGATTTTCTTGTGATCTGACAAGGGGCATGATAGTGGGTTCCTGTGCAACCACATCATCCCTCAAGCAGTGTATTGACCAAGCTGTCAAGACAGCTCCCAGTGTTCTTGGGATGGGTTACAAGTGGGTCATGACGGATCAAGCCCACAGTCTCGGGAACACCTTCTGACAAGCAACAGTGGCTTAAAATCCCAGCAACCTTCAATACTGAGTAAGACACGCATTGTGTGCTAGTCTACCATTTTCTGCAGACACACATTTACAAAATACGTGGTATTGCCCATTTTACTCCACTCTGACCCTTTGTTCACTAAATGTCTTGCTATCCCCTGAATAGATACATCAAGAGAGGATCTGTCATTTTGATGGATGGCCTTTTAGCAGGTATGGGGTTGGCTGTTTGCCTGTCAAAAGAATATCCAGGGAGTTGCCTGTTGGATGAGGTCCATTCGGAAGTTTAAAACCCAACCCCGCCGCCCCCACTCTGCCCTTTCTCTCCCTCCCTTCCTTCAGATAAACAGCAAGATGCCTTATTGGAAAATGAGCGGCTTGGATGTGATGGCTCCAGCCAGGCCAGGCTTCCTTTTCCAGGACACACTGCTGATAAGCCCCCACCCCCTCCCCGACCACTCACACCTGGGGGCCAGGAAGATCCTGGCAGGCTGCTGGGAGCACTGCGTCAATCACAGGCAGTCAGTGAGTGGTACACTATCACTGCAAAAACTGCCATGCCAAGGCATCACAATGTGAAAAATTAGACCGAATTGACATATAGTTGTAACGGCAGTAATAATAATTCCAGGCATGCCTTCAAATCACTTTATTACCAGGGATGCCGACTCACCCTTCTTAATAAAGTGAACCTCTTTCTCTTGAAATTGTGTGTAGACATTTGCTCAGCGACTGCCCCGCAGGTGAAACAGTAATGCATGAGGATTAAGAAAACATTGTGGGAAATAACAAAATAAATATACATGTTACCAGTTCTTAGAGTATACCCTGTCCCTTTAGTGAATTGTGTTTTTTTATTATTTAGTGCACCATACTACTCAATTTGTCTTCAGTGTTCTTAAAGTGAACAGACCATGATTTCATGTTAAACGGGTTCAGAATGGCTGTAAATGACAGGTAATTTGATACACAGGTTTGTGTTCATACCAGATACGGACAGAATTGTATGTTGACAACAGTTTGAAAAGAATGGCTGAATTTTGACAGTTTTATTTAAAGATAAGCTCATCAGGGTAAACCTATTTGAGCATGCTTGGCTGTTTCTGAATAGGGCCTGTCCCCTTGCTGAGAGGTGGGGATAGAAGCTATTTGCACAACTCTGTTTCCAGTCTCCTGATATTTCTTTCCAAAGAGGGGTGGTGGGAGGTTAAGCTGCTATGGAGGTAATGTTTGTTGGGACACCGATGGTCACCGCTCACTTGTTTTTGACATGTGTGACATATTCATTAAACATTTGCACGCCAGATGGAGACTGACTGGGGCTCATCCCAAGGCCTGCACCCCCACACAGCGTGCTGGGAAGTTGATAAGCCAGTCCTGTTTCATTTATGCCGGATAGACCCCGAAGCCCTGATTTGATACGTTCACGAGAGTGTCCTGTGGATAGCTGCTCAGCTTTCATCTTTTAAAATGATGAAATTGAAATAGACGTGAAGATTAAAATAGCCTGAAAGAAGCTGAGAAACTTAACAAGGGCATCAAAACAAATAATGAAAAAAAAAAAAAAAAAAAAATTCCAAATAATTTGTTCAGGTCTTGCATTTTTAATATTGGTTCAGTTCTCCCAGTATTACCAGTCCTGGTCGCTTACCTCTCTTTTTTTTTATTTTCTTTGAACAATCTTTCCAGAAGAGATGAATGTTCTACAGAGCGACATTAAAGTACATCTGTTTGAATGTTTTCCTTGGTGTTTTATTGTTTTTCTGGTAATGCTTTTATAAAACTATGCATGTGACACCAGTTTAAAGGATATATCCTCGTACCACATGGTCTAGCATTTTGAACAAAGGGACAAAGAAACATGAGTCTGAATCCCAGCATTTGATCTAGGTAATTGACATGTTTGTTTTCTGCAGACATTTGATGAAACTGGATGTGTACCATTGTTACAAGAAGTTATTCTACAAACTTTGAATATGTGCTGTGAGGACCTGCACATTATTATTATTATTATTATTATTATTATTATTATTATTTATTATTATTATTATTATTATTATTATTATTATTATTATTATTTTTATTATTATTGTTGTTGTTGTTGTTGTTGTTGTTGTTTTGATGATAGGTGTAATTTATAGAGCCCAGGCTTGTGGGCAGAGCTCATTTCAAGTTAATTATAGGGTGCTTGTGACGGGACAGCCCTGCTCTGCGGCAATCAAGCTTTCCTCCTTTTCCTTCCTGCAGCAGGCCTCCCCTCTCTTCTGTTTTTTCGAGGGGCGAAGTCTCTTAGGTCAGCCGGGTGTGTGGGGGCCCTGGCTCATGTCAGCGGCCGGGAGATTGATGGTTTCCTACATCGAAGGTGCTCACAAACAACTTGGATTTACATTTTATTATTCCTACTATGAAAGTTAGATATGCAGCACCTTTCTGGTTTCTGTTTGTCATTTTCCACTGTGAATGTAATGGCTCACAAGCAAAGCAATCTAGTCTTCCACGCAAAGCAATCTAGATATGCATAGCAAATACAAATTGACATGCAGCACACAGTAAATGTGATCTAATACTGTTAATACTGCCAAGTGTCTTTGTGTATCTCTAAACACATAAGATAATGCCCTGTGTAGATAGATGGCAATGAGAATATGCTGTTTGTGTGTGTGTGTGTGTCTATATATATATATATATATATATATATATATATATATATATATATATATATATATATATATATATATATATATAAAATGTGTAATGCACAAAGCAAAACACCCAATGCGAATATGTTAGGTTATGATTCTTAGCACAATTGATAACCCAACACATGTTATTGTGGAAATAGCTGAAAGGCAGCTGCAGCCACATGTTGAAAGCTTAAAGATACAACACATTTTCTGAAAAGGATTAATAATGTAAAGGTTGAACTTCCAGAGAATAGCATTTTATTTTGCATGGATGTAGAATCCCTGTACCCCAGTGTTCCCAGGCAAGAAACTTTAGAAATATGCAAATAGGAAAATAGACTAGATGATACCTTCTAACAAATATTAAATATGATGAAGATAGTTTTAAAAAAATAGTTATTTTACATTTGGAAATAGAAGTTACAAAGAGAATGATGGCACAGCAATAGGCTCAAAATTAGATAAGCATTTTGCAAGCATGTTATTGAGTAAATTAGACAAGAAACCATTAGAATTCATCAGATAAGTGAATGACATATTTGGAATATGGACACATGGAGAAGAATCTTTTGTACAGTTTCATAAATTATTAAATTATATCCACCCTAACATTTCGGTGGATTTAAGGTGGATAAAATCTGAAACTGAATTCTTAGAAAACCTTGGTTGAACTTGATCAAGGATCTATTAAAACAGATCTTTACTCGAGACCTACTGATATGCATCAGTGCCTACATATGTCATGTGCACATCCTAGCTATACTAAAATAGCAATTCCTAAAGGATTGTGTGTAAGGATAAATATAATTGTTCTGATGAAAATAACTATAAAAAACAGAGAAAAGGAATTAAAAATAAATCTTAAAGAGGATAGAAAGAACAAATTATTGAGAAAAGTTGACAAACTGTATAGGAATGAGGGGGTTAAGAGAATAGGGAGGCAGTGTGGTCTAGTGGTTCAAATCCCACCACTACCACCTGACTGAGTCACTGTGACCCTGAGCAAGTCACATAACCTCCTTGTGCTCCATCCTACGGGTGAGGTGTTAAATCAATGTCCTTTTGTAAGTGACATCAAAAGCCTATAAATACCTCCAACTGAAGCAGAGGGTCAGTCTTTTTAAGACTGTTGAGGACGTTTTTGAAAGGCAGGATATTGAGGTTTTGGAATGGGAAGGAAAACCGTGATAAGGAAAGCTAACCCCCTAGTGGCTGTTTCTTTTTCATAAATACGACTTGCATTCTTCATCTGGTTTAGATGTAGAGATACTCTGTATATGTTGGTGTAAAACAAAAAAGCAAACGAAGGTGTTCTGAAACGTATTACCAGAACGGCTTTCACAGTCATTTTGCTTTTGGTTTTCTAGACTTCATTTTCATTTTCACGGACAACACTATAAGCCTAATTTTCATTCTGTTGCACCAGTACTAAGTTTGTTTCCATTATATTTAGTTTGAAAAAGAATTTATTAAAACTGCAAGAAACAGCTTGGGTTTGGGTTGAAGCAGTTAAATTAGGGGTTAATGAACGACTTATTTGACAGTTGCGGTCCAATAGTCAAACAGGTTGACTATAATAATAAGTAATGTATTTGATCATGTTTGGTGATCTGTTTGTGAAAGCTTTGTTTCATAACACTGCTGTTTGTGCACTACATTTTAAAGCTGCTTGGAAATTATTTATTAATGTTTTAAAATGTCATTTATGTCTTCATGGATTCGAACCACTTCCGTCCATCTGAAACTGTGCGCTTTACAATGTCTTCGCATGACATGCAATTAGTCGACTACCAGTTTCTGAGGTTGACCATCAGTGCGACCTCTAGTACAAACAGAACTAGCTGTGAGCTCCAAGTTCTCATCCTGCCTGAGTATTAGTAACCCACGTTCTGTGCTACAGACCGGATTTGGTGGAGGTCACTGTAGGTCCTATACCTGCTTTTCAAGAAGTGAACTTGCCTTGTTGTGGAAGGATAGCTAGGCTTCACCTGACATCCCACTTCATTGTATATGGAGTTTCGACATAAAAGGAGCTCACTTGCTTCTGTTTGCTGTGGGTGCCTACAGCTGTCCTTGTGACCGTATAAAGCGGGTGAAGCTATCCTTTATCGTTACTACAGTATGTTAAACAGACAGCTTTGCACTAAAATGAGTGGATTATTGACATAAAAGTATCAACTGATTTCAGCCCCACTTACTATCAGCATAAGATTGGAAGGTTTACTTCTAAATAAATTGCGCACAGTTAAAGTGTTCCAGATATAAAGTACTGTAGTACAATACAGAACACTGCAGTGCATATGTTTACAGCTATCTCTTCCTTTTAATTAGGTTTTCTTTTAATGAACACTACTGTAATCCGGGCAGTACCTACATTTGTCACGTCAGTACTCTTGTGTATTGATATTTATATTGTCAGGATATTGGTGAACTTGTGATGAAGTCAATGTGCTTATTGTCAGAATGGTGTTAGTGTTATATGGCGTCATCACTGGCGATTTGTATTTTGCTTATTTCCTCGTTATCGCCTTAATCTCTATTTAAAGATTCAAAATGACAAACGCATTCCCTCATTAGCATTGAGTGCAATGTTAGTGTAGTTTCTCATTAGGAGAGTGTTGCACCACTGCGCACTCATTTCTAACAGCAAGGCTGAGACGTGCGCTGGGTTCCAATGAGTGCTTCCACTCGCTGTGCAGATTGTTCTGCACTTTTCCAGCTTGTGGCACAAGTGCATTTGAAAGCCACAGGAAGTCTCTTTTAAGTGATATTTCCTAGGAATTGATTTGTTGTGCTGCTGATTTGAATGTCAGACGAAGTACAGCATGCACACTGAGGGAGCTTTCAGCTATATGAAGTATATACTTCTTTTCAAACCAATGTTTGGGATTTTTAATAGGTATTTTATTTGTCATTTCATTTTTCAGTTGTAAATTTTTTTTTTCACCACAGTACAATTTTAAGGGCATTTCTTAGTTCCTATTTTCAAATAACTTGAAATTGTATTAGCTTTTGCTCCTCTTTCATTTATATTTCATTTTGTATTTGTTTTAATCAACTATTGCCAGAGAGGAAATATCTGTAGACTTCCGAAAAATCTAATTAAGGTTTTAGAATCCATTTATTAACATTAGAAATATGTACTTCAGTTTGTGTCGTATGTTGGGATTCTCTTACTTGCAGTAAATGAACATGAGCAGTATAAGATCTACTGGAATTTTGACTAAGCTGTTCATTTGTATATGTGATTTGTAATGTCCAAAAGATGCAATGACCGATTTAACCAATCTCAGCATCACGCTGACCTCATTTATGACGCAGTGTACTGGCACAGGAGCTCATGGCTACAACTGTAGTGCGTGTGGTCATCACAATGCCCAATCCTCTATCACAGCACAGTACAGTACGTATCATGTGAAGAAGCATCTTCAATCCAATGCACCCTCTGAGAACAGCTCTGTGGGGTGCTTGATCAGATAAACAGGAGATGGTCAAAAGCTGTCATTTTGGATAGCTACTTGGAACAATCAAACAGATTCTTTATGTAATGCAAGTATGTGCAAAGCTGAAGGCAGCAGCATGGAAACTGAGAACTCCAGCACAAACTGATTTGAGAATAAGGCGATCTTATCCAGTGTGATTTATACCCAGCAGGCAGACAGCAGGCAGACAGCACTCCTTGCTTTGGCTGTAAATAAATCAACATACAGGTGTCCCTCACACAGTATGTGATACAATCAGTATTTGTCTATATAATCTACACTTTACCATCATTACTCTGTGACCTTCAGTGGCAAGCATGGCGATTGCTGGAAAGAAGTGGGTGTTACAGCGAAAGGCTGTTTCCATTCAGTTTAGTGACGCGGATAGACAGATTTTGGTAGTATTAGATGACACTTTCCAAAGCGTAGGTGGTATGTGATTGAAAAGGTACACTAGGTTTAAGATTAAGGCATTTTTTCCTAATAGAGGTGCTATTAAATGATTTCTCCTAACACACGACTAACCGTATGAAACGGTGAATTATGCATTCAGCTTTCCACCTCAGTAATGTTTTTATGCTGGTTTCAGACTATAAATCTACCAGCAAACCCTTTGTCATCAAAATAATCTTTAAAATTGCAATAAGCTTTTCTTTTGGGTAAAGTGACTGAACAGCTACATTTTCAGATTAGTGGTGGTGAAATGCCAGAGTTTTTGATGGTCATTTTTTTCTTGTTTGTTTTGAAGGCCCATCATTTTGGCATGAGAAACATTTTCTAACATTCAGTAAAATGGATTGACAACAAACTAGACATAGGGAGACAGATATCTGTGATGTGTTTGTTGAGATGGCGGATTATACAGCGTAATGGTTTGAGGGTATGGACACAGTAGATGCAGTCGCCTTATTTGGAGAATTTTTCAAGGTCATAACTGCAGAAAAACTGCACTTTAAGGACACCTCAATAAAAAGACCACTTCACAATTAGCTTCCTGTTACATTCCCAGACTGCTAATGTTTTATCTTTAAATTTGGAATTGGCAATTATTTTACCCCTGATTTTCTCCCAATTTGGAATGCCCAATTATCCAACCTGGCACACTGCTGCAACTCCCACACTAACTCAGGAGAGAATAGCACTCGCGTCCTCAAAAACGTGTGCCGTCAGCCATCCGCTTCTTTTCGCACTGCAAGCCTGGCTTGAAGCCATTACAGAACTAAAGCGTCGGAGGACCACGCAGTTCTGAGTTGCACACAGGCAGGCCTGCAGGTGTGTGCAGTGTGCCAGGGATGCCAAGGATTCCCCAATTGACCTAAACCCTCCTCGCACGGGCCAATTGTGTGCCACTCCCTGGGAACTCCCATCCACCGTCGGCAGTGGCATAGCGAGGATTCGATCTGGTGATCTCCAAGCTATAGGCTGCTAAAGTCGCCTTCAGTATTAAGGCCACCTTGTGCTGTCCTGTATGTAGCAAGCCTCTGTTAAATTACACCTCTAATAACATGAACTGCTTTTTATATATCTTGTATATATATATATTGTATATTATATGTATTTTGTTTGTCCCCTGACTGGCCTTGATATTGAGGTTTCACTGTATTCCCAAGAGGAATTAATCAGGGGTATCCTGGGGTAAACCCATTATTATGCCCCAGTCCTTTCTCCTGTTTGCACCACCACACAATCCTAGTTTTATAGCTGGGTGGAGCAGATTTCTAAGCTCTTTCCTCAGGATATCCCACCTCAGAAGCCCCTTGTTACTGATTAAGTATTATTGCTGCAGATGACCTGGGCATGTCGAGGGAAAGTAACTGGCATCCCTGAATAAAAACAATGAATCATAGGCATCATATTGAGCTTGAATTTTAAAGAACGTGCTGCAGTACTTTACAGAGAATAGAGAGAAAGTGGTCTTTAGGTTGTTGGTGTGTATTATGGTTGTGAAGAGAATATTTTGACACTGTTTTGTGTTCATTCCTTGGATTATTTTGTAGTCTCTAATTATACTTGTTTAATAAACTGAAAACAAAGTTAGAAGAATGCACAAGTCAAGCAGCTGCATGTTTTGGTTAATACCTTAATTGGTATTCCATGAGAAGAAACACTTACTGTACCATAAGAGACAGGATCAGCTACTTCTTACAAACCATTTGTAGTTCATATAAGTTTCTATTTAGACACTCCTTTGATTTTCTGTCAGTGGATTGTTTTCTGTGCACGATAGGGGTGAAGTTTGGAAAAAACCAGATGGCGTAAAACCAACTACTAAATCTGCTGCCAGCTGTCTAAATACACTCCGAAGTTTTATATTGAAAGGCGATCTAGTGTTGCACATGCATCCGTACAGTATAATTTTAAAAGATTCCATTCAGCTCATGCCTTAAAACACACTAACAATTATCAAGAAACCTTGTATTAATCCCACACGCTGTATGATTAGCACTTGAATCGGTTGGAAAGACAGGTGAACGTCTTTCAAATGAGAGATTTTCATGTAGTCAAGAAGCAGAGGGTCACTTAGGCACCTGCAGAGCTGCGCAGCTTGGTTAACCCAGGTAAAAACCTGTTATTTGCTCATGTGAAATTCACAATGCAAATCCTTCAAGCACATGCATTTTACATGACTGATAAGACGTGCTCCTGTTGCTACATCAAGCTTCTTATCCCTGGCTGGAGATGTGTATTCCCCAGAGGAAGGCGTACAGTGGGTTCCTGTGTAACACTTCTGAGTTTTACGCACACAGTATCTAGAGAACCCCTTGTCTGATTGAGATAGGACTTGCTAGTGACATTCATTCTCACAATTATTGGTACATCAGCAGAATGCGTTGAGCGCTGCCATTGACCTGGCACAGGCTCAGAACTCCTCAGCTACACCGGGTGCTGTCATGTAACTGGGCTTGGCCTGTCTGGATACTTTGCGTGGAAGGCTTCTGTTGCACTGATTGCCCATAACTTGCATACACTGTGTTGACTGTCTACTTGTAAACATTATTAAAGACATTTACTCTATTACTGAATTGCCCTGTGAGCCAGAACACACTGTAATACTGCCACTGCCTTCTACACAGTAGGTAATCTGGCATTTACAATTTTCTGAAGAAGACCTGCTGAATGCTTCCTTCATAAAGCCAAAAGCCTTAACACTAGGGTATTGCTAAGATCTTTTTTGCTGGAGTGAGCTTTTTAAAGCCCCAGTGCTGTGCTTACTGTTGAATGTCCAGCCTGAGCGCTGTGGTCTCCTATAACCGAGGGTGGATTTCAGTGTGCTACATTTTAGAGGCTCGAGTGAGTCTCGCTGCACGCACCCTCTTGATTTTGTGTTCATCCCGAGAAAGGTCTTCGAGTTGTTCTCCAAAAACAAGTGAAAAATCTTCAGTGAAGGAAATCCTTGCCCAAACCCTTTAGGCTTGGCCTGACGAGGCAAGCCAACAGTGCTGGAAAGAACAAATTTGTCAGAGCAGAGGAGATGTGAGAAGCTTCAGTATGAGGAGTCGCTTATTCTTTTAGTCTCCCTTTTCTACATACATATGTCTCACATGTCCCTAGCCTTTGACACTGAAAATGAAGCACTTTTATCAAACTCTCTTTTTACAGCAGTCATAAGCAGAGATGGGGGGTTGAAAGAACTGCATGCTGGTTGTTCAGAGCAGTTTTATGATGCTTGCGATGCATTTGTAATGGGAGAAACCAAACTAACAAGTCCTTGTGTCTGTTCCCAGTTAATTGCCTGTTGAGCTGTTTTTGGTTCATAAAGGATATTTGCACATGAAGGCTGTATACAGTAAATGTTATTGTATGGTACAGAGATACCCGTCTAAATCACAGCCCCCCAAAGATAGTGTAATTCTATTACATACATTAATTTAAATGTATGACGTGACCAAGTGCTTAAAACAGACGAGTTGCAAATCAAATATGTTGTTTTTTAAAGTTATGTGCACAATAATATGCAGTATCAGCGTACTCTATAACTAAAGCTGGAATCTTACGTTTTTAAACATACATATTATGAAAAGCTCTAATATTTTGTTCTTTTGGGAGGGTGGGATATGTTGTTTAAGGAGTTGAATGTTTCATAAAGGAATTGCAGGGGAGCTGGGCAGCTCAATACATTGGCAATCGGAGCCTTTTCACCTCTGGGTCCATCTCTGCTCCAGCCGCAGTTATCATGACTGTCATATCCATCAGCTGGCTGGTCAGGAATGGCCCATGTGAAGCAAGTTCTGGTGGATCTCAGCCCGGTTCTCTGTGGATCAGGGTCCACATACAAAACCACAACGATTGCCACCTAGATGGGGCCCCTGTATCTTGGAGAGGCCAAGGGTTGGATGAGTAAGGTGGCTGAATTTTCCTTATCATGGTTCTCAAGCTCTATTCTTAAATACTCCCAATAGGTCTTCGTTTCAACCATTTTTATCCAGGGAAGTTGAAAAACTAAACTCTCTTTTTAAATACATTTCTTATTTTAAATTACTTTTTTTTTTTTTTTTTTTTGTAAATGATTTGTTAAAATTTATAACAAAAAAAAAAAATATTTTTTTCTAATAAGTGAAACTGTCCTGTCCAGAGCAAAAAGACTGTGAAGATTTGTTTCCCCAGAAACAAGATTTATTTATGGTGTAGAATTTTTTTTTTTTTTTTCTTTGCAATAAAGCTTTGGCTTGTCAACAAAATAAAAAGGCTAGGGAGTTAAACTTTTAAAAGACTGTCTTACCTTACTTGGAGCAGAATTATCACCTAGACAAACAGTCTTGTGCTAAGATTTGTCTTAAATACAAAACGATAGATTAAACATTGCTATTGCTTACTTGTGTCTAAAAGCTTCCTGTGTTTTAGGTAAGATTTACTCTAATAGACTATCAGACAGTGTGACCTACAGCACAGGAAGATGATTTAGGTAACAGCTATCTGTTGAGCTCCAATTCAAAAATATCCTTGGAGACAGCGGACTAAAAACTTACTTAGCACTCCTTTTAAGACAGTGAGGAGTGGGTGTACCGTAAGCATTGAGCTCTTTAAGACAGTATTGTTGATCCTGCCTTCAGCACTCGCAGATGACATCTGAGACTGAAACTACAGTGATTCCTTTATGTAGAGCAGACCACAAAACATATTTACAAGGGATAGAGATGAACTGGTTGAAACAAAGTGCTAGAAGGACAAGAGTTAAGGGCTCTCTGGGCACATATCTATCTGCACCAGGGTTTGAAAGAAGGCTAGTGAAGCCTATGAGGATTTCAGTCTCCTTTGCTGTCAATCCTGCAGTTTTTCACCTGCACAGAATACAGTGCAAATTTTGAAAAAAAAAAAAGCCGAACTCAAACCGTTCATACAACATCCATACCCATGAATGATTTGCTTGCTCCGTAGTGATGCCTCCTTCTCCCGTTAGTATTTTTTTTTTTAGTGGGCTTGCATGTTAGCCTTCAGTTTAATGGTCTTTTTTATGTTACATTCATTTGCCATTGTGTTTTTGTGGCTTTTTATTTATTTCCGTCGTTTCTTTTTTGTTCCTTTTTTCTTTTGTTTTTCTTGTTTTCTCACCCTTCCTTCCTACCTGCCCTGCTGTTGTATTGCCTCCTCCCTCCTGTGCCCTCCCATTTGCACTTGCCAAGATGTTGCCATTCCAACACCCCCTCCCACCTCACTGACAAGTGCCACTACTGACAATGTAGCACCAGCGGGCAGCCCCGGACCCACCCCCTCGGCCCCCCGGGATGTGGTGGCATCGCTGGTATCCACGCGCTTCATCAAGCTCACCTGGCGCCCGCCCGCGGAGCCACACGGAGACAACATCAACTACTCTGTCTACTACAGCCAGGAGGGCGCCACCAGGTGAGGGGCTCACGCAAAACAACTATTAGAGTACAAAGAGAAAGACAGAATTTCTCCAGTAAACCTTATATAATCTTAAAAATGTTAAAAATTCAGTGCTGTCAAAAATACATGTAGTTTGTCACTGAACTTTTTTCTTTTAGTATTTCTCAGTGTAGCGTTCAATAGGTATAGGTGATCCATTACCATCACTTTGTAGATCTTGCTTTTATATGAAAGATGCACACATTGTTAAATGTATTTGATTTTGAATGGTACTTTTTTGGGCTATTTGTGAACCAAACAATTGCAGAAGGCACTGTTTCCAAGCTAAAGTTCCCATGTTAAAGGAACGCAGCCGACACTAGTTCTGGGAGAGCGTTCCTGCAAGATAAACAAATCGGAATGTTTTTTTTTTTATTTGTTTTTTTAAAGATGTTTTTATTTTTCTTATGCTTTTTATTTCCTGTTAAAGAACTCAAGCTTCCAGAAGCTTCATGCATTGACGTGCTCTAGCAGTACCACAAGATTTTTTCCTATGTCTGCTGTAGTTACAGTGTTGACTGCATTCCTTCATGCAACAGCTCAGAGTTGACTGGGCATTGTAACATTGAGGAATTTTCTTCAACTTCAAATAAATTACTATTAATAAATCTAACTCACTTTTAACACAATATGTGCCTTTCATATAGGAAAACGTAAGACCTATGAAAAATAATGACAAAACATACTGGATTCTTATTGCAGCTAATCAAATATTGTATTTTTGTGGTACTTTGACATCAAAATTCTAAAACTAGCAAGATGCAGCTTATTTCCACAGTTGTTATTTCTGTAATTAAAACTGAAATACCATCTGCGACTGTGGCAAGAGCTGGAGATGATTCTGGGGTGTCTTTGATGTTGCTTTTCTTCAGCGTTGCACGCAGTTCATTCCCTTCAGACTGTGCATCAGATGGGGAAAGGAACTACTTAACATGTAAATCAGAGATCTGATGAATAACACAGTGCCAAAATTCACTTCCTTGAAAGATTTTGCCTTTGGTTAGGGATCATTTATGGGTTCAGACCATTTTCTGAATTTCTATGTATTTATTTTAGCTAGCTCAAAAATAAGTTTGGTGGGATCCCTAAGTGACTTTCGTGGTGTTTAGGGTGTCATACAGTCAGAGGTTTACACAGGGTTGTAGAAGCAATATTGTTGAGGTCTGTTTCTCCTTGCTACGCAACAGTGGCCTCTACGCGCCATGTCAGCTGGTCATGTGATCAGAGGACAGCCAATGACCTTCAGTTCTCCTGAGGTGTTGTGTGGAGTTGGTGCGGTGAGGGAATATAATTGGACATTCTAAATTGGGGATTAAAAAAAAAAAAAAAAATGGGTACAAAAAACAAATGATTTATATCCCCAGTTGATTTTCACATCTGAAAGGAACATGTGCTCGCTTACAAAGTTACTTGAGGGAAGCTCTCATGGTGTCGGTTTACAACGTACCTGACTGTACCCAGTGCCTTTGTCCTTTTTCATGAGCGCTTAATTCAACAAAATTAAGAAAAAAGAGAAGAAAAAAGGTCTTGATTTTTGATAGCTCGTATGGCAGATAGCTGACAGCTAAGGCACGGTAGTGTTGACTCTCATCTTCCATGCTGCTAGGGAGCGGATTGAGAACACCAGCCGGCCAGGAGAGCTGCAGGTGACCATCCAGAACCTCATGCCTGAAACCAAGTACGTGTTCCGAGTGGTGGCACACAACAGGAACGGACCTGGAGAGAGCTCCTCCCCTCTCAAGGTGGCCACGCAGCTTGAAGGTAAGGTCTCCGACATGAATCTCTGCCGTGTAACGTGTGTGTGCTGTTGGTGGCACTCATACGGATGTCGCACATTTTTATGTAGGAACTAATTCAAAACAATGTTTTTGAGACCTGCTTATTTATGAGTTAATCTAGGTGGCTCCAGTCATGTTCAATAGAGGAAACTTTGCATGAACTTTGCAATTAAACTACTGGGTATTGACATACAAAGCATCGCTAGGCGTTGGAATGTGGATGGGTGTGCATGAAAGACGATTACAGCTGGATGTGCGCCACTTTACATACCAGTGTAAAAAATAACAAGAGAAAAAAACAGAGAAAACAACTCGATGTAACAGAGTCCAGGACCATTCTCAATGATTGCAAACACCCTAAAAAGCAAAGTGAAGAGTCATAATACAGTGTGGAACGTCTCAAACTGCAATGCAATCTAAGTCGTATTTCCTTCACTGCATGTAAAACCATTCTGCGGCATTCCTGTTTGTTTCATACATGATTAGGTCTTCATGCATCATCTTGCATGGGAAGACTGGTTTCTCCTATCGGTTAGCCTGTGTTTCTGAGAGCTCTGTGATTCCTCTGTTCTTGGCAATGACTTCACGCGCTGGTTAATAGTTTCTGCCAGCAGGCGACTCTGTCCCACAGGGAATGTCACAACACCACCACTCCTGCCTGGCTCTGTATTGCAGCTCTCCATGATTATGGATGAGGGCTAAATAGCTGACCTGGTTCCACAGCCACCTGCTGCTGCTGAGAGACGCAGGACCCAGACTGCCAGCAGCAGCCCTTTCCAAATAGCTCTGCAGAGGACTTGGCAGACTTGAAATCTAACTTACAGTGCGTTGCAGTTTGAGCCATTCCACCGTGTATTGTAGGCTTAGTTAGATTAAGCTAAATCATATATAGTGGAATATATATGGAAGTATTAAATAATGATGATTTAATAGCAGTAATGATGTAATTCTAAAGAAATTATAATTAACAAATACAAAATGCAAATGCTACATTTAGAAATGCTGCAGAAAACTTCACACATTCAATGTCAAAACATTTGCCATTGGCTTTATTACATATCTTTTAGCATTTCTAAATTGAGCACAGTTAACTGTTTAATAGTTATGGATTATAAAATGCAAATACTGAAAGAAAATAATACTTTAAAAATAAATAAAATAATGGTAATAACAGCAATTAATGGACAATCGACCAAATACACAACTTGAAGCTGGAAACCGTTTGTTAGATATTATTATTAATAATAATAATAATAATAATAATACATAATGGTACTAATTAGGTCCCACCTCTCCCCTCAATCTGTATCCTTTTCTTTCCATAAATGTAAAGGTACAAAACCACATTTTTGTCATAAAAAGAAAGAAAGTTTGCTTGCTAACAGTTTTTAATTCGACCCGGCCCCCGATACAGTGTGAGGCTGTTAGCACTCTGCAGGGCTGTTAATTGAAACTAATGATTCAGATCTAAATAAAGTAAACAACTGTTAGGCACCATAAACCTGTTTTACAATTCTCTCTGTTTTGCTAACCAGATCTAATTGAAAAATACTTCAAATAAATTCTTCTTTAACCCAAGCAGAATCATGCTTGATTGCGGCTGTTTGTGGCAGACGGGCGGGCGGTGAGGGGGTTGGTGTACTCCTGCTTTGTTTTAAAGTGATCCTGTGTTGAGCTGTATTCAGCCCAGAAACAGCTGTAATATTGTGGGTGCTCTCCATCAATCATTGTCAGCAAGTATACTGCACTTGATTATATCATGCCTTCAGCATGATAAAATCCAGATATACTATGTGTCTGGATAAAGTGTCCCGTAGTTTAGCCCTCTGTGTGTGTGCTACTTTTTGAGAAGTTTTCCCCAATTTTAAGTAGCAAATACTAGTAGCAAATACACTTCGAAGTACAATTGTAAAGTAATATTTAAATACTGGCGGTATTTAAGAGGCATACATTCTTAAAACGTTGAGACAGCTCTTCAACTCATTTAAAGGTATACAATAGGAAGCAATGCGGTTGTAGTAAGTGATTGTTGTATGCTGGTTTAACCGTGCTTGTTTTTTCCAACCCTTCCAGTCCAGGTCCCTGGTCCTGCCCCTAATCTGCGAGCACTCGCCACATCTCCAACCTCCATCACTGTGAGCTGGGAGATGCCCCTGTCAGGCAAGGGAGAGATCCAGAACTACAAGCTGTACTACATGGAGAAGGGACTGGGGAACGAGCAGGTAACAGTCTGAGCTCGAGCAGGAGGGAAGCTGCACAAACTGGATTCACATGTCACATTTTAACAACGTTGTCGCCAAAGTGCTCTGCATTGCTAACAGGTTTCTCTTTATTACTGGTACTGCGTGTTCACCTGTGATTTAAAAGGTACCTAAGATTTAAGTGTGTTGTGTATGTAGTCTGGGCAGAGAATGATGATCGCTGGATGATGCTGGGCTGTGCTTGTTTGGGGTGGGGTTTGAAAACTGCTACCCTGCACCATCAGGAGTTTTAATTAGGTCCTAAAAGTTGAGCTCTAGGACAGATTTCTCCCTATGAGCCTATAAATTGTTGGACTGGACTGCAGGTAACATAATTTGGAATACTGCAGTGTTGATATGCAGCAGTAGTAGAGCTAAAGCCATTACAGTCTACTGCTCTGTTATATAAATGTCTGTATTCGTGCCATTTGCTAAATCTGTATTTTAATGTCATTTAATTTTACATTTTTTAATATTGTAGAATTAATGGAAAATACACAAATGTGCCACTAGCCGGAACAGTACTGTTTTAGTGTTACTTTATATACTTCAGTTGAATTATAGGTGTATATCTGAATATATGGAGCTGTGTAGGTTGGTTTATTTAAAGATATTAATGTATCTGCATTTGAACCCGAGACCCCCCTGCATGCATCAGTTAACTGCGCCCCCCATCTCGCCTCTCCTATGTTAATGTGTATCGAGTGATTTAGCTCTCAGAGAGACAAGCAGCTTCGTAGCTTTAAAGAGCTTTTAATAAGATAGTAGATAAAATGTCAGGGAAAATTTAGAACAAATGATGCTGCGGGTCCCTAGAGAAAAAAAGACATACCTCTAATACAGTGAGTAATTGACTGCGTGAGAGCTTAGCAAGGTGTGATATTCACTGCGTAGAACCATTCTGTGGTGAGTTGATTTATTATTTAAAGATATTTCTTGACAGTGGGTCCACAGAGGAACTATACCTAGAATGGACTCCTTATTTAGGAATGAACCATGGGTAGGGGCACTGAAGATTCACTCTGGAATGCAGGTCACAGGCAGGTTACCAGTCCAGCGTTGTGACACAGGTTGTTATTTGACTAGGGCTCAATTTTCAGTTAACACTTGTTGTAGTAAACTTGCAGGTACATGCATGTGTTCAAATTTAAAAGTACCGTATTCCTTAGAATTTAAGACGCCTTCAAATTTAAGACGAAGTCCAAATTAACCACCCTGGTAACAGTGTTATTGGAATTTAACCACAGAGCTTGTTTATTGTGCTGTGAACTGTACAATACTTAAGATGGCATCTCTGTCGTACACATACCACCACTCACTTATGGCATCACACATCCTGGCAACAGCAGGCACGACGCAACACTCCACAGCATCAGGCAACATGTAACCTAGCAACCACAACAGCATTGAACATTGCTTGGCATGTCAAAACTTAGGGGGCTCTGATTAGCATTTTGATCTGTCCAAGCTAGTACTGGTTGTTAGAAATGCTGAAATTGTAAACGTTTCTCTTGCAATTTCTCAGGAAGCTTGGTTAGTTTTTTCTCAGCAGTCGGTCACGTTTGTGCTGCTTGTGTATTCGGGCAGATGCCTTTGTCGTCTTTCCTCGGCAGTCAGATGAACTCGAATTTAAGACGCAGGCTATTTTGAAGAAGCAAAAAATGGTTTAAAAAAACACGTCTTAAATTCCCTGCCCTGGCATGAGTTGGGCTATTAACATTTAAACAAAGTTGATATGCATATCCCGGCTATGCACGCCTCACTTCAAAGTACTTGTATATAGACAACCGCTTATCCAGTGCTCTGAAACTTGCTTTGGATATTCTTGAAAGAGCTTGGTATGGTATTTCAGAGCTATTACAAGCAAGTACAATCAAATCACCTTTGAATTGTTGTTTAGGTTCAGTGTGTATCCTTCTCTGTTTCATGTCCTGGTAATGTTTAAGAACTCAGAAATGTAAAGTCCCACCATGACCTCATTGTCTACTCTTCAAGGACATCTGGTACACCAGAGTGTAACTATTAACCTGTCCCCCCCTGAAATACCAAGAACATTTGTTCTGTGTGTTGCAGGAGGATGTTGAGAGTATCAGAATCTAAACAATCCATCTATCTTAAATAAATATGTTTAAATAATGAAAAACTCTCACCTCGGAAGCACAGCATTTCCATTTCGGCCCGTTCACACCTTTCCAAGCTGTCACTGCTGCCTTGTGTGGATTTAGGTGGTTTCTCTATGTGTACGTGTAACAGGACGAGGAGCCCTGTACAATTATTTGATTATTTATTTGAGTTCTCCCCCTCCACCCCTGTGTCGTATTTGTTTGTTTATTATGATTTATTGCATTTATATATGACGGCGAAGCGCTGTGTGTTTTGTTTTATTTTGAAACGTGTTCTGGCAGCGACAAGGTTAGTAAACTCATCTGCCAGGATTAATTTAATAAACTCTTGCAGATTGTGGCCGAGGGGTAATAGAGTAATTACTAGGTAGTTAAACCCCTCGGCCACGGTATATAAACCTGCAGCTCTCTGCACTCTGGGTGGGTGTATAGAGGAGGGTACGAGAGCGAGAGGAGAAGGAACAAACTAAAATTAAAAAGACTAAGGAACAGTGAGGGCAGCTGCCCAGCCTGACCTTGGTTTTAGTTGTATTTTGTGTTCATGATTTGTTTTATTTAAAACTTTTAGTTTGCTCTGTGAGCAGTGTTTTCTTTTATTTATGTTTTATATTCAAATAAACGGCGCACAGTACGTCTTTTTGCACTGCAGTACCTTGTTTGTTTTTGTTCCTGCATCTGGCCTGATGTCACCTCAACGCCAGCCTGTCACAGTACCAAAAGTACTTCTCTGTGCTTTTTGGTAACCAGTGTGTGTCTCCTTTCAGGATGTAGATGTAGGAGGACTTTCCTATACCATAAACGGGCTGAAGAAATACACAGACTACAACTTCAGAGTGGTGGCATATAACAAACATGGACTTGGTGTGTCCACAGAAGACGTAGTGGCCAGGACTTTTTCGGATGGTGAGTGTATTGAATTCAGTGTTTTAAACATGCGACTCGTAGAAGGTGCATGTATTGAAAATAAGTCGTACCTGTTCCAGGTTAATTTTTCCAATTTTCTCCCACTTTGGAATGTCCAATTATTATTCAACCCGGCTCACCGCTGCAACCCCTGAACTAACTCTGAGACGAGTGCCGTCAGCCGTCTGCTTTTTTTTCACTCTGCAAGCCTGCCTATCCAGCCATATCCAGAACTTACAGCTCGGAGTACCATGCAGTTCTGAACTGCGTACAGGCCGTCCTGCAGGTTCCCTGCTAGCCACAGGGGTCGCTGGTGTGCGGTGAGCCAAGGACTCCCCAGCCGACCTAACCACTACCCTGCCCGGGCAGCTCTTGGCCAATTGTGTGCTGCCCCCTGGGAAATCCTGTCCACGATCGACAGTGGCATAGCTTGGATTCGAACTGGCGATCTCCAAGCTATATGGCACATCCAGCACTCTGGTTGTGGTGCCTTTACTGGATGCGCCACTCGGGAGCCCCAGTTACATATTTTTAAATAAAAGAAAAGAAATCATTCCTGTTTGGTCCTCGAGTGGCTCTCCTTGACAGGTGTGTAGGGTACAGTTCGGGGAGTGCAGGTTCATGTCTTGGCTGTGTGAAGTCACTGACTGGGCATTCCAGAGGGATCATTGCAATGGCTGTGGAACTTCTGCATATTAGGAATGCAAAACTGGTATGGGCTGTTTCTCGTCTCCGTGTTACAGCGGCCCATACTGGCCATGCCCCTGGACTGTGGGGCTGGCCTTTGACCTTTATGGGTGTCAAGAAGTGATTGGCTTGGTTGTGGGATCGGAGGAGGCTCACTGTCCTTCAGTTCCCCCAAGCTTTTGTGGGGAATTGCTGCAGTGAGTGACCAATCAGGGAGACAATCAGGAGTAAAATAATTTGGTACTTTGAATTGCTACCCCTCAAAGAAATTTTATTAAAAGTATAGAAACTGCAGAAGGGCAATGAAAGGGAAAACTGTGGCTCTCTGCCACCACTTGTGGTTTTTGCTCATTTAAAACAGATTAAAAAGAATCGATTGCTTATCTGGACAGCTTCAGAGAAAGGGTTCTGTAAATCATTATTGATTTCAATTATAGTATTTATAATGTATATACAACTGTTAATGATATTGCCAATCAGAAATCATTTGCTGTAATAGCAAAGTGCAAACTTGAGATCATTCCATATTGATGAGCCCTCAAAAAAAAAAAAAAAGACAAATGAGAATGAGATGCCCAAGTGTTACAGGCAGTGCTTTCAGCTCATCTTCTTACTGACACTTTGATACAAAGCTTTTTAACTTGAGTTGCCTGGGGAAATCCAAAACACTTGCTGAGGTAATGTATCTAAGACAATGTATCTTCAAGTAGTGAACCAAGCAATCAGCTTGCTTCTCTGGATAATTCCATCTAAAATGTAGTACCTTTGCTATGAATGTGACAATTGTGAGGTGAAAGCTCTTTCTTTACGGCACTAAAGCAGCTTCTTTTTTGCTTCATCTTTTTTTCTTAGTTCCCAGTGCTCCTCCTCAAAACTTAACACTGGAAGTGCGCAATTCCAAGGTAAGCACGAGTCCTGCCCTTTTGTTAGCTAATCTAGGCTATACAGACTTCAGAAGTTCATGAAAATGTTCAAGGATGTTTTATTTGACAATGGCATTTGTGATGAGATGCTATTCTGCCCTGTTGCCTTAGAAAATGTGCTAACCAGCTCTCTATTCCTGCTATTTACCATGCAATACTTTATATATTTAAAGGTAAAGGGTTTTTTGTCTTATTAACAGTTTTACAGCCTAATTAAAGTCCGAACAATTCAATAATACAAACATACATAACTTTAAAACACACAATCAGATTTCTAAGATAAAAGTATAAGAATCTAAGTCAAGTAGACTGATAATTGCTGATAATAGAAACATCTCCTGTTCCAATTGGTTTGGATAATAAATTTTAATCTTGAATGTGTTACTTCTATCCTTGGAGGAGGGTGCATATGGACAAGAATGTCGGACTCAATGACTTTCTGTGCAGTGCGGCTGGGAAAAAAAAAAAAAAAAGAGTAATGAAAATCAACTAATTGATGACTCTAAATGAAGATTTAATTTTGCAAGGCTCCCCTGGCTCAGACAGTGAAACTGCTGCTATGTTAATTACCCTCGCTGCTGCTCTAGTATCGCTGTGTTAGTTAGTTTGCCTGCAGGACTGGAATGACCTCCATTTCTCTTATTGCCCTGCAGTGTGTGCTTGTTTGAGACACAGCAATGCCGACAATGTTAATGGATTTAATCCTGCACCACTTTATGGGTCTCTCAGTGCTTTTCAATATCACACACACACACACACACACCTAATATTAGAGCAATATGTTACCTGAACAAAGTGTGCTGTACTGTAAATAACATGGTTTTCAGCTGCTCTGTCCTTCTGTCATGTTTTATTGCATTGATTATCAAATGTTCATGGAAACAATGAGAGAGACAGAGAGAGTCAGAGAGAGAGATTATTTTGCTACATGGTACCTAAAGACTCTCCTTGCAAAGGCACTACAGCGTGCTGTGCACAACGGGTCATGCAGCCAGGAGAGTTTTCTGGCTTTGTCAAGTTGTCGAGGAATCCAATTGGCAGTGCCATCCCCAGAATGAAACACACATAGAAATATACATACTGTATCCATTGTTAAATTTGTTCCATTCTAGTTTAGCTTTGCTCAGACCTGTTTTTCAGTTTTACATTCTCTAAAGGTAGTTTTGGCAGCAAGGATACAGTTAAAGTCCTGCTTCCACTACAGCAGTCAGTGGTTATAAGTGTCGCCTGTATCCTCTACTTTAGCTCAGGGAGCCAGACATTAATGGAAAAAGGGGATTGCTGGTTCCCCAGATGAGGATCTTTGTCTTACTGATTATATTATAGGAATAAAGATCAGTGTCTGAAGCCGGATTCATGAGATAAATGACCAGCGCAATAAAGAAACAAGCAGCAGGAAGGTACTTTTAGGTCAATTATGTCATAGATGCGCAGCGGGAGGAGAGATTTACTATATAATTATACATCCATATGTGTTAAGAAACTCTAAAGTGGCTGTTGGTAAACATTTTATTCAAGGTTAAATATTCAATGTAATTCTTAACATTTGGCAGGACATTGAGCCAGTCAGTGATAACGAACTTTGAATTAAACACAAGGCAGCAGCTCTTTTTACTATGTGATTTCAAGTTCATTTGGCAGTCGGTAGATGGTTATTTGATCAATGTAGTATAATTTAACCAGGAAAAAGCAGATTAAAAATAATCCTATAGTTTTCCTGATTATATCGCAAGGGGAAAGAAATGATTTTTTTTCCTTTTAAAGAACACACAGACAAAATAAAAAACAATGTCAACACAAATGCAGTCTACAGTTACATACAGAGATAAATTGTTAACACAGGTGCCTCGTTTATGGATTAAGGCAAATCATTTGTGGCAGCTCTTGAAACAACGGTCCTTTTTGTAACTTACTGTTGCAGTTCTTAAATGTATTATTTACAGGACTTATCTGTAGGTCTCATATGTCCCCCTCTATTGATGAAAATCTTCAGAAATGCGCTTTTTAAACCACACCAGAAATGTGAGTGATATTGTTTTGATATTGTCATGATACTGAGGCACCACTGCTGTTAGCTTTATGTATAGAACCATGACTGACGTGGCGTCAGTGCATCCGTCTGTTTCTTCCTCCAGAGCATCATGGTCCAGTGGCAGCCCCCACCTCCTGGCACACACAATGGGCAGCTCACAGGCTACAAGATCCGCTATCGGAAAGGGGCGCGGAAGAGCGAGGCGGCAGAGACCACGGGTGGCACACAGCTCTTCCAGCTTATAGACGGTGGGTTCTTGGCTGTGCACTGTGCTGTTTCTACTGATGCCTGACAAGCTGCTAGCATTACTACTGGTGCTGCACACACCTGTTTCTCAAGTGTATTCAGCATCTCATTCATCTTTGTGGGTGCTGCCGATATGCCCTGGTTAGTCCTTGATGTGTTGATGGGTTGCAATCTTTTCAGCAGGCACTCATTAATTCTTGCCATCCCGTTACACAGATTACTGCTGAAAAATGTTCCCCTGAAGTGATGAACACCATTTACCTTTTGGTGTGCAGATAATGTGGGCAGTGTGCGACAGTCTTCATTTGAAGGACCCAAGGGCCTATTGTTTTACTATTTGAGCATTTCTAGACTCTCTCAGTTCGGTAACAAAAATGTCATGTTAAATTTCGTTTTGTGAAATGTATTTCAGGTAAGGTAGTGTATCTGCCAGTATGAGTGTTATGGGGGAAATGACTTCGCTGTGGAAGAGAATGGCACTTCAATATCAAAGTAGTGCTGAGTGTTTTGTGAAGACTCTTGAAGATTGTGAGATAATTGGTCTTGAATGCAGGAGGCACTGCATTTCAGCACAGTCACAGAAAAGCTTTTAACTATGTTGCATTTTATAGGAACTGTTTTTAATTAAACAGTATGTTTTCCATTAAAGGTGACAAAGTACAGGACTTAGCATTTACACCTTTGCAGCATAATGTTGAGGAACACTGGCCTAAAATACAATGCCACATGAGCGTCTGTGCCAGTTTCAGAAAGGTGAATTTGCTGTGGTTGGAATTAGGATATTTAATTGATTGTTCTGTCAAAGTTGTTTTCAATTAATATTGAGAGGGAGTTGAAGAGGGATCCACTTGACTGCCGGTGACAGGCTCAGCTGTGTTGTATCAAAGCGTTTTGAAATATACAGCTAATCTACTTAATTCAGATTCTTTTATTATTCTGTTTTCATACAGGGTAATTTTATAAACAAGATTACATTATAAATGTGATTTACATAAGCACTTCAGATGCAATGTCTAGTTTTTCACTGGTGACCCTAGAGAGTGCTTTGGAGCAGGCCATGTGGAAAGTTACAAACAGCCGACCAGCTTCTTGTTAATAATTCAATGTAATCACGACCAGCTTCTTGTTAATAATGCAAAACAATCACTGCATGGGAAACTACAGACTTTACTGGACCTTTGAACATTACCTTTACTCTATCGACTTAGTAATATGAGCAAATATGGAAGAGGACTAAAGCATAATGACTTGAGCCTCTCCAGCACCATTTCATTCCATACACAGTATTTGAGTTTGTGGTAAATCTTCAGCTGAACGTCACTTGACTGGCATCGTATCCAAAAAAGAGCCTCGCCCCCTCCTTCAGATTTTCTGTTTACTCTTGGAATCAATGCTAGGGGAGGAGGAATTTCAGCTCTGTTCAGCTGTGGAGAAGCCTGCTGCTGCTGCTTCCACTTTTCCCAGGAGTGGCTTCTACATGGAAGTGAGAAATCAAAGCAAAACAAATTTATTAGAAATACAAAATGTTTCAAACACGGTTAGTTTGTTTTTCAGTAGTTAGTCTGTGCATAATACTCTACTGTCACCAGAACAAAAGACTGACTTCTGTTGGTGCCCGAAGGATGAAAGCCTGTATCGTTGTTCTTGTGTTCCCAACGGGAGCCTGACACTTGGATGGTTAACCCTGTGTGAAATACTCTCTGTGAAAGACCCCGCACAGTTAGCTTCTACAGCTTTCTTAAAGCAGTAATAACAAAGGCTTATCCGACCTCAAAACAACTTCCCCTTATCAATGTTCTGTAGTTTTCCAGACTTCCTTTACACTTTCTTTTCACCCATCTGGTGAAGTCCATTTAAAAAGCGGCCACACTGTAGTTTCACTTCCTGTGCAAGAGCTATCTGACTGTAGATAGTAACGGTTGCTGCAGGGAGGTAATGGTGTGGTGGGAAAATTACTAATGGACTTGCAAGAATGTTTCTGTGCAACTGAGAGGAAAGAACATTTTAAAGCTTTTAACCCTGTGTCTTTTTCAGTGTCAGTTGCTTTTGTGGAATTTGAGCCCCAGGATTCAGCCTCATCAGCTAAAAATAATTTGGAAAACATTTTATAAAAATGGTTACTACGTGGAATAAAATGTTGTGTTTAGGTTCAAATGAATTCCTTGAGGTATTAATGTTTGCCCACCTCTATATTCCCAGGTCTGGAGCGTGGCACAGAGTATACCTTTCGTGTGGCTGCCATTACTGCAAATGGAACTGGCCCAGCCACGGACTGGCTTACTGCAGAGACATTTGAGAGCGATCTGGATGGTATGCATGCTCGCTCTCGCTCTCGCTCTCTCTCTCTCTCTCTCTCTCTCTCTCTCTCTCTCTCTCTCTCTCTCTCTCTCTCTATATATATATATATATATATATATATACACACATATACATATATATAAAATGTGTGTGTACAAACTCTATTTGCTAATTTTGTAACTGATTAATGTTTTGATTGCTGTCTAATGTGAAGAAAATAAAATAAGCTACCCAATTCAGATTAGTAAATGAAAGTGATAACAATGACTTGGAACTGTAGAACATAGCATGACTAAAATAGGGTCAGCTTTTACATTAGTTACATTAGTTCAATAGGGTGTTGGGGCACCAAGGACCTCCAGGACTCTACGAATTTAAGGGGTGGTAGCCAACAAAATGATTCCATAAATTTTTTATTTCCTGCACCTCCATTTGCGACATTGGTTGAAAAGTGCAGTTTTCATAGAAGCACGTGTTGTAATGATGGATTTAAATTGTACATACTGATCTATTTTACACATGTGCTTCCTTTCCCATCATGCAAACAGTCTTGCAATGGAGAGATGCATGTTTGATATATTCCAGGGTGTCAGGGATTCCACTATCCAGTCATATGAGTGTTGGACCATGTACACTGTGTAGCCTAAGTTGTTGTGTCAAATCCTCCAGCATTCTTGCAAGAGGCAACACAATTACTGTTGAAGTTTGTCATATATATTTTTTTTGTTGTTATTCCTCCTTTTCTTCTTCTTGTCAGCTGTGCAACGTGCTTTAAGGTTTGGGGGTCGAGAGAATGCATACAATTTCTTTGGGATTTTAATTAGACTGTTGTGAAATGAAGCGAGGAATCTGGAAGACATCTGCCTTTGTTTGGGAATTACCAATAAAGAAAAGAAAATCTCTGTCATGTTAAAAGCTTTTAAAGATCTTTTTTTGTTGGTCTTTTGTTCTTGAAAGGTTCACATGTCTTTATCTCCAGATGAACCACGGTGGTTTCAGATTTTTGTTTTAATTACATTTTTCACAGTAGCCTTTTGCTTCAGCTTTGTTATAAGCAACATTAATGTAATGCAATTACTGGTACACAGAGACTAAGTAGGGATTCTCTGTTTGGTTAGTAATACTATGTCAATCTATCTGTAATGGAACTGCAGCGTCAAACAAAGCAGTACCAAGTGCTTTAATGCTTAATCCTGACATCTGAAAGCCATTTAATGCTCTTTGGTAGCAGCTGTTAGAGGTGGCTTGCTCTGGCTTTGCAATTACTCTCAGTTTGTAACGTCCAATGCATATTTTTATGTTTGCTAATGCTAAAAGCATATAACAAACTGCTGTTTATGTTCCAGTAGGGGATTTATTTCAAAGGTTTATTAAAAAAACAAACAAAAAAAAAAAACGGGTGGTATTTATAGAGGTATAATGATACATATGAGTAAATGGGCATTATTGTAAACCCGTAAGACAGGAGACAGGGAGAGTGAAAAAAGGCGTCCGATGAGAGATGAGCAACAGACTCAATTCACTTGCGCTTCAGTTAATTGTGTTATATTGAAACTTTGAGAAAATGATGTATAGTGACTTCTTACTGTTTTTTTTTTTGTTTTTGTTTTTTTTTAAATGTATTTTACTTGAAAAACCAGTGTGTGAGTTACAGTTTTAGTCGTGTGATAAGTTAATTGGTTCAAATGGGGTATTTGGTAAGACCCATCTGCTGTTTTTTAAACTGACCCCCATCTCTCTCCTTCAGAGAGCCGAGTGCCGGACATCCCCAGCTCTCTGCATGTCCGGCCGCTGGTCACCAGCATCGTGGTCAGCTGGACACCACCGGAGAACCAGAACATCGTGGTCCGGGGCTACGCCATCGGCTACGGCATAGGCAGCCCCCACGCTCAGACCATCAAGGTGGACTACAAGCAGCGCTACTACACCATAGAGAACCTGGGTAAGAACAGGGCTGTACTTTGGGGGGTGAGGGCGGTTGCTATGTAACTGGTTTATAATAAACACCAAATGTTCCAGTCAACTTGCATTGAGATAAATCTGAATTTGCGTGTTCTTATTTTTTTTAATTTCTAAAAAATAAAAAGTGAGATACATTGAACTAGATAGCAACAGTAGCTAAGTTAATGGGTGGCTTTGACATCACGACTGGAACACCATGAAAAGGGATTCTGAGGCTGTAGGTTCTAGTCTCTGGCACTCTCTTTACTTTAAGGCTGCATTTTTGTTGGAAATTAGCCTGGGATCTGGAACTCAAGCCAAAACACACACAGGCTTTTGACACATCAAGACACAGTGCTTCCTGATGGCTGAGTTGAGACCATTATAGAGAGTTAGGCCCTACACATAAACTGAGCTGTCATCTGCTGTAATCTGTCTTGGATGTTTGTGTACACTGTCATATCTTAGAAGTAACCATTTGTTTTGCTTTTTTTTCAACACTGTTTTTTTGACTTGTTTTTTTAAAGTATTTTATAGTTGCATTGTTCCAGGCTGTTTTAGACAGTACGATGTGTATTGTAGACAAGTAACTTTATTGAACTTGTATGTTGCCATATTTAATAGTTTTACACGGCATTAATAACAGAAAATAACTTTTTAATCTGATTTGTGCTCCCACAGGAAATAATGCATTGGTTAAAACAAATAAAAAAAGAATACTGAAACTTTAATATAAAATGAAAAATCAATAAAAAAAATGTAATTGAAGTTCTCATAATTTGTTATGCACTGGAAATCAATGGGTAATGTTTAAATATGCAGTTTGCAGTAATGATGAATTCTGGAATGCGTCTCGGTGGAACTGTCTGGCTAGCAGAAAGATTACATTTGAAATTGTGTTTTGTGTTTTTCTTGTTGCAGACCCAAGTTCCCACTATGTTCTGACACTCAAAGCCTTCAACAATGTTGGAGAGGGGATCCCAGTGTATGAGAGTGCAGCCACCAGGCCGTTGTCAGGTAAGGCTGTAGTCAACACGATAGGCCCGTTGTCAGGTGAGACTGTAGCACAGGCTGTAGTCAACACGATAAGCCCGTTGTCAGGTAAGACTGTAGCACAGGCTGTAGTCAACACTATAGGCCCAGTTCCATTTTGAAAGTTGTGCTGCGTTTGAGGGGGAGAGAACATCACGCTTCAATGCATTCAATCTTTGGCGCTTCTCAAGCAGAGACTGACAAACTGTCACAAATTGTGGTCATTATTCTTTTTTTTCTGTGTTAGATGTAGCAGTGGGCTAATTTACCTTGCGCTATCAGGAGGTTTAAGTTTGGTTCAGTTCACAACACAACCGTCTGTGGACAAACTACAAACTAATTGGCAGTGTTTGCTTGAGGACCTGAACTGAATGATGAGGTCTATATTCCTCACAGTGCATGAGCGTGTAAAGGATTTGTAGCTAACATTTTACCATTTTTACCTGTCATGCACTTCCATTCTGTTATGTACAGTAGTTCTGAAACATGATACACCCACCCCTCGTTATATCGGCTATTCTGCGGATTAGGCTTTATCGCGGTCCTGGAGTTGGCTCCCCATTTTTACTGTCAAACTGCATATGCCTTAGGTAAAATATACATAGGCACTTAGAATTATTGTTCATTTTAATTCGTACTGCACATCACAAACAACTATATACAAAGCAATTTAAAACAAAGAATTAATATCGTACTGTTATCATATACACACGTATTGCACAATAACACAAAGCAAATTAAATATCTACTTGCTGAAGCGATTTTTATTTTAGCCAACAAGGCGTTCACGTGTGGCAGCAATACACTAGCAAAAGCAAGGCAGTGATGTCAGCTCCCTAGCAACAAGCCAACAAATTTTTTTCAAAGCAACGGGTTTGTGAATTTGAGAAAGGAGAGGAAGACTCATGAAATTAATTGGAGACTCTGCTGATGAGAAGCAATTACACATCGCTGTACAATTAAAACGGTGTGCTGCTTTTTATATGGAAAATGAGAAAGCGGGTTTTGCAGAGGATTTATATTGGAGCCTGACGCCCCCGATTTGTTTTTCTATGGGTCTCTCGCTATCACGGCCCTCGATATATAGCGAATTTATATTGGACCCCGACACCCGCGATATATCGAGTGGATGATGTATCTGGTACTACACTGAAATAAAGAAATATCTGTTTGCAAGACATGCTTTCAGATTAATGTTGCACTTCCTTGGTCATTTCAATTGGTGAGAGAAATGGTCCCTGCCCCTTCAACAGCTTTATTCCTGTTAATAATCAACCAGCAGCTTTCCCTATTGACTGGCGAACTTTCAGCCAATAACATGCTCTGAAAACACTGCTGAGGTCCCCTCGTAAGTTTAACACACTTCCTCCAAATAAGGCATGGAAACTGATCACTTTATTAAATGTACTACCAGATAATGTGTTTTACAATTAAAATACTGCTAATGTCTGCTAATACGATGCGTGTCTTTCTAAGCTACATATTTTAGACCTCTATAGCTAATGGGAGTACAAAATTATTTTGATAGCTACAATCGCTGTAATTTGAAAAGCAATGGCACTGTGTGAAGTGAGATGCTGTCGAAGCCCACTTATTTTGGGGATCGTTGACTTTGTGGGTACAAACACATAGCCTGTCAGACTCGTGCGTTTGTATTTTTCAAGGTACTGATCTTGCGAACATGCTGCTTGTGTTGTAGCATTAGCACGGCATTCCTGGCTTATTGTTCAGCCTGCTTAATAAAACACTAAAAGGAGGGATTCACGCTGTAGCAGTTACAAGGGCTAACCAGAGAAATGTAAGACTGGAAGATGACTGGCCTGCTGATGAACATGCAAGTTCCTTTTCTAATCGCTTGCCGTCATGTCAGTTGTGAATTGTATTTTAATTGCAAGGCCGATCCTGTGTTAATTGCAGCAGGCTGAAGCCATTTTGTACAATGTGAATTAAACTGTATATTTTAAATCTCTTATCTAAAGGCTGGATCTTAGCAGACACAGAGACATACAGCTCGTGCTCACAAGCTTGATTTTTTTTTCTTCTTAAATTTCTTCAGCAAGTTTAAACCACTCTTGGAATATTAAACAGCAAGCGGTCTTTAGAATTGCATGCATAATGTGACAGATAATACCACACAAAGATCCAAGCAACTGTGGGCAAGTCAAGTTGTTGTTAACGAATGCTCTGAATACATTCCCAAAGCTACAGATATACTTTTGAGTGTCTTCAGTTATTTTAACCCTTCCACTGTTAAACACACATACAGAAACACTTGCTGTATAAAAGTGTAAAGTATGGGTTCGTGACTATTGTTTTCAGATATCTTGAACACATTTCTGTGCAATCAACAGTAGTCATGTCTGAGTGGTCTTTTCTTGGTTCCAGTATGGAGTGTTTCAGACCATTACTTACCTGTTGTTGTTGACAACCTATAGAACAATGCCCAAAAGGGTACGTGGAACTCTAACCATGTTATAACTTGCTGGAGCACTGTCAAACTTGCATGTGATGCGATACAATGATCCACATTTAGAGAGTGTCAGTTACCGCAGTGTTTGTAAAGCAGTGGAAATAGTTAGACTGTTAGTCTGCTGCTAAAGATCACGGAAGTTATCAAAAACATGTGTGTTCACAAACCAGGGCTGAGAGTTAACTGCTTCTCATTAAAAAAGGGTTTTAACACAATGTGGTGTTTAAGAACTACACACTGGTCACATAAAAGCCCTATGTGTACAAGCTTAAACCACACAAAACAACCCTTCTGAGTAGGTTGGCCTGCATCATCTCAAAACCTTGGACTTGATTTGCACTCTAGCCCAAAGTGTCAGTGAAGGCCTCCTTGCATTCTCACTGGAAACCCATACAGACCCTGAAATATGAATGGGGCCTTTTATAGCAGATCTGGGGAATTCTTTATGAATGCATATAATGGCTATGCTTGAAAAGGAACATTTGTTGGGGTAGTCTGTTTCTGTGGGGAACTCATTTTTATCCAGAATTGTCAAACACTCATAAATTATGAGGTAAAACTTATAAGAAGTGAAGTAGACAAACCTCAGTGTACATTTCTCTTCTACTTTCTCCTAAGTTTTACCTCAGTTTTATAAATCAAAATACAATCTCAGGGCTTGTGTTTATTTTTATTATATATTTTAATGGACCAACTTTGGGACTAATTGTACGCAAACTTTCAGGCAAACATTGGGGTGGAAAAATGGAGAAGAAACAGAATTCTTCACAACAAAACAAACAAAATGCTAAGTGCAGAGACCCTTGTCTTTTTGTTTTGTAAGTGTTCCAAGCAGGTAAAAAGGAGCCCCCCCCTTGTCAGAAAATGAAGGGTTTGTAACCAGGTGCTCTGCGCCACAGTATTTCAATAAGAGTTTCAAATTTTTCATTTTTTTGTAGACAGAAGCTTTACAAAACATAATAGCTGTAAAATCTCAGGTACACATGTCTCCCTCTGAAAACCCTTGAAAATAAAATGAAACAATGAGAGTACAGTCTCTTCTTATCTCTTATCTTCACAGAGAAACCTCTTTAGAAAACTGTAGTTCTAATAATCCTGTAGTGTTATCTTGGTGTTCTGTACTAATAGTATATTCTCTCTCTTTTTCTTCATTCCCCAACCACCACCCCCCCCTTCATTTTTAACTCATTAACTCCTTTACACTCCCCTCCCCTCCCGTTTTTGTTTGATTGCGCTTATTATTTTTCCCTGGCTTCTTTTTTCATTATTATTTTCTGACCCATTAGACCCTGAGGTTGTTTTATATGAACTTTTCAATGCTCCATACACTCCAGTACCAGACCCTTCCCCCATGCTGCCACCCGTGGGAGTGCAGGCGTCAGTCCTGAGCCACGACACCATCAAGGTAACCTGGGCCGACAACTCCCTGCCCAAGAACCAGAAGATAACCGACGCTCGCTACTACACGGTGCGCTGGAAGACCAACATCCCTGCCAACACCAAGTACAAGGTATTGCCTCAGTGTTTCCCCCAAAGTGCTCTTACCTTGACTTCTTAAACAAACCGGCTCTACTCAAAGCTGCAGCACACAAATACATTTTATAAAGGTTACAAAAGAAGAAAGTGCGATGGTCTTTTAGTTTTGGCCTTGTCTCTGCTTCATGCATCTATGACAGGAATATATTCTCAGTCACAGTAGGTACAAAACATGTGTTAAGATTTGACTATCTTTTGCTAATGCATTACGTTTTAGACATTAGAAGAAGTTCTAAGCTTAATACATATATTGTAACATGGAATATTTCCAGTAATTTCTCATGGGCAAGAATTCCATTGACAATAAAGAAATAAATATAGAAAACGTGCTTGAGCAATATGATATACTGGTGTGGAGTTATGGGTGGAATGTAGTTGTTTGTATCTGAATTACAGCATTGTCGCAAATTTAAGCCCATGCTCTTATGTGCTGGTGAGTTTAAGAAAACGACTGATTTATTCAAAAACGTGTATAAACTTAGTTTATTGTGCACTTATGCGTGAATATAAACTTATCTTTGAAAAAAAAAAGACAGAAAATAATCGTGGTAAAATGTGCTAAGAAAGCAATTAACACGTGACAGGGTCTTTAAATAAGGTCCTAGGGCTGTGTGCCCTTTATAACCTCTTACTGCTGCAAGTAATAGCAGGGCATGGTGACCTAATGTCAAGTGGGATGCAAGGGTTGAGAGAGCTCTACTATTAGAGAGGTATGTCACGTATAGTGTTACATCCTTCAGTGCATGTATTATTTATTATAGCCACAGTTATTTCATGCAAGTACTTCATGTTTGTAATTTGCACATGTAGAAGGCGCCACTCAGTGGTAGCAGTATGGTACGACACCTAAAAAAAACAATTGCCCCCCCAGTTTGCCATTATGCTGTTTTTTTATTAGTTATGTGTGTCACATGTTATCGATTTTATAACCATTTAATAAGTGAGATTCCCTTTTATAAATTCCCTGTGATCGTTTGAACTTAAACATATGATTGTTGTTTGAAATTGAAAACTGTGTTTTTGTTCTGCTTTTTTCTCCCTCTCAGACTGCAAACACAACAAACCTTAACTACATGGTGACAGGACTGAAGCCCAATACCCTGTATGAGTTTTCAGTTATGGTTACTAAAGGCCGTCGATCCAGCACCTGGAGCATGACGGCGCATGGGACTACCCTTGAGACAAGTAAGGAAAGAGTTTCTGCAGCAGCTGTGGGCTTTGTACTGTTGCCAGGCAACTGGAATGTACGGTGGCTCATTGGGGACAAGATAAAAATAACAATTTGTAAGTTATAGATCCTAAGATTGTTTATCCTGTGATCTGAAAATAACGATTTGAAATGTCGTGTGACTGAGAATTTTTTATTTTTTGTGACCGTGACACAACACATTTCAAATTATTGCTATTAGTGTCTTTTAATGAGGCACTGAAGGGATGTCAAAATGATGGGGAAACATTGAGATATATATATTTTTAAAAACATTTTTTTTAGTTTGTCTATCTCAAAACAAGCTATATACTGATGTTTATAATGTACCCTGTACATTTAGTTTCATAGTAGAACGCTACAAGGGTGCAAATAGGCGCACACATTTCTGTATGCTGGACTGAATATGTATTATTAATCCAATGCTGTAATATGGTCTTTTTATTAATTCTACACGTACAGCTCAACTGTTTTATAATAAAGCATATCTGCAAACCTCTTAACCCCTGCATCTTGCATTCAGCCAATGGGCTACATGCCTATTAGCCTGGTTATACAGTATACTGTAACCCTAGTATATTATATACTGTGTTGTCCCAGCATAATCACATGATAAAAGAGGCTTTTCCCCTGTAGTGGACCATATGGCCGAGCAGTCAGGTCTTGTCATCCCAAGTGATACTGGCATGACTGCACTGCATGTCTGCAAAATAGCTTTTTTACATTTCCTCAACCTAGTGAAAATGAGTCCACACCTAACTTCAAAAAGTTCAGTTTCAAGTAAGTTCTGAATGTTAGCCCATATCACAAATCTCAACCATTGCCGGTCTGTGCTGTTCATCCCTCAGCTCCTTTTCCAGTAGAAACACAGTCTGGACTGTAACGCTTTGTGTCTCCTGTAGTTCCGAACTCTCCCCCAAAAGACGTGACGGTGGTGAGCAAGGAAGGGAGACCTCGAACCATCATCATCAACTGGCAGCCTCCGTCCGAAGCCAACGGCAAGATCACAGGTAACAGTGCTTTTCGTCCTCATTTCAGATGTGAAGAACCGCAACGTACAATGGTTGAAACAAACAGCGATGGATTAAGCTGGCTTAAAAAAATGATCCTTGCAGTTGTCTGTTTTCAGTATAGCATAGTCTACTTTGGATACAGATTTTTTTTTTTTTTTTTGTGCTTTCAAAAGTATCACCTGTGGCTGATAGTAGTAATAGGAGATTGCTGATTGAATCCCATTCTGTAGTTGTAAACAGGGTTCAAGACTGCAGGAAGCTTGTGTCCGAACTGCTAAAACTTTTTGGGAATGTAAACACACTGGACTGTCAATAAAGAACATTGGAACAGAACCCTAGGAATTCTACTTTAGTGCAAAGATGATTTGGGGACACCCCGCAGACACAAGAACTTATGCAACTGTAATTAAGAGTAAGCATACATTCCTGAAATAAGCTGTTAAACATGGTTCAAATTCACTATTTTCCTCTGGTTTAGGCTACATCATCTATTACAGCACGGATGTGAACGCTGAAGTTCATGACTGGGTCATTGAGCCGGTGGTGGGGAACAGACTCACTCACCAGATTCAGGATTTAACCCTTGATACATCGTATTACTTCAAAATCCAGGCACGGAATTCTAAAGGAATGGGACCCATGTCGGAGGCGGTGCAGTTCAGGACTCCCAAAGGTAGGTGGCGATGTCAAGGTCATTGTCATGTAAAATATGGTGGTGTGAGTTGAAATAATGTTTTTTGGTTTTGGTTAAGGAGGGGAGTGATCTGGAAGAAATATACACAAGCTAGTATAAGTTCTAACCCTGTTCTATACCAAGAATGCCATTTACATTAATCTTCCAGTTTGAAAATAGATTCCCAGTCACGGTTCATTTTCTTCTATATTTTTTTAAGGGATTTAAGAAAACACTTGAAACTAGAAGCCTTAGCCATGACCCTCATCAACCTTCCTGTGTTATTAGCTTTCCTGATTCCCCTTTAAGTAATGACAGCTTTGTGTTTAAAAGGCTGTTTTAGCAAGCTGTCAGTATTCACTTAGAGGGTGCTTCACAAGTTTAGAATGGAATCGAATGGTTATGGAAAATCCAGCTTGTGTTTCAAAGCAAACCAGGTTTAAATGCAGAGTGTCATAAGAAACGGTACTGAACAGAATAAGCACAAGAAATGTTTAGAGAATTTTATATCCAAAAAACAGTGATTTATATTGATTTTGTTTTCTAAATAATGGCTTGGTAAACATCAATTGTTTAAACAGATGTATAATGCATGGACAGTGGCGTTAGTAAGTCAGTCAGACTATCATAGCACAAACTAGCTTTGTTTAATGTTTATCAAAAAGGCTCTATAATATTCATTGTAAGACGGTTCACTTATCTTTTGCGTGGTTTTTCATGTGTTTAGCTGTAGAAGTCAAAACCAGGTGGCTTGGTTTTGATGGTACTGTTCTATGATGTGGGGGAATTAATAGTAAGCAAAGTGTTAAGCATTTAGAATTTTGCCTAAAAGTTTAGCCTTTGTCCAAAATAACGCCTTAGTGTTTACATAGTAGAAAGTGTAGAGTGCAGGCCAATATATTCAGTATTTCTTCAATGTCTTTATACAATTAAAAGCTGTACACATACAGTCTTATTCACAAATACATGCTGCAGCCATTTATAGAAAGTGATGGATGGCTTTTTATGATTTTATTAAAAACACGCTCAATATGTCAAAGTTTAAACCTGTTTAATCGTAGTGTATTTAGGAAATTAAACAGCAACTGCCACCCCTACTGTAGTTGCCAGGCTGAAAAGCTGCCTGCCTGCACCTCTCCCCTGTCTAAACTACTCTGTGTTTTCTCTCCTGTCACCTTACCCTTGACCTGTTAGCTGAATCTTCTGACAAAATGGCTAATGACCAAGGTAATGGAGCCAAGCTGCTACTTGTCCTTATCCTTCATCTCCATTCTGCATCCCTCTCATATTCATTCACCTGCTTTCCAAGAACCCACAGCCCCCCGATTCCAAAGCCTTCCTTATTGCCAAAAAGCCTCTCTCACAAAACACAGATTTAGAATTGCTGATTTTCAGGTGTAGGCCAATTTTCAAATACAAAAATGTGCCCAACCTAATTGCTAAAAATACATAAAAAGAAATACAAGTAAACCTGGCCTCCAGCAACTTATTTTTCACAAAACGTAAAGGACTGTTTTTAAGGAATGTGTTTTTAATGACACCGTTGTTTGAAAACTGAGACTAAACCCTCTCTAAAACAGTGGTCTCCTGAACAGCAAACTCAATTAAAAATAGTCCTTAACAAAACATTCCTCGATGTTTTGTGAATAGGGCCCTATATTACCTTATTAACTGATTACTATGTCTCTGGGTGGGGTTCTTGAGATTTCTCTACTGTAAGCACAGTATGAATATGGTAGCCTTTAGCTACTTTGTTTTTTGTATTGTTTTTACATTTTTCTGCTGCCATTTCTACATTTGTTTTATATTCGCATCTTGGGAACAAATATCTCATGGACACAACTGGACACCACAGTGCTCGGATTCTCTCCACAATAAAAGCAAACTAAATGAAAACACAGGCACAGATATTAAATCGAAAATAATCAAGTCCTTGAGCGTTTTCATTAAATATTGTATGTGCAGCCAAAGAATGATGATTGCAAACAACAGTTAGTCAATTTCTCATTATAGAGTGTGCTGGAAAAAGAGGCTAATCCTAATTTGTATCGGTGCATTGTATTGGCCACGTTCCTATCAGACATTGTACATTTTTAGGGGAGAAATGTACGCCAACAATCGACTTACTCAGATGCTTAAGTGTCTTCAAATTGCATTTTCCTTGCCCTTTTTGTTCACTGTCATTCTTCTTATTGCATTCATTCTTGCAAAATTCAGTATGTGTTCAGGTGCTTTGATTAGGAGTTCAGGAGCTTGTTGCCATAGATATATGTAATGCGGGCTAGAGCAGCCAAAGTGGTTTATCTTGGTAAGCACCAGCACCACCTAATGCACAATTAGTGTATTGCCAGACAAAAAAAACTTAAAACGTGTTTCCAAAGTGGCAAATTATTAGATAATAATCTATATATATATATATATATATATATATATATATATATATATATATATATATATATATATATATATATATAAGACACAGTGTTTGAGCAATTGTAAATAGAGCCACTCCAAATGAATTTTAAGCAACCCTTTAATGACTGAACTAGAGACCTTGAGATCGATATTCCAACAATGGCGGTTCAGTTAACGTCCTTCTAAGCACTGTTGGATTGTGAACTCCTCTGCTGTATCTGACTCCTTCACAGTGTTGTGTAAGCTGTCTTTGTCAGGCCTGATGATGTGATTTCTCCTCTTCTCTTCATCAGCTTCTGGACCAGTTAAACCAGGTGGTCGCAACACAATACCACACAGGGAGTTCGGCTCCGTTGGTAATGTAGCTGTTTGTTTAGTTTTTATTTAAAGTATTTTCTGAAATGGGGCTCAATTTTATTTTTTATATAACATTTTACACCCTACTTCCATCAACCATCTACCTGGATTATCACAAGACTACCACTAAAAAAGTAGTAGTAGCATTTCAAGTACATTACCTGGTATTGTAAAACTACAGCTGTGGCTGTCTCTTAGTAAGGATAACTAATGAAATAGTTATTATTTTTTACACTGAGAAATAAATCATTATATATATATAGTGCATTAGATTTCTAGACCTTAGCATAGGTCTGCTCTGTTGAATGATTACGAGTTTATTTATAATAAATACATTTTGAAATTAATTTATTATCGTACATATTTAGTTTTTATGTAAGTATGTTTGTTAGCAATACTCCAAGCCAAGACTTATACAGTATGCAGTGAACCTCACAGAATTCTTGACAGCTGTAACAACTCTTAAAATGTAAAAGAACATCTGAAGGTGGCACACTAGTGGCACCCATTGTTAGATACTCGACTATCAATTTACAATTAGAATTTGAATGGGAAGGTAATGCATTATTACACATAGAAAAATACACACTGGTGTGTTAGGATTTTGTCATTTCGAAAACTTAATGTGGTGACCCTCATTTTGTTTTTAATTATTAAAAAAAAAAAGGAACATTCCAAAATATCCAGGTCAGGACACATTCCAAATGATGTGCTTACAGCTACAATTGTGTCCATTAAGTGTCCACTACAGTGCTGTAGTAGTCTTAAATATGGGCAGTTATCCTGAAAGCATTCACAGATGTATTAAATGCAGTAGAATGGATTAGTTGCATAGACCTTTTTTTTTTAAAATAAACTGGAATATGCAATTATCAAGTAGGCAGTTCAGTGGAGTACTCTTCATAAAGGACCCCTGGTATGACATAGTCACTGACTCTGCTGTTGATTGGTCTGTTCCAGGGAGACCCAGCCACTCAGGGAGCCCGACCCCCACTCTGGATAACAACATGCTGTTGATTATAATCGTGTCTGTGGGCGCCTTCACCATCATCGTCGTGGTGATCGTGGCTGCCCTCTGTACCCGGCGCACCAACTCCCAGCAGAAGAAGTACGTGCCGACACTTAGGAAGTACATTCTCAAAGTCCAGTGTTTGGCCTTAGCCTGCTCAGCAGAAGCTTGTAGGTTTCTTTAGTAAAACAGTGGCTAGGCTGCAGTGTGGAAAGTGGTGGGTTTCAGTTGCTGTATGGTTAAGTGCTGGGCTGCAGTGTGGAAAGTGGTGGGTTTCAGTTGCTGTATGGTTAAGTGCTGGGCTGCAGTGTGGAAAGTGGTGGGTTTCAGTTGCTGTATGGTTAAGTGCTGGGCTGCAGTGTGGAAAGTGGTGGGTTTCAGTTGCTGTATGGTTAAGTGCTGGGCTGCAGTGTGGAAGGTAGTGGGTTTGATAGCTCAGTGGTTAGAGTGCTCTGCAGTAAGGAAGGTGATCTTGATTTACAAATGTATCTTTGTTGCTTTATTAAAAAAAAAAAAAAAAAAAAAAAAAAAAGGTTTTAGCATTTACACTTGTTACAAAAGTAATGTGTGTCATGCATCCACATTATCAGAAAAGCTAATGGTTGTATAGTGTAGCTTGGTATACAAGTTGTTTCTTGTGTGAAACACCAGTGCAAGTTGTTGTGCAGATGATAAATACAACAGCTGTTACAAAAATCAAATGCCTAACTGTGCTTGGTAGTCTTTTTTAGTGTATTTCTATCAGTTAAACTATATCAAATACTAGGGTGGGTACTCTTTGCTGTTGAATTCAAAGCACCTTTTGACTCCTGTGTGATTCGCTGTGCTCTGCAGGAAGAGGGCAGCCTGTAAATCAGCGAACGGCTCTCACAAGTACAAGGTCAACTCGAAGGACCTGAAACCACCAGACCTGTGGATCCACCACGAGAGGCTGGAGCTGAAGCCCATCGACAAGTCGCCAGAGCCCAACCCTGTCATGACGGAGACGCCGATCCCCCACACCTCTCAGGACATCCCTCCCGTGGATACCGCCGTGGACAGCAGCATCCTCCAACGACGCAACTCGTACCGCGGTGAGCCACCAGCAGGGGGCACTGCAGGGGGTGGGGGGGGTCCACACTGCCACCGATAAGGCATTTCAGTGATAGGAGAGTTTTGAGTGGAAAATGACTGACCTTACACACATGCTGTTTAGAGCTGGTCTTGAGGGGCTACTCGTATAATGCATAATACATTGGGCCATTTTGTTAAAAGACTAATTAAATCGGATAGAGAGCGTGTGTATTCATGTCAACAATAAAACACACTTACTTGTTCATTCACAAAACTTTTAGTGAACTACAGTGAGCTAGTCTGTGGTTTTGGTTTTGTGTCTCGATACATACATGTAGTTTACCAAAATTTGGTAGTCTGGCTAGAGCAGCATACATTATTTAAATTGTTGACAGATTGCTTTCAGAACTCTATTGAAGCAGGGAAGCATTTAGTATTCTGAACAGCCAGACAACATTCAATAGAATTGCCACCCATAGGTTCTAAAAGAATTTACTACAAAAGTGCGTCTCCAATAGTATTGAACTTAAGAACACAGATGTGTGTTGTTTTCGTAGCAGTCTTCAGTATGAATGAAAAGCCATTGAACAGTGCTGTTCTGCTGGGAGGTCTATTTAGCAGGTGCACTGCTAGTTCAGTAGGTGAATGGAGTGGCACTCCCTGCCACTGAGGGGCCAGTCCTTGCTGGTGATCTACTTGTTCTGAAGACTGGGTCGATGTTTGATTTGCAGGGCATGAATCTGAGGACAGCATGTCCACACTAGCAGGGCGGCGGGGGATGAGACCCAGAATGATGATGCCTTTTGACGCCCAGCCCCCACAGCGTAAGTCTGCTACCCAGATCAGCCTTCTCCTCCTGCTGAAGGATGCTTTGCGGTCAAACATTATTTCAAGGGACACTTTTCATAGTCACATGTTGTTGTTTAGGCAGGATCAGCCAGTGAGGAAGCAAGAGCCAGCGCCATCTGCTGATCTGTCCCTTTGGATCAGGTTTCTTTTTGTTCAATGGTGCTTACTGACAAAGATACTTTGGATTATCTAGTCATTATCTGGTAACAGTAAGTTAATGTATAGCAACCACTGAGTTTATAAAAAAAAAAAAGGTTATGATATATTAACTGTTTTTCATTTCAGTTTTACAGTCAGCTGGGTTCATTTTAAATTTAGTACTTCACTTTTTCTTTCCTTGTATGTTACTAGTACAGCTTGCTCACTCTGTCTCTGTCTTGTGTGCAGCCGTCACCTTACTGCAGTCAACCTGTGTGCAGTATCTGATAAACTGAAGCGTCCCTGTAATGTGTTTAAGGGAGGCTTGCCTGTGGCCTTAATGCTTTCTGAATGAAAATGAGCTTGCTAATTCGTTTTGGCTGTAACTTGCCCAGAAATTTCTTTCACTTCCAGCAGTACAACAAAGGCAATTTGACAGTGTTGGTGTACAGTAAAAAAAATGTATACAAGGTGGTATTTTGATAGAGACTGTAGACTGTTGAAGGGGATCTAGTTAATAATATAATTCCAGAAATCATATTCAGGCCTTGCATGTGTTTACATTTTTAAAAAAGCAGCATTGTATACCTTGCTTGCCTGGTTTCTAGTCTCTTGCACTGTGAAATGACGTAGTCAGACAGAGCTTTCTTCAGCCTAGAACTCACTTTTTTTTTTTTAAATAAATTTTTTAACTGACTTGCAAGATGAACTTTCTTTAACTCAGTTTCCACTTCTCATCTGAAGAAGTCTCTTTTTAAAGCCAGTGTTTTATATACATATTCAGCTGATCCTATTGTTGTCACAAAGAAAATACACGTTTGCAATAAATATGCTGACTGACGTGAATGGGTGGTATGATTTTTGGAATTCTTTGATATGAATGTACAGTGTTTCTGTCTTTTATCCTGTCTTGCCTCCCCTCTGCGTCTGTTCTGGGTGTAAACGCGTTCTCTCTGTATTGTGTTCATTCACAGCTGTGATTAGTGCTCATCCCATCCATTCCCTCGATAACCCTCACCACCATTATCACTGCGGCAGCCTGGCCTCCCCGGCACACAGCTATCTCCACCATCAGCTCAACCCACGGCCGCTCGCCAATTCCATCTCCCACATAGACAGGGCCAACTCCTCAGGTGAGACGGGAGACTGACCCACTGCTGCAGCTACAGCTTCAGGAACTTGAGCAGCAGTGTGAGCTCGTGAAATGAGAACAATGCAAAAGGTTCCACTTCTATTTGTTTTAATGCTTCACTGTGTTAGAGCTACAGGTACCGTGGAGTGATCTTGGGATAAGTTCATGTAATGTTGTTAACTTAACAAAGCCTTTATTGTGGCGGCTGCAGACTGATCCATAGAAAACGACCAACGTGTGGCCTCTTGTATTTATACTAACTCTGGTGATTAAATAATACTGCTATCAATTACCTTTATCAACGTGGAACACAGACTGTCTTTAGCATGTTGGAAGCATCAGGTCTGCCTGTTCTGGTGGTCTTTGAACGAAGCTCTGTCCTCCTGAAGAGCAGCAGCCTTACATACTGTGTTTTGTATCTTCTAGTGCTTGAAGTGTTCAGTTATAAAACTAGGAATTTTTAAAGGCTATTTGAGTAACAGTTTTACCTTGAATATATTCCACTTTGCTGACGGTTGGAGACGAAACTGTACAACCTTTAATGGCAGTTACTTAAGTGTGCCTAATATCCTTCAGACCCAGAAGTGTAGATACGGTTTGATAGAAGTGACGCTGGGTTTAAGTGACTGCTTATCGCATTTGACAGAGATTAACTTTCCATTTCTTTTTGTCAGTGTGTGCCTTACATGTGCTTATGATCCATCTTCTAAAATACATTTGAAAGGACTGACCAATTTTTAATTTCCCCTGCAAATAATAACTAAAGCTGTTAACATTCTCACAAGCTTTGCCAAACTCATTTGTTATATACATGGGGACAGCTTTTTTATATACATAAATGTTTTTTTATAAAATATATATTATTTTATAGAATAATATAATAGGACTTTGTTTTTTTTAAGTATTAAACAATAATCCATTAAAGGCTGAGATTTAAAAGGTTGTTTGTTTGGCACACCAAAAGATTTGGGGGTTATTCAAGCTGGCTTTCAAGAAAGGTGGGACAGATTGGTGTCTACGCACAGATATTGAATTTGATTCTTCAGAGCAAAAAAAAAAAATTATGAATAAGATTGAGTTATACTTGCCATAAGTCCTGAATTATAATAAAATGCAATTCTTTGTAATTGAACGTTATTTTTAGTATGGTAATTCCAAACATAAGTAATGACATTTCTTAGCTTTGGAACCTTTCCTTCAACAACTCTTTAGGCTCTTTACGAAATTAGAGGGTTTGAAGCTATTCAAAGGAATTGTTCATTTCTTTTCTTATAAATTACTAAAAGAGATGCATTTTTTAACCATGTAAAATATTATTTCATATGAAAATACTAGATTCATTTTCAAATGTTTTGCATAAATGCATCTTTCAAAATTGTATTCCAACAAATAGTTTTCCAGTGCAACAGGTTTTCAGTTGATGTTTTCAGTTAGACTCTTGTCCCTATAATTTAAAATATTCTCCAGCTTCAGCTCTGTAGGCCAGGGTTTGAATCCCATTCTGGTCACATGGAACTGAGTTTGTTGTCTCACCCTAGGCCTCAGTGGGTACTACCACACAACAACCACCACCAGCACCACCCAGTTTGGCACAAATATCAGTCAGCTGCTTGAGAGCGGTCCAGGACTGAATAGCAAGCCAGGGATGTTCAGGTCAGGTTTGAGGTGCGTTCACAGGAAAGCTCCTCTGCCTGACCTTGAAGACATTAAAAAAGTTCTCTAACTTTAAACATTTGGCATTGATTTGATTTATTTTCTTTTAGTATTTAAATAATTACCTGGCTCCCTGTCATTCAAAAATAAATAAATACATTAAATAAAAGAATGTTAGCAAAATTTTAAAGATCTTCTCTGTTTTGAATTTGAATACCAATAAATGAAAACCAGCGAGCAAGGCTTCTGTCCGTGGCTGAGTGCTTGAGAAGTCCCTTTGCTTTCTTGCAGAGTCGGTGAGGAACACTCCTGGCGCTGACCCTGTGCCGGTGGCGAGTCAGGCTGCCTGCAGTGTGGAGCACATGGAGCCCGAAGCTAGCTTCCTGAGCAGCGTCCCTGAGGAGGAGCCCAGCCGCAACCCGCCCACCGCACACGTGCGCCCCTCCCACCCGCTCAAGAGCTTCGCTGTGCCTGCGGTGCCCCCCGCCGCCACCTTCGAGTCCCCCGCACTGCCCAGCACCCCCCTGCTCACTCAGACAGGTACGATAGAAGGAGGAGCCCACACAACCTCGGGTCATGCTGATATATTTCTCCATTTCTTCAGGGGCCAAATTATTATTTTGGTTTAACGCACATCATGGCAAAAATGCGTATAATCCATTTAAATAAAATATTATGGCACAGAAAGACTTGCGTTATTCGAATGTAATGCTTTTTTCCCATGAAAAAGTAATTTTACAGTATTTTTTTGTCCAAATGACTACAAAGTGAGCAGCTCCTTAAGAAAAGCTGCAACTCTGTTAGATGGCTGTGTTTCCACAGCAAAGCAAACCATTAGAAGTAACGTATTTGAAAGACACATGAGGTTGTAAATTTAAAAATATATTCTTTGACACTTATTGGTATTGGTTTTACATTATATATATATATATATATATATATATATATATATATATATATATATATATATATAATTAAAACACACAAAATTAAAAAATGTGGCTAGCAAGTTAGTTTACCTATTTTTTCTTCAATATTCTTAACCATGAAAGTGGCAGTGTTTTTTTATTTGACCAACAAACCATTTGCTGACCATTAATTAATTCATGTATTTACTGGGGACGTTTGTGGGGCTGAAATCAGCAGCTTGACAAGATTTCCTGTGCAAATTTTGAACGTAGATTTAGGCCCCGGTGAGAATTCGAAGTTGTTGCTATGGTTTTAGGGACCACACCCCAGATGCACTCTGTGAAAACAGCCTCCATCGGGACCCTGGGAAGGACCCGTTCTCCCATGCCAGTCACAGTGCCCAGCGCACCCGACGTACCCGAGACCAGCAGCATGCTGGAGGATCCAGAGAGTGTAAGTACAGCAATGCTTCAGTGCTGCAAGCCTCTCCCTGGCTCAGATTCAGTCTGTCCCCTCCCTGTATTCATACTCACTACGGTGGCACATCCAATGCCCTGTGAAGTGGTACTCTTTGGGACCCACCCCTGTTTTGTTTAATAATGTGGTCCTCAGAACCACTCCCCAGTACGTTTAGAAAAACAGTAAAAAGCACAGTGGGTGACTCTCTTTTAAATGTGTAACGCTACTTCACAATAATATTACTTTTACTTATGAAATGTGGATATATGCACAATATGATTACATCTGACTTTATATTGCAACTTTTTGGCACCACTGAATGTTTGTATGTAAACTGGATAAATACACTTGTACACACTTACCAATTGGGACAGGTGTTTGTAAATAATAGTTCTTAATCAAATGTAGCTAAATGTTTTAAATTCAAGTTCTATTGATCTATCAGTAATAAAATTATTTTTATTTCAACTTATTTTTTTTTTGTTTTTCTAATAAACTTTTCTTTTTATTTCTCTTTCCTTGCTTTGTGCTTTTCTTCTTCCCTTTTGTTTTTCCTTTTTTTTATTTGTTTTGTTGTTGGCTACTTTTCTGTGCTTCTGTATACAAATTGTGTTTTTTAAACCACCACTAAAATCCATTTACACATCAATTTAACCACCATGCCTACCAATGCTCTGACAACACTCACTCGTTCCCTGGGTGACTGGGGGGACAGCAGCAATGGGGGGGGGGGGGGCCCCTGCAGTAACCTGGAAACTTTGCTTTAATGCTCTGTCTACTTTGACTGGCACCTTACCGAGGAAACCTCCCTGAGGGACTAATGAAGGACCTAACGCCATAACAACAGTCGGATCTAGAATTGCGAGGGCGCTCCCTGTTCTCTAAATTACAAGCAAAAAAAAAAAAAAGAGCATTTACAAAGCTACAAACAAAAAAAAACTCTTGGCTCCCTGTGAAGATTGAGCAATTTTAGAGACACTTCATGTTTTTAAAGAGAAATAACATTCACAAAAAAAAGCTGGTGAAAAAAAATCGTTTGTCAGTGAAGACAAGTTATGTTTTTTTCTTTGGTTACCACGGAAACCTTGTTTGGACAGACGCCATTTTGTAACTCTTAAGAGAAAAAAAAAGTTTGCTGTTTTTTTTTTTTTTTGGTTACGTGCTTTAATGCACAGATCTACAGTGTTTGGACATTTACATTAATGTGCCTATACTTGTGTTTTTTTTTTCCCATCGTCACCCCTTTTTTGTGTGAGCTGAAATAGGACGTCTGAAATTCATATTTTTGTTCCATAGCTCGGCCATTTTGTACCTAGTGCCGTGAGCAAATGTGCCTGTTGCGTTTTTTTCTTTTTGTGTTATATATTTTGCCATTATTTTGTATCATGTTTCATTGTTATTAACTTTATATATATATATATATATATATATATATATATATATATATATACTATACTATCATGCTAACACATCATTGTGATGTCATTGGATCCACGAGTGACAAACATTCTGTGAATTATCTGGTAGTTGCTTCAACCCAAATGGGGGTCTGCCATGAGCTGTTTGGATTTTCATTCTTATTTTTAATGTGCTCAAAAAGATTGTTACCTCTTCTAACTATATTTTATTATTATTTTATTTTAACTTAGATATTAAGTCAAATGTTTTGTGTGGGAGTTCCATTCCAAAGGCTACCTCAACAAACAGGTGCTTTTATACATTTATCTTGTCTCGGCCTGTATCCCTTCCACATTGGGAGGGAGGAAGCTGAACTCCAAGTCATGTGTTCAATATTACTTTACATGTATGTGTGAAATAAAGCAGTGTTTGACCTTTTATTCCGACGTAGTTAAACTGTTTCATTGTAACGGCCCAGAGCTTGTAGGCAACCCTTACGGGGTGTTACCTGGTGCGAAACCGCTTCCCAGTCAAATCCATTTTTTGCTGTCGTTCTTTTTTTAGACTTCATTTTCATTGAAGCCCGTTTGCCACAGTACTGACCGTAACTTCTTTAGGTTCACTTCCTGTGCTACAAAAGAGACCCTTTTGTTGGTACAAATGTGGAGAGTCACGTAGGAATAACCTGAAGTAATTCTTTCTGGGAGTCTGGCCTCAGTTGTGCAGTGCTATGGAAGGATAACCCCCACGTCAGCAACAGGAGGAGTCATTCCACTGAAGGAAGATTAATGTTTTAATAAAAGTGAATCCACAGCTAAATAAAAGTGAGAGAGAGTCCCTGGAGAGTGCTATGCTGTGGTGGCTTCACCTAATTTAAAGTGACGAAATCTGTAAAACTGAAAAAAACACAATGGGACAGTTGAGAATGCATGTCACATTAACAGTACCCTTGCAGTCATTCACAGTGCTATTGTTAAAATATTTCCTTGTACTCTTTCTTCATGTTCCAAGTTGACTCAACACTGAGCAGAGACCATCTAAACCCTCTTTATACACTCCCCCAAGCTGCGATCATGCCCGAGAATCAAAACCCCACATTGGTTTGTTTTAATTACAGAACATTAAACAGTAATACAGTAGTTCAAGCTAGCTCTAATTAATTATATATAAGTCAAGTAACTTAATTGAAAATAAATTAACACATTAATGTATTTTGTACTCAGTTCTATACATTATTAATTCTATTTTAATTTTTTAACAGATTATCATCAAGTGTACTTACCTTGGTTCTCACTAGAGGGCACTAAAAAAAGCACAAAAGCAGGGGGTTCTAGTTTCTGTCCCTCATGAACTGTCAAAGATGATAACTACTGGTGTGTTTTTTTGTTTATCTGCGAGAATCAGACTATATTCAGATTTTCTTAAAATTAAACACCTCAGCCAGTCATGGCCATGTCTAATTTTCAATTGTGATCTTGAACAGTTATTAATAGGTTGAAACTAAACAACAGATATGACCTACCCACAAAATAAGGTCTTTTGGCTAGAGTTATCTGGCTTCTATGCTTTTCGATCCCATCTTTCACCCACCCGTAGAATTTCAAACTACTTGCTTAAAAACAATGCAGCATCCAGTCCCTCTGCGATGCACAGAAAGCTATGTTCTTGGTTATAAAAGGTTTGCTTTTTGAAATGGGACTCCCAAGCAAAGATGATGTTAACCTGTAGCTGGTTTTATATGAAGAAAACAAGTAGCTCTGTAAACAGCTGAAATTAAATGTAAAGTTAAAAAAAAAAAAAAGAAATTAAAATGTTTGTTATAAATGTTGTTTCCTCCCCCCTTTTACCCAATGACATCATTACAATCATGTTACTGGCTATACTTTCGTGAATCTCGTATTTTTTTTATGTATGAATGTTATATATAACTGTGTAAGGAATTTGAATTATGGTTACAAAAACTCAAAAGTTTCTGAGGATAGTTGGGGGAAAGAAATCCATGTTGTAGACCGTTCAGGCTTGTTTTGCACTTTCACAATTTTCAAAGTACATTTTCTTCCATAGCCTGTGTTTCAAAAATGTTCAAGCTGTGCTTTGTGTATCTTGTAGAGTCCTGGTTTAGTGATTGGCAGCTGTCTTTTTATTTGATGCCTCTGAAATCAGGGCTGCAACTTTTATTCCCTTGATGTAGGAGCTGAGGACATACTGTTGCTTCTTTCTGTACAAAAAAAACTTTGCTTTCTGTAGAATAATCTGTGGCTGCTTTTTTTTTTTCCTTTAAAGAAAAAAAAGTCCATGTTATTTTGTGTTGGCGTTCCAATACATTTTATATCCAATTATGATGAGTCTGAAAATTCAGTTTGTTGTGTATAGTTTGTGTCTCGTGGGTTTCAGATGTTTCTTTTTCTTACAAAAATTGGCTTGCTGTCTTGTAGGGGATGTTTTTTCTGCTTAAAACAAAATCGTTTCATGTTTATGTCTTAAACGTTACAGGGAGAAACTCTATAAGGGTTAGGGATTGAGATTCTCATCCATTTCCCAAACATTTAACTTTCAGGATTAAAATGCGTAAATGCGTTTAACATATTAGGTTGTTTTTGTAACCAATCAATTCTATGTCCATTTCAAATTCTCAGTTCCAATTCCCATTCCCTTTATATCAATTCCTTTTATGATCTAGGCTTTATCGAGCAAACAAGTGTGTCTTAAAAGGAATTGGGAATTGATTATAGAAAAGGAATCGACCCTAACCGTGATGTGCAAATTGAAGTGTAAATGGAAAACACTTTGAATTAATGAGTAAACACCCCTGCACAGCAGTCACTGTTCTAGAAGCACTACAGCAACTTATGTCTGCCATGCATATTTTATATGCAATATTAAACCAACTACAAGGGGAGTGAGCTGCTGCAGCCTCCACTTTTCCTGTAGAAACCGGCTGCCTAAACCATTTAATAAACTACTACCTATACAAGCAACATCCACTGAGAAAAAGTCCAACAGTTCAACAGAGGAAAATGCATAAACATTTGTTTGACATTCTGTTGGTTTCAGAAACCCCGATTAGCACTAATCTTTTTTCGGTGTTACAAATTACAGAAAGTGCAGCAACCCTGCTTGACATAGAGAGATATATCTATATATATATACAGCGGCTTGCAAAAGTATTCAGACCCCTCACCAATTCTCTCATATTACTGAATTACAGATGGTACACTGAAGTTTCGTTCTGTTTGATATTTTATTTTTAAACACTGAAACTTAGAATCAATTACTGCAAGGTGACATTGGTTTTATGTTGGGAAATATTTTTAAGAAAAATAAAAAACTGAAATATCTTGCTTGCATAAGTATTCAACCCCTGTGCTGTGGAAGCTCCCAGTTTGCACCGATGAAAGAAATTGCCCTAACGAGGACACAGTTACCTTACCATTGGCCTCCACCTGTGAACCGTTAAAGTTGCTGTCACATTTTCTGGATAAAAACCCGCACTGTTGAAGGATCATTGGTAAGGCTGTGAATCTGAAGGAAAATGAAGACCAAAAAGCATGCTACAGAAGTTAGAGATAAACTAATACAAATGCATAGATTAGGGAAAGGGTACAAAATAATATCCAAGTGTTTGGATATCCCAGTGAGCACAGTTGGATCAATAATCAGGAAGTGGAAGATGCATCACACCACCCAGGCACTGCCAAGAAAAGGCCGTCCCTCAAAACTCAGCATTCAAACAAGGAGACTTGTGAGAGAAGCCACAGAGAGGCCAACAATCACTTTGAAGGAGCTACAGAGTTCAGTGGCTGGGAGTGGAGTAATGGTGCACCAGTCAACCATATCAAGAGCTCTGCATAACACTGGCCTGTATGAGAGGGTGGCAAGAAAGAAGCCGTTACTCAAAAAGTACCATCTGAAAGCACGTCTGGAGTTTGCCAGAAAGCATGAGAGTGACCCAGCTGCGATGTGGGAAAAGGTTTTGTGGTCAGATGAGACCAAGAGAGAGCTTTTTGGCCAAAGCTCAAAGCGCTGTGTGTGGCGCAAACCTAACATGCCTCAAGACATACCATCCCTACAGTGAAGTATGGTGGTGGCAGCATCATGCTGTGGGGATGCTTCTCATCAGCAGGGACTGGGCATCTTGTTACAATTGAAGGAAGAATGGATGGAGCAAAATACAGGAAAATACTGCAAGAGAATCCGCTTCAGTCTGCTAAAAAACTGAAGCTTGGGCTGAAGGCCAAAGCAACATTGGAGTGGCTCAAGAGCAAAAAGGTGAATGTCCTACAGTGGCCCAGTCAAAGTCCTGATCTCAGTCCCATTGAGAATCTGTGGCACTATTTGAAAATTGCGGTCCACAAGCGTCGTCCAACCTACCTGAACAACCTGGAGCAAATCTGCCAAGAAGAATGGGCCAAAATCACTCCGACACTGTGTGCGAAGCTGGTACATACTTACCCCAAAAGACTTAAAGCTGTTATTGCAGCGAAAGGTGGCTCTACCAAATATTAATGTGTGGGGGTTGAATACTTATGCAAGCAAGATATTTCAGTTTTTTATTTTTCTTAAAAATATTTCCCAACATTAAACCAACGTCACCATACAATCATTGATTTTGAGTTTAAGTTTTTTTAAATAAAATATCGAACAGAACAAAATTTCAATGTACCATTTGTAATTCAGTAATACGAGAGAATTGGTGAGGGGTCTGAATACTTTTGCAAGGCACTGTATATATACAGTACCGGTCAAAAGTTTTAGAACACCCTCATTTTTCCAGTTTTTATTGAAATTTAAGCAGTTCAAGTCCAGTGAATAACCTGAAATGGTACAAAGGTAAGCCGTAAACTGCCAGAGGTTAAAAAAAAGTTTAGGTTACCAAAAACTGAAAAATAATGTACATTTCAGAGTTATACAAAAAGGCCTTTTTCAGGGAACAAGTAATGGGTTAAAAATTTACAGCTGTTCTGCAGCAATGGAAGTAAATTAAGCCTTGAAAGTTGATGCTAACAATTCCTACAGGTGTCCCAACTTTTGTTGATTACTTACTTTTGTTGATTACCGGAAGAAGGTCTTATGGACCGATGAATCAAAATTTGAAATCTTCGGTTCATCACGCAGGGTTTTTGTACGCCGTCGAGTAGGTGAAAGGATGGTTCCGAGGTGTGTGACACCAACTTCAAACATGGAGGAGGAAGCGTGATGGTCTGGGGCTCGCTGGATCCAGAGTCGCCAACTTGCACAGAGCGAGTGGCACCCTGAACCAAAACGGCTACCATAGCATTTTGCAGCGCCATGCAGTACCCTCTGGTATATGCCTAGTTGGTCAGGGGTTCATCCTACAGCAAGATAATGACCCAAAACATACCTCCAGGCTATGTCAGAACTACCCTAGAAGAAAAGAACAAGATGGTAGGCTTCAAATCATGGAATGGCCAGAACAGTCTCCAGGCCTAAACCCAATCGAGCTGGTTTGGGATGAACTGGACAGAAGGGTGAAAGCAAAGCAACCTTCAAGTGCAACACATTTGTGGGAACTTCTGCAACAGTGTTGGGAAGAACTTTCCGAACAATATTTGATTTCCATTGTAGAAAGAATGCCATGAGTGTGTTCGGCTGTTATATCTGCAAAAGGTGGCTACTTTGATGAGTCAAAAATTTTGATTAAATTTTGTTAAACAAAACGATTCCATGATTTCTTTTTTGATTTGTTTGTTTTTTGATTTAATTGTTTATTTGTTCTATGCTTTAATTTCAGAGTACATTGAGACATTAAACTGCGTAAATTTCAATAAAAACTGGAAAAATTGAGGTGTTCTAAAACTTTTGACTGGATAGATGGATGGATCCATCCATCCCCATCCTTCACTATTAAAGAGAAGCAGCTCACGGCAAGTCATTTGAACATGTATCCAAGATTGATCAGAGGATCACTGTGGAGACTCCTATTGACAGTACAGTACTGGGCCATAGCCTTCTACAACTAACCCCTGCTCCCTCTGCTGCACATTCGCAATATCAACATCAGAAGAGATCTGCCTTAAAGGCCTATCTGTTGCTAGCATGCGATTTGTCTCGGGATTGAATATAAGGGCCCTAAATATTCCTAGTGTTACATACTTTTGGTGCTATCATGGTAAAAAATATGATGCAACTGTAATATGAAATGGTGCTTCTACCACCACCTGTCCTGAACTTTTACTCTGCTTCACTTCCGCCCTCTTCTAGTCCTATTGTTGGTACCAAGTCTCGTTACCCTTTAAGGACCTGCAGACAAAATGGAAGATTAGCATGTGAACTAATGTGACCATATCAGTTAAGAAGTCATGCCTCTAGTATAACCTAGAAGTGACAAAAAGGATATTGCTGCTCTAGAAAGAGTGCAAAGAAAAGCAACCATAATTATTCCAGGTTTAAAAGGCATGTCATATGCAGACAGGCTAAATGAACTGAATCTCTTCAGTCTTGAACAAAGAAGACTACGCAGTGATCCGATTCAAGCATTCAGAATTCTAAAAGGTATTGACAACGTCGATCGAAGGGACTTTTTCAACCTGAAAAAAGAAACAAGGACCAGGGGTCACAAATGGAGATTAGACAAAGGGGCATTCAGAACAGAAAGTAGGAGGCACTCTTCCCACCCGGGTTGCCACCTGGCCCCATAATTCCAGAACACTTTGGGACGGGACGTGGTTTTTAAGTTGCCCTTAAACTGAAAGCAATAAACAAGTGAATTGAGCACTAAGCACTTGTTTAACCTATACTGCTTCTTAATTATCAGAATCATTGAGATAATACAAATCTTACAAAATAAAAAAAAAAAGCATCTTTAATAAACATGTGTAGGTTTATTCAAGATATTTATTTTTATTTTGTACAAAATGATATTTCAATTCTCAATATTTAAAAGATGCTATTTATATCCTATTAATTAGTAATATATAGCCCTAATTTACATTGACTCTCCCCTTTAAATAACAACACTGATCCAGTGTTCACGCTGTCTGGTGTCAGGAATAGTGAACAGCTGCTCAGTATTAATGATTTCAGTGGGAGAATGTGATATACTATTAAACTATAAAGAAACTTTAAAATATAATTTTAATAATTATAATAATTTTTTTTATAATTTTTAAAACTAATTAATAAATATTGATGATGTACTTATTTATTTCATTTGTTAAAAGCTATTATTGTATTGTCATGCTGCCTCAAGATAATTAATCACCAGAATCAAATTAGCAAAGGTTTAGGGCTCAATTCACATGTTGATTTCCTTCAGTTTAAAGGCAACTTCAAAATCCTGTTCTGTCTCACAGTGTTCTGGAATTATGGGGCCAGGTGGCAATCCTACTCCCACCAGAGAGAATTGTGGGAGTCTGGAACCAACTCTCCAGTAATGTTGTTGAAGCTAACACCCTGTAATCCTTCAAGAAGCTGCTTGATGAGATTTTGGGAACAATAAGCTACTAACACCCAAACGAGCAAGATGGGCCGAATGGCCACCTCTCGTTTGTAAACTTTTTTTCTGTTCTTTCACTCATATCCTTTTATCTTCCTTACTCACCAACCAAAAAAATAAGTGAGGTTTATTTCCTCACAACTCTTCTACTTAGCACAATTGTGAGATTTATTCAATCACTATTTGTTTTAAGTTACAAAAGCTTTACAAAACCAAAAAAAGGTACTCACCCACAAAAAGGCTTCCAAGCCCAATGGTCTCTTCTCTTTCTAGTCAGTGGAGCTCAGCACAGAAACCGCTTCCTGTTCCTGGAGTTTTGTGTTGAATCAATATGCCAACAGTCCCTTTAAACATTAATTTATTAGTTTATATAAAGCTTACAGTTGTTTTTTTTAAGAGGAAGTAAACAGAACCCCCGGTCCATCTCCTCTCCTACACTCAAAACACATTTCCTAATCGGCTCACCTTAATTGATGCAGCTGGAGAGTTCATGCTGTTCCAAAAAGACAGACCCCTTAAAGACACAGCGCTTCTCAAAATACAGTGCCATAAGTTTAGGGCTTGGAAAAATAAATATTCCTTACGTCACAGTTTATAAAGAAAATCAAATCCCTGAAATGTATTTGGGAAAATATAAAAGTTGCATCTGCTTGTGCTTTACTACTATAGTAAACCAGTTTCAGATGGGCAAGACAGCAGGGTTTAATAAAGGATTGGGATCCAATGCCAATGGACACATACAGTACAACACAGCTTTGTTGTAATTTTTTATTTCAGCACAAAAAGGTTCAATTAATGGCATTTACAATTTTACATGAAAATGTAATAAAGAAAAAAAAGGTAATAAAATGCATTATTGAACATCCCACATACAATTAACGACACTATCTTACTAACCCCATTGATTTTACACCATTAAAACAGCAGTAAGAATTAGCAGAGAGAAAGACAACCATCTGTGTTTACCTAGGATCCTACAGAAAAATAAAAAAAACCTGTTTGTAAATTCCTGGCATTTCATATGCAAAAATGCCTAGTTATTCAGTTTGAAACCTGTGCTGCTGAGAAATGTAAAAGTAAAAGCAGTCAATCAAATGCCATTTCAAAGCAGTTGCAAAAAAAATTCTAAGCAAGCATCACATTTGCTGGACATTATTTTTACACCTGGCAGAGCGAACAAAAAGCAATGAGCGAAGGTGTTCATCTGACCTTACCAGTGCCCACTCTTCTTCTGAAGAACACATTTTAAACTATTACCATGTGTCACATGCAAAAAGTGTTTAATAACTTATATAAATAAAAGTACACCCTTAGTTCTAGATCTGTTTTTACTTCCATTATAATATTACAGGGACGAAAAGTATAGATCAGGACTATCTACAGCCTTTTTTAATGTGCATACCTAAGAAATGTGTTGTTAAATCTGCCATTCACTTAAGACACCACTTTAAAAATACTTAAACTGCTTTACAAAAGAATACTTTCAGCCAAAACAGAACAAGTTGCAATGACAGGAGAAAGTATCACTTTCTTGGCTAAACGCCCAGTGCTGAATTTATACCCAAATAAAAAGAAACAAAAACACTCAATGCTGACCAATCTATTTATAAAAACTTTAATTTAGTAAAGGTTACCTTGAATGCAGTAATGTTTGCTCTTTGGGTCTTAAATTCACTCATAAAAAATAGCAAATATTTCAATGATTACAACTGAACCTAGTCCTGTCCAAGGAAAACAACAGCAGAATGGTGGTTTATTCAGAATATCTGTGATCCTATCAATCGTTTCTCCGACTAGGTTTTCTGCAATCCTATGAAAGGTGTTCTTACTGTGCCATGTACAGGAAAGTTATGAACTGGCCTTCTCGCCATTAAGGGAAGGGAAAAGACAAGTATAGCAAACAGCACTGAATTCAACCCTCCATTTAAACTTTTAGCATGTAGCCCCTTACATCACTATGTTGCTGTCCTTTTTTGTTTTTTTAGCAGAAAAAAGCTATTGTGATTGTAAATACAGACTGCTGAGCTAACTGAAGCAATCTGGTGTTGTAATGGATAGCTCCACATCAGACTGCAGCGCCACGCATGGAAATGAACCCTGTCTGTGCAGAATAGCAACCAACCTCCATCTGAAGCAGGATATGCTTGCTATTAGCACTTCAATCAAACAGAAGAACCTCTGCAGATTAAATGACAAATGCATTCTTATAACATGCAGCGTTCCTTAAGCAATACTGACATCAGGGTTTTTTTTGTTTTTTTTTTGTTTTTTTTTAAATTAATTTTTCTTAATAAAAACTTGCTGCTTTGGGGAAAAATGGTAACAAAATGACTAATGGATTTGATATAGTCTGCAGTTATTTAACAAGATCTATAGGGCAGATGCTGAATTGCTGTCTTTTTTGAGGCTGCTTGGTGTACATCCTTAAAAATCAGTACATTCATGTTAATATACTTTAACTGCATTATATTTCAGCAGAAAAGAGACATCTTTAGACACATCTACCTGATGCAAACCTGGATGTTAAAAGGTATGCACCAACTCAGCTCAAACACAACACAAAATAAACCCTCTACAAATACAACCAAAACATGTACAGCATCCACCAAGTATAGATTTCTTTAAAAAACAGGACTAGATAATGTTCAGCTTGCTTTAAAACACACTGTATATCTACTGCTGTACAGCAGGCTTCCTCTACAATAAGCTTGAAATAGTTAGTTTAATAGATTTTATATATAATTAACAAATACAGGGGGGAAATATGAATCCTATCACAATATAGCAGTCTGACCCACTCTAGTTAAGTAGTCACACATAAAAACACAGTAAATAATACTTAGAAAAGTACAAAACCGTCAAGGAGTCATAATTTCTCCCTGTATATTTGTAAGGAAAAAACATGAAACATGTCATACAAACCTCAGAATCCCACACATTTTGGGACATTTTTACATTTAGCCTATTGTGAAGGACAGCACCCCAAATCAGATGCCAGCTAAGGTTTTCCAGCCATTCAAAATGGCTGGCTTAATATCTTTTAAACGTACCTTACTTTTCTAGCAAAACTAATCTACTTATTTTTAATCCTTCATTACAGACGAATATATATGAGCTTTAAATTATTTTCAAAGAAATATATGATTGATACCACACAAGGTTAGCGGTTTAATAAACCAGTGGCAGTGCTAAGCAAAGCAGGGCTGGTCACTGTCTGCTGATTATGCCAGTGTCACACAGCTCTCATCTGCCGTTCCTGTCTTCCACTTCTCATCACTGTAGAAGAGGACTTCTCAAACCAGAATATAACAATGGCACAGCCACCACAAATTGTGCAGAACACTCTAATCCAGGAACAACAGCAATGCTTGTTAGAAGTAATGTCTCACCCCCTTCAATACACTTTATAAAATGAAGAAGCAAACTGCCTTTACCAGCTATTTGTTCAATCAATAGGCAAATTCCTTCCTCACCCATAGATATTTTACATGGTTATATCTCTTACATTGTCTGCGTTTTCAGTATTAAACTGTATATTACTCCCCCTTAGCACCTGCACGGACAAACACTGGACCCCTTAGAAATAGCTCACAGAGACTAGAGAATATGTGTTCTACAATGTGTTCCTTCTTGGAACTCCAAAAGGGGGGAAAAAAAAGAGGGTAAATACATGAAGATTGCCATCACCAATGATTTGCCTTTAAAAAAAAACACATTCAATTAAATCAGAATTACAGGAGTGTCCTTTGAGGGTAAAATGGGAATGAAGCTTTAAAAAATGCTGCAAATTCAGTATGCTAATTTCACTGCTGCTGTGGAAGCCCATTCCCAAGGATGCCGGGTGGCCCGAGAAGTTTTTGTCTCTGTTTAAAAATCCAATATTTTGCTGCTTCGGATGATCACTTCTTTGAAAAATAAGTTAGTCCAAGTACACTGGATGAGGTCAGACATGGTAACTTGCAGCTGCCTCCAGCTATGTTCTTTTCTTTTTTACAGCAGCTTTACAAAGTGGCATACTGACTTTATAACCGCCCTGCATATTAAAACAAAAACACTCCTGATAGTAAGAGCAAACCAAGTCAAATATATGTAGGCACACAATGCTTAGAGTAATTTTACTTTCGTGAAAGTGCATCTTTTTAAAATAGACAGGAGGGTTGTGATTGGGAGCCGACAAGGTGGCCAGGCCCAGCCCCGCTAGTTCCTCTGCTGGAAGGCGTTCTGGGCCGCAGTGGCAGCAGCTGTGGAAGCGGCACTCTGGACGGTTCTGTTCGTGAAAACGCCCTGCGAGAACTCCTCCTGCGCCTTCTGGAAGCTGGCGCTGGTCCGTCTGTACTTCGAGTGCACCTGAAAACGCACCAAAGACCGAAAACTGTTATCCCAAACGCAACAGATGATTAAAATGTCTGTTTATTAGTTTCTATGAGCCACATTGGGAGAAAAAAATAAATAAAAAATGTCCCCACCCAGACCCCTTGCTCACTAAATATCTAGGTATCCCTGAATAGAGAATTGTCCCCTAAATTGAAATACACCAAGCACACGATATATTGCGGGCGTCGGGGTCCAATACAAATCCGCTTATATATATATATATATATATATATATATATATATATATATATATTATATATATATATAGAGAGAGAGAGAGAGATCTGCGATATAGAGAGAGACCCACAGTAAAACAATTAGGCTAACAACAAATACTGTTCAAACACTCCCTCGTTTTATCGGGAGCATCAGGGTCCAATATAAATCCTCAACGTAACACGCTTTCTCATTTTTTGTATAAAAAGCAGCACAATGTTTTAATTTGTACTGTGGAGGGTAATTGCTTCTCATCAACTTAAATCTCCAATTAATTTTGTGAATCTTCCTCTCCTTTCTCAAATGCCCAAACTGCTGCATTGAATGAATCCATTCCCAACATAGGAGGCATGTTGCTAGGGAGCTGCTGTCACTGCCCTGTGACTTTTGCTAGTGTATTGCTTAAAAGACCGCTTCAGCAAGTAGATATTTAACTTGCTTTGTGCAATGTGTGTGTATACAGTAACAGCACGATATTAATGCTTTGTTTTTAAATGTACTGTATAATTTAGTTTGTGATGTGCAGTACAAAATAAAACGAACAGCAATTCTAAGTGAAATTGTCTATGAATAGAGCAGCTAAAGCATGCACAGTTAGACAGTAAAAATGGGGAGCCAACTCCAGGACTGCAACATATCCGAATCTGCAGTATAGCGAGGGGTGGGTGTATATACAAAATATGTTAATATAATGGTGTTGCACACACTGGATTATTTGATCATTCAGATAAAGCTATCTGCATGTGAGAATCATTGATATTGCTTCAAGTGAAGAAACAGCTCCTTGGATTTGTGGCGATTGCTGTTCTTCACAAGTCTAAGAAAAGCAGCGGTCATCACAAAACCAAGCAGCTATTTTTTCACTTGTTTCACTATGAATGGTAAATTAGCCCAATGAACCCTAATGACCCTCACCTGACTGTCAGCACCTGATTTCTGAGAGCTCAGTCTGAAAAATCAAATAACTGGTGTGTGCAGCACTATCATTTAATTAAATAATAAAAGTTAAATTTTCTATTACAAAATATTTTTTTTGTTGTACAAAATGCTGATAGACCTGCCTCTGTTTTTCTGGTAACATAATATACATCAGTAAAGTAAAGCAAAGCTTACATAAGTCACAAACACATTTTCAAACTTCTCCCAAGAACTATGCTAAACCCTCTGTGCTTGGTAAGGTGTTGTACTCAGATTACATACCATCTTTAGCAGGATGATTGCCATGACCGCGCAGGCAGTGAAGAAACTAGCCACCACCATCATGATGATAGCTACAGCATTATTGGTGCCAATCACAGACAAGGCAAGAATCCAGCCACTGCAATCAAACAGTGAGAGTAAAAAATAGTCAAGGTATCAGTGGAACAGAAACCCTCAATCCTCATACAATTATGTCAAAAGAATAAAAATACATAAATATATAGTAATAGCAGCACCCTAAATACATGTATACATGAACTAGAATCAAAATTCCAAAGTAAAAGTTCATGTTGGTATCCATATGCATTTTACTGTATTAATATTCATGGGATTTATTCTCATCTGCACAACATAGAATGCACACTTAGAAAGAATGAGAAATAAATAGAAACTGTGTTTAGTACTCGGAGAGAGTAGCCAGAAGAATGCTCACACACACACACACACACACACACTAGGCTGCAGGGGAGGTACAACATACAGCCAGAGCACAGAGATGTGTGGATTCCCAGGACCCCGTAGCGCACTCACCTGTTACCCCAGTGGGGGATGCCGACTGCCTGGATAATATAGACAGCCGTTTGAACGAAAAAGACGAAAAAGAAGAAAAAGAAGTTGAAAGAGCTGTCGGACCTGAAAAACAAACCGAAAAAATGGTCAGTTAATTATAATTTTTCGTACAGAGCACGGTCAAGTCTTTATAAAGCTCAATACGCAATCTAATTGGCAGGACTAAACACTAGCACTCACCTAAAGGCTTTGTAGATAGGCCTGTACCAGCAGACGAATGCACAGGGGGTAAACAGAACAAACCACAGGATTGCCAAGCCAAAATCGACCCCGCTGCTGCTACTTACAGTGAATATTGCCAAGCATGCCAGCAAGTTCAGGAACAGAGTCACTGAGTGAACTAGGAACGAAAAAAGAAAACTGCATTCATTATTATTATTATTATTATTATTATTATTAATTACATGCATTTGTTCTCCATGGTATACCTCATAACTAGCCATGAGTGGATTATCTCCATAATTATTGCTGTAAACAATACTGGACCATTTTTTGGCTGTGCCAGATTCACAAATAACCACAAGCTATGGACAACCGTGCACAATGAAAAGTTCAAACTAACATTCTGACATTGTGTAAACATTGTTGTTCACAATGCTAAATAAGTGCTCCATTTAGTAAGCAATACATAATGTACTCAAATAAACAGCCCAAGTAACAACAAAGCAAAATAATAGGAATGGCAGCTCTGATGGAATTGTAGTAAACATGGAATAAAATTAATATCTAAAAAAATGTCAACCAGAAGTATATATGAAGTATGCTTTGTTCGTGGTTACTAAAACATGGCGGGGCGATTAAAATAAATGTGGACACAAAACAGTGCATTTTATATTGTTTGACACCAATTACCAAAAGGAAAATGTAAAATCTTAAAACCCTATATATCTTTTTGGACCCCTGCGGACAGATTTATTTCAATGAATTTGTCTGAAAGTCTATATCAGATTCTTAGTGCATCTTGGTTTGCTCAGGCTGGTAATGTTCCGATATATTTGTATATAAATACATAAATAAAGCTTCTACTTACACATCCACAGGTAGTACATCATCTTGCATGTCCTCTGGAAATCTGGGGGAATGTCCTCAGCAAAGTCCTGGTAGAAGCAAGGCTTCACTGGAAATATCCTTGGAAGAGGTGGCCAGTTGTTTTCTCTGGCTGTAAAGAGAGTTTTGTCTGAAATCACTATTCTTATTTTTTTATTTATCAGTTTATGAACCCATCTTAGCCCTCTCTGTACCCACCAAACATGTACTCCAAACGGCAGCAATTTAACAAGACACTGGGGACCCCTGTTTGTATTTTCCATAAAATGTATTCTTTGGAAGTAAAATAAGACTTCCATTTGCCTATTAATAAAAAACATAAATTATCTTAGAAGCTACCAAAAACTTATTTTCTAAGACTACAGAATCTGCAAACTCTGCGCACTGCATGCTTTCTTTGGAGAAAAACGAAGTGCACTCACTAGACCCCGAGCTCTTGTTTTGGATTTCCCGTTCCCTGCGGTCCAGCTCCGCTGCTTTCCTCTCCAGCTCTTCTTGTTGTCTCAGGAGGTTTACCTGGGCAGCTGCAGCTGTGGCCTAGTAGTAGCGTACAAAATTGAAGTTATCACAAGATATATTTACCTGCAGACAGACTTATTTAACTGAATTTGTGTGAAAGTCTTCTATGTTTCTTAGTGTATCTTGGTTTGCTCAGGTTGGTGACAGAATGGCCTAGCAGATGCTAGGTTCGGAAACAGTGCACCTCTTCTGGTGTTCGGAGCCCTAAATAGTATTGCGAGCTGGCAGGAATCGTGTCCTTCAAAAAAGTAATCGAGTAAACGATACAAAACAAGTATGAAGAAGTGAACTTTGTTTCTGCAGAGGCTCCGTATGATCTTTGTTTTAAACTAGTAGGGAACAGGTGGCAGTCATAAACAACAAAATCAAATAGATCATATCATATTGCTGGTTAAAACACAGCATACCTGTTTTCTCTTATGGTTGTTACTATATTCACAAATTCTGAGATCTGGTTGGAGGTTACAACAAATGTCGAAGCAAAACGGTTCATTTTTACTGGATCAATGGCCATTATGAAACTCTGATCAAGAGAATTATGAAATATAGTCGTGTACAAAATGTGAAGAGACCATCTAAAAGTGTATGGTCTGTGTTTGATACAGCCAGAAGTTAAAAAAATGTGGTAGTGAAACCGTTTATTTTTACGGAATACCTGAGAATCAAAAGATCCAGCTATGTACCGAATATGAAGACATTATATCAAAGTGTGCAGTCAGTATCTAGCTCTGATCTAAAAAGTCAAATGACCTCAGTAAGGCAGTTAGAATACTAAACATCCCATAATAAAATCAGTGAGTCGTAGGGGGATTAATTATTCTGCTTTTGAACAGGTTGCTAAGTGACTAAATCATCCTCATCTAATAACTATCGCTGAACAATTTCATTAACTATAAATAAAACTGTTATTAGTGCACACTCGTTTACTGTACCTGCACATTATTCTCTCACCTTGTCCTTCTCTGAACTAAAGTGATCTGATATTAATAATCGTATTCCATAATACATGTCCACTGGCCCTGAGTTTGCAATCAGATGCCTGACCTTCCTAATCAGTAACACCTGTAATACACAACTGCTTGGAATTTACTGAAATTCAAAACGTTAAGCTGCCAGGAAGAAGTTAATGAATGTACAGATAAAATCCATATCTCTGACATCTTTCAGAACTGAGTACTGCTGTACCATTTCAAACATAACATGCAATAGAAGTGTGGTTTTTAACATTACAGCAGTTAACTCTCACTGAAAAACTAATGGATGTTCCTAGAACATTTCTGAATATAGAGATGTGTGCTTCCTTAAACTTGGGGGGTAACTGTCCCTCCTGGGAAAGCTTTGCATCTTCTGAACTAACAATGCTACAGAGGTATTCACTAGTTTAATGCAAACTATTGATAGATTAAGACTGGTTCTTTAAAACACTGTCCCTCTGTCATCTATAAGTAAATAAAGGGCCACAAATACACGAGAGGTGAAAGTAACAAACAAGTAAATAATATAATGCAAACTCATCTATTAACAAAAAAAAAATGGATTCGTACAATTCATAGTAAATGCTTTACTTTTCATATTAAATAGCACTGTACATGCCACTACGCATCATACTCTATTCGCAAGACAACTGCTTAACCTTCAACAACATCACACCGAGCTCGAGGTGGCAAAACCCTCACAATGTGCGCTAATATGCAGGAAAAGAAGGGTTTGTGTATATTTCACGGCACAGCCTGTGAATGCCTACTTGTGCCACTCTGCAACCTACTTTATGTAGAACAGAAATTCTCAAGCTTAAAAATGATATCCTGCTTGAAGTGGCACATCCAGAACATCTACGTGATTTCCCCCTTAGAATGTGAGCTAATATTCAATACGCAAATAAGTAACTAACTAAAGTTAGCTATGATTGGCTTGACGTGTCGGCAGACAGCAAGAGCAAGCCCCGATTTCCTCGATTGAAGTGGGCGAGGGTGACGGGAATGATTGACACTTTGTACTTGCACAGTTCAAATAAAATGTATTTAAATAAACTGTGGAGCAAAAGTACGCAGCTCAAATAAAGACCTTGCTCCCACTGTGTAAACTGAATTTCCTTTTAAGGGAAGCTCAAATAAAGAATTACATTTCAATTTAAGGTATGCTGTTTTGTTGTTAATAGATATTTTTTTTGTTAACAGATGAGTTTGCATTATATTATTTACTTTTTGTTACTTTCACCTCTCATACAAATATACTACAAAAGTGCAAAATCAAGCTGCTTTATGACCTGATGAGCTGGCTCAGATCTCAGATGGCTCTGTGGTGCAAAGCCCTGAAGTGTGCATGAAAATTGTGATCATTGATCAGAGTTCGATACCCTGATTAGAAGGCAGCACTGACCTGTGGGCTGGGCTCAACTGAAGGCTGCAACACGGCTGGCTGAGAAGGTGTAATCTGTGCAGGAATTGTGGTCTGTGCTGGATTAGTCTAGAAAAAACAATAAAACAATACCATTAAAAATCTGGTCAACTTGTGCAATTCTGTCTGTTATAAAATTTGAAACCTGCATCCTTTCAATCATAGTTTTACAGTAAAAAAAAAAAAAAAAAAGAATGACTATGCTACTGTACAGAGCCAGACAACAAGAAAAAGAAAATAAATGATCTGTTCTTGATCATTTCACAGTGTTTGTGAAGTCTTACAATATATATTAAAAAAGAAAAAAGAAACAGAAACATACCACCTTGGAGTTTTCAGTAAATGGATTAAATCCTTCAATTCCATCTGAACTAGAATTGGTCAGCTGTGTAACCGAAGGATCCTGCAACAAAGAACATTTTAATTACTATAACAGTACTGTATTTATCTATAAGGAGGAACTGTAACCAATTTGGGGTGAAAAACTATTGCATCTATGTATACCTTTTTCCAAAATGTAGACATTTCATTCGGGTGATCCTAAAAAGCTATACAGTTAAGATTACAGATAACCTCTCCCCATGTTTAAATTAGAGAGAAGCCAGCAAACAGAACTATTTGATCCTTGATCCTGGATTCTGAACACTTTGGACACTATTTTGGTACTAGACTATGGTAGGATTGTGTTTTGGTCCGAGTGACGGAGTAGCAGAATTCAAGGAGAGGGGAAGCTTGTGTTGTGTGTCTCCACAAACAGACAACAGCACAGCTTCAATGAAGGTGGGCAATCAGTATTACAAAGAACAAGAAAAGAAAAACTGTAGTTTCTGACTACATTCCAAGGGTGTGGTGTGCAAACAATTAACTTTGGTACTGGTATTACAATACAGTACTGTATCTCTCAATAACTAAATGAGGGCACTCCCTTACTGGTTTTACAACTGCACAGCCCCACAGAACCACACCAGGCAGAAAGACTAGTTTACTTTAGCTGCTTTTGTAGAAATACAGGGGAAATGTTCAGTTTCTTTCGGTATAGAATATACCGGTATGAAACCAATTTCTGCCCTAACTCACTTTTCAATACCAGTACAGTACCAATACAGTTGTGACACACCTGTCCACATTTCCATGACGACCGCTGTCAGATCTGTTAGAAATGGATCTGCTGTTACTGTAATACAGCATGTTTTTCCATCCTGTCCATGAACAGTATTTTGTTTTGGTGTTCAATCATTATTAAGAGACAAGCAGAACGTGAAAGAATGAGATGAACAAAAAGGCGAAAACAATTAGCTGTCTTTAAAAACATGAGGTTGCAAAGACAGTGGGCTTGCATCATGGCTTTGGCAATCCATGTTCCAGAACTCCAGTGTGGACAGGTGTTTCGGTACTGTTTTGGTATGGTTCTGCAACGATACCGGTACAAAAATGCTAGTGACAACAGGGCAGAAGACATGCTGATTTGGATACTACTCGTCAGTACTAAAAATCCTATAAAAATAAATAAAAAAAGGCACAAAACCTCCCTAACTTTTTTGTTAATAAATAAGTGTTTTCCAAACTGCAACCCATTCAAACGTCTCCATTGCATTGTACATCAGTGGTTCCCAACCCATGTCCTGGGGACCCCGTGTCTGCTGGTTTTCATTCCAGCTGAGCTCTCAATTACTTAACTAGACCCTTAATCAAAATAATTATTTGCGAATTAGACCTTTCCAATTGTGTTCAGCTCTTAAACAGTTGCAAAGTTTGTTAATTAAAAAATGTTATAGCTAACTTGAAATCTGCAACTGTTTATGAACTGAAAACAGTTAAAAATGTCTAATTAAGCAAATGATCAGTTCAATTAAAGGGTAAGTAATTGAAAACCAGCAGACACAGGGGGTCCTCGGGACCAAGGTTAGGGACCACAGCTGTACAGGACATGTGATTGTGTGCACACTTTCAATCTTGCGGATTTCATTTGGTCAATGTGGTATTCGGGTTTAAGCCAGGCATAACCAAATGATTAGTCGGGGTTTTAGCAAGAAGTACAAATTGTAAAATTGGCGAACTGCCTGAAAGTGGTAATTACTTGGTTTAGCAGAATGACTGTATAATATATATATATATATATATATATATATATATATATATATATATATATATATATATATATATGACTGTATAGTATAATACTGTATACAATACTAGGTCACTTGGGACCTTCAGGCTGCTGCGGGATAATAACCAAAGTTAAATTACCAGGAGCTTATCCCCACTGACCGTTTGTAACATTAGTAAGTGGGTGGTGACATTAACAGGAGTGATATGAAATAGGTTTGTCTGTTCTTGTAAGCATCCCATCTAGTGGTACTCTAACAGTATTATGTGATTAACCTAGTTAATAACAGAGGAAAAATATCAACATCGAGGTCGGGATAAGAAATCAGCTCCACTTCCTGTGCAAGACCTGGCCAGCTGGTGCAGTATGCACACCCTACAGGTAAACTAAGCTCCACATAATGAGATGTTGGAATTGGGCACTGCCCAGTTTTACAAACAGAAAAAGTCAAATGGGCACAATAGTTTAATGTTCCTGGCCTAATCGTATCTACAAAACCATGTTTATTTCAATAAACAATACAGCAGAGGTCGCTGGTGCGCGGTCAGCCGAGTTAGTAGGGTTTGATAGTTAGTAGGGTTTGAGGGTATTGGTTTGAGAGTTAGTAGGGTTTGAGGGTAATGTTTAAGAGTTAGCAGGGTTTGACAGTAGTGGTTTAAAAGTTAGTAGGGTTTGAGAGTTAGTAGGGTTTCAGAGTTAGTAGGGTTTGAGGGTAGTGGTTTGAGAGTTAGTAGGGTTTGAGAGTTAGTAGTGTTTAAGAGTTAGCAGAGTTTGACAGTAGTGGTTTGAGAGTTAGTAGGGTTTGAGAGTTAGTAGGGTTTAAGAGTTAGTAGGGTTTAAGAGTTAGCAGGGTTTGACAGTAGTGGTTTGAGAGTTAGTAGGGTTTGAGGGTAATGTTTAAGAGTTAGCAGGGTTTGACAGTAGTGGTTTAAAAGTTAGTAGGGTTTGAGAGTAGTGGTTTGAGAGTTAGTAGGGTTTCAGAGTTAGTAGGGTTTGAGGGTAGTGGTTTGAAAGTTAGTAGGGTTTGAGAGTTAGTAGTGTTTAAGAGTTAGCAGGGTTTGACAGTAGTGGTTTGAGAGTTAGTAGGGTTTAAGAGTTAGTAGGGTTTAAGAGTTAGCAGGGTTTGACAGTAGTGGTTTGAGAGTAGTGGTTTGCATATCTAAAGAACTACTTGTCCATGTGATGAAAGTTGCAAGCACCTTTAGCACTACTTATTTGTCTTAGGTCTGCAAAGTGAATATCATGGTGATCTACTTTTTACTGTTACTGATGGCTACAAATTGCAAGTGTACGGTCATGTTACAACTGTAAGTCACTGGCATAATTGTTTATATAAGAGTAATAAATTAGCACTGATCAGATAAGGAAGTCACCGACATTGTGAAATGACCATACATTTAATTTAATTTTAACTGTCTTAACAGAAATCAGTTGCAACTATGTGAATGCATGCATAGCATTTACTGCCATGTATTGTACTATTTGCACAGCAACTGCAGCAGCTGCAAATCTGGCTTGGTATCCCCTGTACTCTGCTGAGTTGTACCTGTCACTGCCAACAACACTGAACAGTGGAAAAGTGTGCTCCTAAAAAGTGCAACAGCACTCTGAAATATTGGTGTCAACATATATGCATTTTGTAATAGCACTGCCATTACAAGGCTTCCTGTAGCTTTCATAATAAGTTATCCTTCATTCCCTGCAGATAATTAGCCCACTAGTAACACACACAACACACAAATTAAAAACATCATGTAAAAAGTGTTATAGTCTGGCCTTTATACAGTAAGTACCAGAGGGAATTGCAATGTTATAGAAATGGAGCTGAATTTAATTTATAAATTTAAAAACCAAAAGTACCACACAAACTAACAGTAGCATGGTCTTGTTGCAGGATTGAGGTATTTAAAATTTGTGGCAGGACCACCCAGGAATTTTGCAACTCCTCTCAACATTAAATCTTAATGACTCATGAAGAGTGGAAAGACCAGCCTTAACATACTCATTCATATATCTTCACAGAAATGAAAATATTGCAACTGTTAAAACATGCATTAATTTAATTTTAAACTTCAGACAAATCTTCCTTCGTGGAATGTAAACAAACCTGATCGTCAAAAAGGTATGGTTTCTGAAAGTACATCAAAAACTTACTGCATGGAAGAAAGCAAAAACAGACACCAATATCATGATTGCGGAACATTGCAGTTCACTGATGACAGATTACAATGGGATATTCTAAATCCACGACTTAAGTAACAAAACTACATAATTGACCAATAAGGCATACAGCTGCTGTTAGTTTATTTTTATTTTTTATTGTAACCTTCAATAAAAGGTAACAACCTGTGCACGGCCCGATGTCTTGGAGGGTCTAGTACTGCCATGCTAGTTTGCAATTAATTTCATAATTAGTTATTGTCTGCAACTGACATTTCAATGTGGTCTCATTGGATATCAGCAATAAACTAAGAATACATTTTGCTTGACCAGTGTAAGCGGGAAAAGGTACATAATCTTTGTTTGCAGATACAATTATGTTTTTATTCCCCTTTATTTTATTTTTTTTTACAGAAAAACAATATCGAGCTCTTTCACTGAGCGAACAACAACTGCGGTTAATTTCTTGAAAGTAGGATTTTAACTGGTGCTAGTAGTTGATTTCGTTGCACAAAAGTATTGTACTGATTGTCAGTTCTCTAAAGGACAATACAAGATAAACAGTTGTTTTTCCCGAGCATTTGTGGTGTTAAACTTCTGGCAGATGTCTTGTACAGCGTTTATTACCCGCAGTAACATTTATGCAGGAAACAACCCGCAAAAAGCAAGCTGCCAGTAAGATTTCTACTGGCTCCACAGTACTGACTTGCTTAACATGGTTACGACGGGGAACAGCTTTTAATTCCACCTTCCAGTTTAGGGCTTGTTATTGTCGAATTTAAACCGCAGTATTAGATTAAGTGCAAGAGGAAAACTTTGTGAATTCAGCGACGGTGTACTTATTAAAACAACTGATGTAAAGGGATATACCTGCTATGAGGGCCATAAACTCATAGACGCCGTATCCACCGACACTACTGCGAGTACTGGCATGAGTATTGAAGATGTTGTTTTAATTTATTTATTTATTTATTAAATATTGTTTCAGTAATATATAATGCAAATCCGTTTTCTTACAAGGCCTACAGAGTTTTAATAATTTATCACACAATCAACAAAAACTACTGGAACTATTTCCTCTCCACCTGACTATACTAAAAGCGTTCCTCCCTCGCCTTCCGATTTGCAGAGGGGTAAAAATCTCGCTTATGTATTGGATAACAGCTTGTCAGTCATGCCACGTCGCTGGCGGAATGTCTACTGGGGCCCAGCCCAAGAACCAACCCAACAGGTTTCGGTGCTGCGTACAGACGTGGTTAAATATTTTAGTTTTAATCAATACATTTTAAGACACTGAAATGTTTAAGACAGTACCTGAAACGGGTTGACGTCCACTGGGTCCGCAAAAGGGTTGCTGTCGTATCCTGACATTGTAGTTTGTTTACTCTGGCTGCCTGATACAGCATAAATACTCAGCTCTCTTTCGCACTTTCTCTGTTTGTTTCTTTCACCAAGCACAACTTCGCATGCGCATTTGGGTGTGACGACAGGGTATGTCACTATTGGATCAGATGGGGTGGGGAAAGTTAGCATTGTGACTCAGTGTGCTAATAAAACAAAAATACCACTTCCCTTGTTATAATATGTTTGATTTGAACCTACCGCTCTGTCGAGATTATTTCCATCCAAAGTTGAAAAAATATATTTAAAAAAAAATAGGTCAATATCACACCTGGTATGTGTGTGTGTGTGTGTGTGTGTGTATATATATATATATATATATATATATATATATATATATATATATATATATATATATATATATATATATATATATATATATATATATATATATGTGTGTGTGTGTGTGTGTGTGTGTGTGTGTGTGTGTGTGTGTATATGTATATATATATATATATATATATATATATATATATATATATATAATATTTGTTTTATATATTTTTCTATTTTCTGCGTATGTCAAAGTCATTCTTTTAAAAATAATGACAATTCAAAACAATACTATTTAATATAATAATAGTAATAACAAACTATTTACAATGCTGGCTGGGACAATGAGAAGAAGAAAAAAAAAAACTTACAGAATTAAAGTAAGTCTCTCACAGCTGTGACAATTTCAGACCATGATGACATAGATTTGTGCTTGGCTCCGTGTAGCTTGGCTGTAGATATTTCTAAACGTGCGATGGACTGGAGATGTAATAACCAGGTATGATATGGAAGGTCAGGATTGAACCAGGACTGTATAATAGTTTTCTTTGCAGCAGTGAGAGCAGCTAAAAGGAGCCTACGATTAACTAAGGATACACAGAGTTTGGAATCATCATTTAGTAGAAATAAAGTGAATGTTGGTATAATTTCAGTCTTCAATAATTTAGAAACAGTAATAGCCACAATTAAGGAGAATTTTCATGAAAGTTTGCACGCACATTTAAATTGGTGTGATTTAGGCAACCCTTGGTCAGCCTGATACAAAAAAAGTTCATTATTGCAGTATAGAACAATTTCCAATGTTTCTGTTTTCACAGATATTAAATGGACCACTCTACTGCACGTTTTTTTTTTTTTTTTACAGTGACTTTTTCACCTATACAACGATGGAGTGAGAAGTGACAATGCATATGTTACAACTAAAACCTTGTGTCTGCCTTATTTTAAACTAGAAAAATGTAAATTATTTATTTGTACACGCTCAGTACTGCACTGACACCAGCTTATTAACTACGAGCTCTGGTGACATGCAAAGAAACTTATTTAATTAACACGTAGCAGTCTATATAAAGTAACGGCCACTGTAAAAGCTTTAATATTATTTTCACTTGTCCAAAGTAATGCTTTATCGTACAACACTGTGTCGCTACAGTATGATGCGAAATTATTATGTGTTTCATATTCTATGTCGATATTATTGTATTGTTTTTGGAAGTAATGTAGAACTATGGGGGAATTGTCCTTTGTACCGTCACCGGAGCAATACTGTTTTTCACAAACGTAATTGAAATGTGTTTCAGTGAACTTCGGGGATGTGATGGAATGAAAAAACGATGATGGTTCAGTAGCTGACTGTCAGCACAAGGGGCAAAATGCAGTTTTTAACCCTTTCAGGCGTGAAAATAGCAGAACAAAAACATTTAAAGTAGTTTTAGACACAAAATAGATATATTTTTAATTGACTTTTTTTCATAACACACTATCTCCTATCTGCACCCATATGAGTATCATGCATTTGGGTCTTAAGTTCAAGTATTATATATATAATATATATATATATATATAATATATATATTATATTATATATATATATATTACAGGGGTATATTTGCATCTCGGGTTTAATGGGTCGTCAAATTTTTTTTTTTAATGCATCACCACATGAGGTCGTCATGCATGAAAGGGTTAAGCCATCAGCGTAAGAGTTTTTATGATGTCATTTATTTTGCTTGTACAGTGTTTTTCAAGCTCTTGAATATGTTTTTCCCTCTTTAGCTACAGTTCCTTATATGTCCCATCATAGTTTGGTGGTTGGGAGCTAACCTCCCTCACGACACTGCAGTACACATCTCTAACTTTTTTAATACATTAGGGTTTTTTTTATGGCGAATCAATTTCTAGCACTCATCTACCTAACAACACTAGGTAGTCCAAGATTAGTCCTAATCCGGGTCTTTGAAACCAGCAATTAATCATGTTCAGTCTTAACATTTTGTATTGAGCCCACAGTGTTTCCTCTGTCCCGTGTGGTACAAAAGTACGCCTGGGGGAAGGTGGGGTTAGACAGTGAGGTGGCCAAGCTTGTTGTCATTGGAGACCCATTGGCTGTTATTGATCCAATGGGTCCAATCGGGTCCATGAGACGAGACAATATCGTCGTGCCAGAAAAAAACAAAACAAACTATCAACCTCAAAACAGTTAGGAATTTGTAAGAGTGCTGTTCTACTAATAAGAGGTAAGTACATGTTTAAAGCCTTGGTTGCTAAAGGTCTTCTCATTCAGTATGGAATTTCTCATTCAAAGGGATTTCATGTGAATAAGTTGTTCTTTATCAAGGTTGTGCAGGGGTCATTAAAGCTTCTCTTAGCACAGAGGAGCTGAGCAGAATTCCCTTTTCTGCATACAAAATTAGATCTGATATGAAGAGGTCATGATTAACCCGTAGAAACTGAAAGTCTCATAGAGTATATGTGTCCGTTGTATTGAAGGAGACTGAGATGTCTCGCACAGTTTATGCAAAATCCTCCTACCCCTTTTCATTGCTACATTGTGCAACTATGAACCACCTGCTTAAGTACACTCACAAGTTATTACAATTTAAACCCTATACAGATTTGTATGGGTTCAGTGAAAACTCAATATTCCTTAAAATAATGTAGCTCGGAAGCTGAGATTTGGGGGATTAGTGGGATGGATTAATGGACAGGCCTTCGTCGTTTTCGTTTATGGAATGTGACCCTGGAGCCATCTGCTGAGATACTAATACACCTGCTTGCAGTAGCACTGGAACAATTTTTAAAGTGGGTGTGCTGAAAGCCATTGAACAAAACTGTAACCCCTGGGTATGATGGAAGCCATACAAAGCCAGGGGGCGCTGTTGCACCCCCAGCACCCCTAATTCCAGTGACCCTGTCTGCTTGGAGTAGCAGAGAAGGACAGTCATTCGAACTTTGTGCAGTTTCAAGAACACCTATCTCGGTAGTGGAAACAGCTTTATAAAGCCAGGGCTGTCCTCTAATTTTGTAGATCTATTCCCCTTCCTCCCCCCCTCTCTCTACCAGCTGTGGATGGGTGCCCATCCCAAAGGAGAAGCCGTAATCCGAGATAACCGGATTTCCCAGAAGACACTGGGGCAATGGATAGTGGATCATCCTGCCTGCTTAGGGTCGAAGGTCAAGGACACTTTCCAAGGCCAGCTGTCCTTCCTGTTCAAAGTCTTGTCTGTCAACATTGCGCTGTCCATCCAAGCTCCTCCCAACAGGGTAAGCATTACACTGGCAGTACAATACATTTTATTGAGGAAAAACAATTGACATGAGCATCTGTCACAGCAGAGTGACTTGCTTGGGTTTGGCGCTCAGCCTCACCTTTGCAGGCACTTGGTGCTGCTTCAGAATTTTATCAAAATCTGTCAGCCGGTGCCTGACAAGGCCAAACATTAGGTGGAGGCTGGGGAGGAGGAGGTAAACCTGGAGCCTGACACTGACTTTAAAGAGATGTTTAAATGGAACTGGCTGCAATACTATTGGTAGCTGCCACTGACTGAAGGTTGACATGGTGGTTGCAAGGATTTTCCTGTCAATCATATGATCATATTTAGAGATGAATGACAAGTTTCCTGCTTGCAACTTTGCTCTGCTTTACATTCATCACAAAGTCTGGAATGGATCAGTGGGCACTTGGCCATTGATTAACTAAGAGTTTTTAACAGCTAAAAACAGAAACTTACAGAAACTATATCCCTTTTGTGTAACAGTTATATGATTTGGATAGCATGGCTTTTATTTAGCCCTTTTTTATTGTTTTTGTGTTTTCTCCTTTTTATTTTTCTGCAGGAGTTAGCAGCAAGGCTCCACACTCAGTTCCCTGAGCATTACCCTGACAGCAACCACAAACCTGAAATGGCCATCGCACTCGCCCCCTTTGAGGGGCTCTGTGGCTTCCGGCCTGTGGAGGAGATCGGAGGATTTCTAAAAAGTAAGCTCTAGAGAAATGTTATGCTGTTTGTAGTGTAGTTTTCACAAAGGAATCAAACCATTGTTCCATCACAGAACGAACTACTTTGTTTGCAGGAATGAGTAGCTGACTTGCTGTTTCTTGCTTTTGTGGTTCTATGCTGTTATTTCCTCTCTGAAATTTGCCTCTGCAAAAATCAGTCATTTGTTTTTATTTGTTCTGATTTAGCTTTTATTTAACCAGTATAACTCAATGTACAATGTACAAACATTTTATTTAGGCAGCCAGTCAAACTGGATTGAGAAACTAGCTGTTCTTCCTCACTGCATATCTCCATGAATGGAACTCAAGTGTTTCAGTGCCTTGACCACAATGCTAAATAGTTTTGACATTAAACAGTGAACAGAACAGTAAATTGGCAACAATTGTATTGTATTGTAGTCTTTGTTTTAGCATTTTGGAACCATGTTCCATTATGTTATTGGTATAATCTAATAAAAAAAAATCAAGTTTTATCTTCAATTTCAGAATAAGCGATTGGGATTTGACAGTTGACTGTTTCACATAAAGATATTACAAATGAGATTGTAAGAAAGAGGATTTCTGACAAGTGTTTTTATATTAACTCTTTCAGCCCAGTAGACCTGTACACAGGTCTAGGAAATAAAACTTCACCTGAAACAAATCTATTTTAAAATGTATACTTTTTGTTCTGTATAGATCAGTGTGGAATAGAAAACAAATGTAAAAATGATCTAAAATACAAAACTTGTTCCAAGTGTGTGACTTTCTGATGGCCCTATGCTTTTGCAGAGGTCCTCGAGTTCCATGCCCTGGTTGGGAACGAGGCAGCGGAGGAGCTGCAGAGCAGCGTGGGAGACCTCCTCAGAGTGCCCGGAGCCCTGAAGAAGTGCTTCACTAGGATGATGAACTGCGAGAAGAAGGTGTTTGTCAACCAGCTTAACATTCTGGTCAAAAGAGTCTCAGAGGAAGGTGTGTGCTGACTGTCTCGCTGTGTTACATGTGGTGGGCTACAAGTAAATATTTGTCCTGTATCACAATGCACAACTTATGTATAGCAGTACATGCTATTAATTGACCCAGTAAATATTAATTGATCCAGTAAATATTAATTGATCCAGTAGCAGCAGTAAATATTATTATAGATATTTTTAGATAAATTGCCTTAAAGACTACATTTTGCTTGTTTTCATTTAAAATAATGATAATGAGTTATGTTATTGTTGAGCAGGTCATTGGTGTTTCTAATTGATATATAGTTAAAGGGCTATCAAATAAAATAAGATTCCTGCTATGTTTCTGTGGGCTTTCTGCATTTTTCCCTGTTGAATTCAGACCTTCTTGGTACATTTCAAAAGTGCTTGTAACTACTTTCTCTGCTAGCGGCCACAAGGAAAGATACAACCAGAGTAATGGAGAATTGTTACTACGGTTACACTCCCAGTTTCCAGGTGACATTGGCTGCTTCTCCATCTACTTCCTGAACATGGTAAAGTTGGAACCAGGAGAGGCCATGTTCCTGGGAGCCAACAAGCCTCACGTTTACCTGTTTGGAGGTGAGCGCTAACCTTGCCCCCTGAAAACTTTATCAGGATTTTCAAAGCGTTTACACTCTCCAGTAATTTCATCCTGTTTAGGACACACTGTGGGAAGGAGCCTTGTAGGTGAAGATTTTGAAACAAGTGTTATAAATAGCATAGATAATAGCAGAGTGGTTTATTAGGATACTAGAATAAGCAGTCACCAGTGGTGATAGCACATTTAAACAATAGTGTGTGCCACAGTCCATGTCGCTGATATTTTCTGGACCCACACACTGAGTTTAACGGTGTTCTGCTGTTTTTCTGTCTTGCAGACTGCATCGAGTGCATGGCATGTTTCGATAACACAGTGCGAGCTGGCCTGACTCCCAAGTACATTGACGTCAACACGCTTTGTGAGATGCTGAGCTACACTCCTGCTCCAGCCAGTTCCAAAATCTTCCCTGTGTCCCGGTACCCCTGCGATCCCTTTCTCCTCATGTACGACCCCCCTGTCCCGGACTTCACTGTCATGAAGATACAGGTTAACCCTTACCTAAATACATTGCCTTTCCCAGTAAAAAAAAAAAAAAAAAGGTTTCCTCTATAATGAGGCATGACAGTGTCCCCTGTGGTTTATAGAAAACTTGCTGAATTGAATCCTGGTTGTGCTGAGTTTATGATCTTGACTGCGGGCCCACAGAGAGCAACCAGTACTGGTCAGACGTCTGAAAAGGTGAGGCAGAGACACTGGCCAAGGCTGGGCCTCCATGGTTCGTAGCTTGGGTGCATCCATTGCTTAGGTTCGCCAGAAGAAAAGAGTGCTTAACAGTGATCTTCAGTCCTCGTGCTCCGTAAGTAGATGATGAACATAAATCTTGGAGTAAATTAATTGGACATAAAAGAAATGTAAAAGCCTTGCGCCTCTTAATGTGGTGTGTGCAGTTAGCACCTCTAACGGGGGCTCTTGTGCCTTGCAGATCCCTGCATCGGTGAAGCAGTACAGTGTCCTCCATTGACTCTGCAAGCATCCTGCTGGTAGTGCAGGGAGAGGCCACCAGTGTCTCTACAGCAGGCCTCTCAGAGATGAGCACTAAGCATAGCTCAGTGCTCTTTATCTCCGCTAGCGAGATCGTGTCTCTGCACATCACCTCGCCCGCAGGCATGCTGCTTTTCCGGGCCTGCTGCAAAGGTCTGGTTGAGCAAAGTGAACAGAAGTGGAATATTGATTTCATTAATCCTGGATTGACACACAGTTTTGAAGTGCTTTTGGGACAATGTGACAATTGATCCCAATGCATTTTGAGGGGATGTTTAGTGAACCCATCAGTAGTTTCAGTCCTTCAAGCACTGGGTTTGAGTTGTGTACATGAATGTGAAATAACATTAAATACTCTGGATGATGTGTTTGCATCTAAGTGATATCAATGATATGTTACCGTATTTTAACATTGCATCCAATTGAGCATTGCTTGATTAGGTTCAAAAGAGTGGTGTGATCCTCAAATAAGTATAAAAAGTCTTCACAAGTTGTCTAGAAGTTGTGATAAATCCAAAGGAGGTTGTGCCAGATTTTAAGATTCACTGAATGGATGTATTGTCTGTATATGATTTTCACTTTCCGTTACTAAACATAGGGGTTATTTGAGACTCATTCTAAAATGTATGTATTTAATAAACTAGTCCATTCAGACACTGGACATCACTGTATATTGTTGTAGGCAAGTCTGAAAACATATTTTATTAACTATTAGAAATGCTTTCACTTAATGGTAAAGAATGGGAGATGGACAAATCCATTGAACCGATATGCATACCAACATGGGTTTGTTTGTCTAACAAGTAGTGTATGGATGTTAATGTTTGTAAAAACTTTATTAAATATCTATTGAGTAATTCATTTGTTTCTTCTCCCAATTTATTTAACATGTCTGGTCACACCCAAATCCCTGCCTCATAGCAACTCCACACAAAGGCATGATGTAGTAAAGTCTGGACTGCTATGGAAACTCCAGTGACAGAAGAACAAGGCTACCTGTTGGCTCCATCAGCTTCAAATGTATTTATTTAACCAGGACAGAACCCTTGATATATATATATATATATATATATATATATATATATATATATAATATATTAATATATTATATATATATAATAAAATTTTGGGGCCACCGGGCCAAATTAGATATAAAATCAAAAAATCATTCAGACAGGACAAAAACACTTCAAACAATCATTTCTTGACAAACTGTATTTTCTTGTCTATCTATGGCAGCCGTAACTCAAAAACAAAAAAAAAAAAAAACAACAACAAAAAAAAAAAAAACAACCAATAAGAGATTTCACTCAAAGAAAATATTTGATTAAAAGTATTAAGCATCCCAAAACGGTATTAATTTTTTTTTTTGGTTTGTTTGTTTTTCTAAATTTTTGTAAAAATAGTACCATACAAAATTTTAAATCAAACTGTGGCAGAGCAAAGCTCTGCCCTTTTTAAATTGGCAGGAATGGGGTTAATTTCCCCTACCTGCCTGGGTTCATTATGTTCAGGTGGCTGGGGTTGATTAGTTGATTAGGTTAATTAACGATCAATCAGCGCCCAGCCACCTGACATAAAAGGAGGCCTCTGCTTCTCATTTGGGAGGAGGGAGCTGAGGAAGCAGGTTGGTGGTTTTTGGTGTGTGATTTTTGAATTTTGATAAATCCAGTGAAGGCATTGCCCAGCCTGGAAACTTTATTTTTGTGAGTTTTGTTTTTGCTTTATTTGTGTTTGAGTATCTGTTATGTTGCCCTTTTGCACTTTATTTTTGTGTTTATTTATAATAAAATTGTTACTTTTTTGAACTGCAGACTGTCTCTGGGCCTCTATCCACTCACCAGCCTGCCACACAAACATATACACAATTGTAGCATGTTACACCAACCATATTGTTATTATAATCTATTGCTGTTATTAAATGTCAGAATTGTTTTGCACTAGATCTTGGGGTCAATGCAATTGATCTCAACAGTAAACCATTCAAATGTGAATTTGGGCATAATCTGGGTTCGATTCTGGCCTCGGGTCTGTCTGTGTGGAGTTTGCATGTTCTTTCCGTGTTCGCGTGTGTTTTCCAAAGACATGCTAAATTGGATTGGCCTCTCTAAATTGCCCCTTAGTTGCCCTGCGATGGACTGCTGTCCCATCCCGGGTGTAGTCCTGCCTTGCGCCCTGAGTCTGCCGGGTTAGGCTCCAGCTCACCGCGACCCTTTATAGGATTACACAGTTACAAATAATGGATGGACAAACCAGCACACGAGTCTGCTAGAAATGACTGGTGAGTTCCAGGACATATACAGTAAGAAGAACGAGCTGGAGTTTAGTAGAGGTTCAGTCTGTGTTAATTCTAGGAAACAGTGTACTGAAGAGGGCACTACCTCTGAATACTGAGACCTTTTCACTGCTTATGACAAGGGCAAAGTGCATGCACTGGCTCATCTAAGTAATATTTTCCAATGATCTACTGAATAAAATACCTAAAACAATAACTCTTAAATGTATAAAACACATAACACAAAACAAAACGCATAACACATAAAAAACTAATATTTCTTTACATATGTCTGAGCGATCAGGATTTCCCTTATAAAAGTTTACCACAGTATTTTTGCTGTTTTTCCATACTTTTCCCATGGTTATACTGTGCAATTACAACAGTTTACCCTGGTTTGTCATGTTTATTAATATGCTTCACCATACCCCTCGATTTATTTACTTTTACTATGGGAAACTTGCATAAGGGTTGGCAATGCTATTTCTGAAACTGACAGCCCACAGTCATAAACTGCTACACATTGCCTGATTTAACAAAGATTTTTATAGAAGGATTACAACATTTGTAACATGGCAGTCAAACTAGTTATCATAAGTTAATAAACTTTTATTCAGTGTATTGAATTACCCATCTCTAATGCTCTAGCTTTGATAAAAAAGGCCTGTGTGTGTCTGATGGTTGTAGAAAGTCTGTTGGGACCCAACTCATTATGCAGATGTCTCAACAAATGCTTCAAGCCCTTTTTAGGATCTTCCTGATATGCTCGCTTCATGGTCTCAAAACTGATACCCTGTTGAGCCAGTGTCTGAGCTGAGGGTTTAGTGACAGCCATCGCCAAGACTAGAGGCTGCAGAGAAATGTGAGCTTCCAACTGAACAAGGGAGAACAGGTGCTTCTCTTGAGCAGGGCGTAAGGATTGGTAGAGCTCCTGCAAATTTCTGACAGCTGCTAAAGTGTTGTGCGCTGGATATGTTTTTTTGAGCAACACCTTTGCCAGATCCTGCTGGGAGAACTTCTTGATTTCTTTGTATTTTAAGTTGTCTCTAGCCAAAGATTCAGTGTCCAGAAAGCCGGACACTAACTCCTGTAACTGATCTTTCAGGCCGAGTTCATCAAGATGCCTACACAGAATGCGGCAATTGTTCTTCCAGATGTTGTGCCCTGCTAGTATTGTAGGCTGAACCAGCGTGCGGAGGAAGGCCAGGAAGGCCGTCAGGGCCTCAGTGCGGGTCTTGGTTTGGACCGCATTGACGCGTACTTCGATCTGCTGGGGAGGTAGTATGGAGACCTCAAAAGTCTTGTCTTGGCTGATAGCAGACAGCTGGATAATATCAGGTGCTTGTTCTGTAAAGAAGACAAATGGAGCAGTGGTGAATTACTTTTTCTCTACTCCCAATCCATTGTTTACATTTTCCATGATGTAGTTTTTGTAGCTTGTGTGGGAAATTAGACATACAAAATAATACAAAATGTAACTAGACTGCCCTAAAATACTACAGTTTAATACAGTTGATTAAACAGCATCAGAGTCAATACTGTCACCACTGTACAGTAGGGCTACTACTTTTGGTAAGGGCTACTGCCTGTGGCAGTCAGAGGTTACACCTTCAAGGTGTATTATAGATGCATTATAGCTTATATTTGACCTCAGCTATACAGTAAACAAATAAATGAATTAAATACTGTACCTTGTCCAGTGGTCATCAAATCAAAAAACACAAGGGTGCAGGTTTCTATGTTGAGGTTGGGTTTGAAGAAAGAGCTGTTCAGGGGTGACTGGGAGGCACTCATATCCCCATCATTCTCATCGCCACTATTCAGCATATCAGAGGTCTTTCGAAAACAGCAAAGACAATGAGCTACATTCCAAAAGCTATTTCTTCCAAATTGTCATTTAGAAAGGAGAAAAATAACTGTTAAATAGGAATAAATATCTGAATTGAATTCCAGGCTGTTCAGGTATTCTCTAGTTAAGGGGTCTCCAACCCTGGTCCTGGAGAGCCCCTATCCAGCAGGTTTTCTAGGTGTCTTTACATTATCAGTGGCTAAAGATCTAGAACACATGTTAATCTTGACTAATTAATCCAATAATTGGTGCAATTAAGTAACAGAGATTGGCCGAAGCAACCACAGCAGCTCTCCAGGACCAGGGTTGGAGACCCCTGCTCTAGTTATTTAAAAATGACACTTCAGAGTACAATCCTTTGTAAATGTCCATTTTATATATATATATATATATATATATATATATATATATATATATATATATATATATATATATATATATATATATATATATATATATATATATTAGATTGTGTCTCTTCACATTCGTCATCATTGTAATCCAGTAGGGAATCATCTGTTAATTTTTAGTAAAGAAAAATATGTTTAGGTCTGAAAGATAATGCCCAATTAGTCCTCATTTACACTAATAATTGGGAATGGTGGCTCAGTCAAGTGTCAATGTCAAAGCTATTGATCACTGAAACACAAACAGGACTAATTGTAGACAGAATAAACACCATGTATTAAGAGAAACATATAGTAAAATATTAAACCCACTGACTATAAAGTGTTCTTGGCCACAAGGGCTTGTAGTTAAACATCCCATCACTTGACAAGAAGAACCAGCCAGGAATAACTGTACTAAATGGACTTTAAATCAACTTACACTTTCATGAACACTTACCAATTTGTTGTCCAACATTAGGAGGTAAAGCATTCAGTGAAGCTGGACCGACACCTGGCTTTTCAAGAAAAGGTGTGTAAGGGCGCTTGGGTGGCAGTACAGAGGCTAAAGATGTTCCAGGTTTAATGTCTTCATCATCCTGCCTCTCTCTTTTAATCTTGTTAAGTGTTGAGGCCTTCAGGGTCATCAGAGAACAAACAGAAAACAATGTTTAACACATAAACCTCAACACTAAGTCACTGATGTCAAGATTAGTCAACCTGGCCTGAGAGAGAGTAATACTGGACTGTGAGAAGAATGGTGCTGTGAGAAGACTGGAAAGGATTGTTGGGCTGTGGTGGACAGCAGGTTGAGTTCTATCTCAATGTGCACAGTAAAAGCCACCAATTTAAGTAGGTGTTCCAGAAAACAGTACTAGTGAAACCTTAAATACTAAATATCCAATACATAGACCTGTCTGAATGCTTTTTGAGCTTGAATAGTTACAAACAATGAAAAATAATGACAGCAAAAACAGAACAGGCAGGTATTTGTACCTGCAGCAGTCCCTTACTTTCTAACAATACTCCAAGAGCCACAATTCTATAAACTAAAGTACAATCTTTTCTTGCTCCACTTTTATAAGCACATTACACACACACACAAATGGAAAGAAACAAAATATAAGTTCTTACTGCAATGCAACTTGCCTCCAAATTTGTTCCTGTCGCCATATCTAAAGAATAAAACAAGAAAAAATATATATAAATTTAGTTGGCAACCATGAGCTTTACAAACCTAATTTCCATTGTGAAATATTAGGAAATAAAAATACTTTGTTAGTAATTGGATTGATTGACATAATTTGTATTAAACAATACTCACCTTTATGAACTACTAGGCTGCCCAATAGGTTGAGTTGCTCCATGTCAGTTTTCTTAAACTCCACTGTGAAGTCCAGTGCGTCTGCATTCCCAGGTTTACTTCTCTGGAGCTGCTGCAGAGACGATTTCACAAACTTCTGCAACTCAGTCACTTCTTCATCAGTGGCATACTTGATTATGTTCTCCACCAGATCCTTGCTGCCTTCAATTCTCTTCTGCACATCCTCCATGTGAAGCACCTTCTTGCTCATCTTGGCATCCATTCCCTTGTAAATTCCCTCTAGCTCTTTCAAGAGGTCTTCTCCTTTCTGCTCCACCTTCCTCATAGCTTCGTTCACTGACACCTTGATCTGTTCTTCCAACTCCTTCTTTCGGGACTGATGGTCGCCCTTCAGATTCAACAGCTTCTTCAAGATGTCTTCAAAGGCATCCTCCTTCTTACACAGCTTAGTGCACATTTTATGAAGATTATCCTTCTGCTCTTGGGCCTCTTGCTTGATGTCCCTGTACTCATGATCGGGAGGCTTGTGCATCAGTACAGTGCATGTGGTGCAAATGGACTTGGCACAGGTTCGACAGAAGATACTAAAAGGAATACAAATACAATAATAAATGCATTGACTTGCAGGAAAAACATAATTCCATAGGCACTATGATTTGCAATAGCATTAATCACAAGACATAAAAAGCATACATACAAGCCACTCAAAAATATGAATAGAGTAGATGAAACAAGTCCTATATTTTCACTTTGGCTTCAGAGAAGTCCATTCATTCTGCCCCAGCACTATAAGATCAACAATTTTTAAAGCTATGTATTGTCACCTGATAGTCTGTTTATCGTGGTCGGGGCAGTAGGGCTGCCTCTTCTTCCGAGCAGTGGCCAGGAATTCCTGGGAGCTCATCACTTTCAGGGACTCCAAGCTCTCCACTGAGTGACTGTCCTTCGCTATGAACACCTGGTGGGCTTCAAAACACTTCTGGCACAGAAACTTCTCGCACTCGAAGCACATGGACCCCGCCAAGGCATTACAGCACGAGCAGGACAGGTCACCGCCCCTGCATATCTGTCTCAGGATGTCCAGTTTGCTTTGCAGGTCCGATAAAAGTTTGTTGTCCTTCACCTCAGCCTTCTCGGTGGGCTGGTGGCAGGTGGGGCAGGTGATAACGTGAGACCCATCCTGATCGCTCAAACATGTCTGACAGAAGCTGTGCAGGCAGGACAGCAGCTTGGGGGAGGTGATGCTAGAAGAGCAGACGCCACACTGCAGGGACTTGTCTGAATTTAGGGCCATGATCCTATAAAAAAAAAAGTAAATACATTGTTTCTGTGTATAAGACACTATGTGTACAGCATTTAAGTGTAAATAGAAAAGACTGATACAATGTTGACTATAGAACATGTTAGCCACACTATACACTTTCTACTATGTAAACACAAAGGCAAACACCTATATTTGGCCTACATATTTCTGACATTGGTTAAATGTTTATTGGCTAATGTTTAGATATAAACTCTCTCTCTCTCTCTCTCTCTCTCTCTCTCTTCTATATATTTAGAAAGGTTGTCCCAAAACATCAGCTGTATAAGGGTTTATGTGAAAAAGAAAAGGAAAAAAGAATCCCTTGTTTAATTTATTTTGTTTTATTTCACCCTGAGTTATAGCTGAGCAACCACCAGAGAAACGCTGAAACTAGTGTCCCTGTAGCTAAATTAACCTTAAGAGAATTTAAACTAACTAGAAAATAAACACAGTCTCCCTTCTGTAGGACAATTTGTGTGTCCACTGTCCAGTGATTCAGTTCAATCACTTGAATTGATTAGTGCAAGCTCTTTAGTATTAGATTTTCTAGTTTTGTGCATTTAAATCATAAATTCAATTGCCAGATCAGAGATTTTCCCTCCAAATCTAGAGGTTTTACGTTTCTGCTCAGGGCAATTTGGAGGTTAGAAATTTGGGGAGTTTTTCTTTCTGAAACTAGTTTTTTTTTTTTTTTTTTTTCTTAGCTGGATTGATAATGTGCAAGTCCTTCCTTTAGTAAGATGGAAGATGCTCTATGATATCATGCCTGTTGGCAGTCATGACCTCTGACCGCTATAGAATTTAGATTTACTTTGACTGCCACAACATTATAAGATCACTTTATGTGCAACAGGTCTGGTCTGTTATGCATACAATTTGAGTGAGGGGCACAGGTTTTTGTTGAAAAAAAAAAAAACGACTTGAATGTTATTTTGCTGCTGAAGTAATGTATCAGTATTATTTTCTAGCTTGTTTTTGTGCCAATGATTTTACAATTTAACCACGGTGTGCCAACATATTGGGTTAATTTAGAGGTTTAAGAATTATTCAAGTACAGTGTATTCCAAATAATTGCACACCTGATAATTTTATATTCCTGGTAACTTAAAAAAGTAAAAGCACCTTTCTTATGAAAATGCACATGCAGTGGATTCCTCTTAATTGCTTGTCAGTTTTATGCATTTAACCTGAATATACGATTATATAGAACATATTGGTAAATTTTCATAGGAAATGGGCTTCACAATTGTATGCAATTACAATCGGGCATACAAAAATTAAATGCACCTGTAATATAATACATTGTACATGTTACTGATAACTGCATAAAACGTTTAGATTAACAAGAATCTACTGTAATATGATTTTGATGTGCTTCGTATTCTTTAAGTTGGATTTCAGTGATACTTACATTAAATCACTACATACTGAACATTTCACAAGCCTATGTGAATTTACAGACAGTACCGATACAATCAGAAAATAGCATTACCAGCTGACCAATTACTAAGAACTGTTTCTCAAAAAACCTTTGTGAGTTTGTATTGCTTATGAAAACGCTACATTCCATTGCTTACTTAAATTAAATAAATACACATATTATCAACGTCTTTAAATACCAAACAACATTTTACAACAGTAGACACGCCTGAATAACAACAACAACAACATGAACTTACAAATTTGATAAACAAAAATTTGCTTTTTCAATCCGGATGGATGACTGAGGCCCCTAGTCTTTTGCAGCCTTATTTCAGGACATCAAAACTTCAGTTTCGATTTGCTAAATTTACGTCACAGCAGTAAATTGATGCGCCTTTTCAGTGGAAGTACTGCCTGTACAAACATGCGGCGTTCCCTTTCAATTCGAATGACAACCATTACCGAATGGGAAGAGCCTCTCTGACCGTCAATCACTGACCATATATACAAAAGCTGTCCTATCAGGGCCCTGCTGTGAGGGGGAAGTCCCTTCCACCTCCTGTTGAAGAGGGACGTCCTCACAGTAATACATCGCCATTTTCTCTCTCCTGTCACTGAGACAGGTCGTGGATAGCTTTCGCTTCTATAAACCGAATTTGGCTGATTTGTTGGATTTATCCAGGAATTTAAAAATCGAATCCATGGTAAAATCGCGCTTGGAGCGTGTCTAAAGAGTGCTCTCGCTATATTCTCGCGTCAGTTTTCTGACTAGAGCTGGTTCCGACCCCTCTTAAGGGATTAGCGAGTGGCCATTGCTCTTTTCACTACACAAGGCCTTGTGTAGTTGATACACAGTGTGGAGAGCTGTTGTGGTGCTGTAAGGAGATTCCTCGGACGCTCTCCTACAGGTCAGAATATATCAAAGGTTGTTGGGGCTGATGGCAGCCACCTCGAGAATCCTTCCACTAGGGCTGCTGAGAATACGCCTGCTTCAAGCCTGGGTGAACACACTCAAGGTGCACCTGTTCCGAGATCGGTACCGGCTGGTGCAAGTGTCCTGACAATGCTGGAAGACACCGGAGTGGTGGCTCCATCTGCGCCTCGGATCTCCCCTCGGATCCCCTCACAGAAGGGAAGTGATCACTACAGACGCCTCCAGCCTGGGCTGGGGAGCAGTCTGGAACAGGAGAGGAATAAGAGGTCAGTGGAAGGGACATTGGCAGCAAGCGCACATAAATGCACAAGAGCTGCAAGCAGTGAACCTGGTGTTATCCCATTTTCGCCAAGCGCACAAACATGTGCTGGTCCAGACGGACAGTACAACAGTGGTAGCCTACATAAATCACCAAGGCGGCCTGCGCTCACTGGGCCTTCGCCACGCAGTGCACAGACTCCTGTCCTGGACGCACAGAAACTTTCTTACAACACTTGTTTGATGCAGGAAAATCAGCGTCCACTTTGAAGGTATACCTGGCAGCAGTATCAGTGTGCCATGACAAAATTGACTCGATGTCCCCTGGGGCACATTTCCTGGCAGTGCAGTTTCTTAAAGGGGCTCGGAGGCTTTGTCCTCCCATGAAATGTATGGTCCCCAAGTGGGATCTAGAACTGGTACTGCGGGCTCTTATGGGTCCCCCATTTGAGCCCATGGCGTCAGCAGAACTGCGCCCTGTTTCATTGAAAGTGGCATTTTTAATAGCCATTACGTCTGCCAGATGAGTAAGTGAGCTTCATGCGCTGTCCATCAATGACACATGTATGGCTTTCACTGGAAGTGACTCGTGGGTAACATTAAGAACAAATCCATCCTTTTTGCCAAAGGTGGTATCCTCATTCCATATTAACCAATCAATGCTTTTGGAAACTTTCAGACCTTCCCCGCAAAACTAGTCAGAGGTGGACTGTAGATAACACAAGCTATGCCCAGTTTGGGCTCTGCGCTGTTATTTGGATAGGACGGCGTCCTGGAGACAGTCCAACCAGCTGTTTGTCTGCTACGGGTCCCGCTTTAGAGGTCAAGCCCTATCGAAGGAACGTCTAGTGCACTGGGTGATAGATTGGATACACTTGGCGTGTGAACAGACGGACTCCCCATTACCGGGAGACATTACAGCCCGTTCTACCAGGGGCCAGGCAACTTCGTGGACTTTCCTTCGTGGTGCCTCCTTAGATGAGTTATGCAGTGCTGCTACATGGACAGGTAGTCAGACATTTGTGCGTTCTTACCACCTTGATGTTACAAACTGAACAAGACCCTCTCTGGGCTCTAGAGTTTTGCAGGCGGCATGCCCTTAGGCGTCATGTGGGCTCTGATGCTATCACCGTGGGGCTGTAATGTCAGTAATCTGGAGCCACGACAGCTTTGGTACAGCTTTCCCATTCGGTAATGGTTGTCATTCGAATTGAAAGGGAACGTTAGGTTATTACCATAACCCTGGTTCCCTGAAAAGAGAATGACAACCATTACCCTTTGAGGTCATGTCCAATGCTGACTTCTGTTGTCGAAAAAAAATGGCGATGTGCTACTGTGAGGACATCCCTCTTCAACAGGAGGTGGGAGGGACTTCCCCCTCATAGCAGGGTCCTGATAGGACAGCTTTTGTATATATGCTCAGTGATTGACGGTCAGAGAGGCTCTTTCCATTCGGTAATGGTTGTCATTCTCTTTTTCAGGGAACCAAGGTTATGGTAATAACCTAACGTTTTAGTTTGTACATAATTGTGCTACAGAGCTGGTTCCCAATCTTTTCTCTTCAGCGGTACACCTAGACACACTTCATTCTTTTTTGAGGCACACCACTATATTGTCTCCAAATGAACTTGCCCTTTAATTGCCTCATTTTAAGCTGTTTGCAACCTTTGCCATTCCTCTAACATCATTGACTTTATTGTACAGACTGTGACAAGTATTTTCAGTCAACTCATACATTCACATCAACAAGACTCCAAATGATATAAAACATTTGTTTTATATGGTGAACAACACATAATACAAAAGTTGTACCACTCAAGAAACATCAACTAACGATATAACATCAACTAACGTCATACTTTCTGTAGTGTGAGCAAAACTTATTGTAAAACTCAACTAAGAGAATACAATGACATGCATTCTTTATCTGAGCTATTTAAATCCTGCTTTGAAGCTATTTTTTTAAATATAGAATTCATTTGGAGTTTATCCTCTTCATCTTAGAGGCACTTCTTTTGTTTTGAAAAAAAAAATATATATATATATTCATAATTAACAAATAAAATGTACAAAATTGAAACCTATAATTTATTTAAATTAAAAAAGAAAATAAATTTCTCCTTTCTCGTAAGCCTGTGCAAGACAGGGAAATCAGGCATAAATTCAACGAAGAAACTGGAAATAAGTTGTGCTTAAAGATAGTTGATCCTGCGCTGCAGTATAACTCCCAAACGCAGTCTGCTGCTCTATTTTAAAGACGTCACAGATTTTGTCCAGTTTTTGTAAACACACTATTCTTCAGCTCTTCTTTCAACGGCTCCTGAGGCTGCTGCAGCAGCTCACTGGGATTTTGCAAGTGAGAGCGCTTCATCTTTTCAAAATTGAACCCGAGTCTTGCCAGCTTCTGAGCTGTGGTTTTGGAGATGGCTTTCCCCTCCGCTATCACTATCATCATTTAAAACTATGAACCTAATTTAGATATTTTATTTAACATCTTGTAATCAAAGAAACTACACAATTACAAAAGTCAGCCAGAAGCCATAATAGTAGTTGTAAGATTTCTAAATGTCACATTTTTCAATTTTTTTGTTATGTATATGGAAAACTACAAAGCGGTATGTAATTCAATTTTAACATAATATTATTTGGCAGGTTTCAATGGACTTTATGAACCAAAGTTAGTTAATTCTATAGGGTGATGCAAAACTTTCAACATAGCTGTTGAAATACGTATTTCTCATTGCATTGTACTGTAATGTACTGTACTCGATCTAAACAATGGTGGATCCAACTGGCTCTACTATTTAGATCATTATAGAGGGCTTTTTGTGTACCAAGGTTATGAAAATCAATCGAATATACAGTGTAGTATAAATTTATATTAGCACCATGTAATACCTGTAATAGAATTCCCTTGGGAATAGTCAAATTGACCATTGCTTGATTAGGTTCATAAGCATGGCGTGATCCTCAAACAAGTGTAAAAGGTTGTCTAGAAGCTGTGATAAATCCAAAGGTTATACCAAATTGTAAGATTCACTGAATGGATATCAGTATACTTAAGATAAAGACTTTCCATTACTAAACATATTATTGTTTATTTGTGACTAATGCTAAGACTTCTGTATTTAATAAACTAGTCAGACAGCTACATGGTTGAATAATCGAAACCACAGGGATACCTTGTGTATATTGCTGTAGGCAAGTCTGAAAACGCATTTTATTATAACTATTAGGAATGGAAGATGGACAGGTCCATTGAACCGATATGTATACCAGCATGGGTTTGTTTGTCAAACAAATTGTGTATGGATGTTTATGTTTGTAAAAACCTTAATAAATATCTATTGAGTAATTAATTTGTTTCTTGTCCTGATTTTTTTATTTAACATGTCTGGTCATACCCAAATCCCTGCCTCATAGCAACTCCACACAAAGGCATGATGTAGTAAAGTCTGGACTGCTATGGAAACTCCAATGACAGAACAGCAAGGCTACCTCTGTTGGCTCCATCAGCTTCAAATGTTTTTGTAAGAAATAACATAAAATGAAAAAAAATCAATGAAACAGGACAAAAACACTTCAAACAATCTCCTATATTTTCTTGTCTGTCTATTAGCAGCCTAATTCGATGTTATTTTCCAACAATTTACTGAAGAAAATATCTAAGTATAACTTATAAAACTGTATAAAAACCATTCAAACTGTAATTTGGTATATGCAGTTGACTCTGCATGGCCTCGGGACTGGTGTGAGGCCATACACCAGACTACTATTTCTCCCTACACCCCCACTTGCCCCCTCTGCTCTTCCCTCACAGGCAGATCAGCTTCACCCCCTCTGCTCCCCCGCCTCCAGAGCCCGCTCCTTCTCTTTCCTTGTCCCTCAGTGGTGGAACGACCTACCCACGGATATCAGAACTGCTCAGTCCCTGACCACCTTCCGGTGCCTCCTCAAGACACACCTGTTCATACAGCATCTGTAAACCTCACAACTCTCCACTATACTGGACTATATGGCACCCAACTGTACTCGCATCGAACTGCTCCATAGCTTGCTGTACTCTATTACTGCTCTTAATTATAACTATTCCCTCTATCTTGTACTTGATATCTGTATTCACATTTTTGGTAACTGTTCTTATTTGAAATTGTTCTTATCCATGTATTGTACTTACTATGTGCTCTTAATGGACTATACTGGTATAAGCAAATAGTTTTGAACTAGAAGTTAACTGTTCTTAGTCAAACTCGCTCTTAAATGTAATTATTTACTGTATTATTTATTTTGCTATTATTTGAATTTGACCTTATTTTCTACTGATTTTATTGTACTGTATAACTGCTCTTAACTGTAATGTGATATTCTACAATGTGATTTTCTGTAATAACTGTAAGTCTCCGTCTCCTAAGGAATAAATACTAATTATTATTATTATTATTATTATTATTATTATTATTATTATTATTATTATTAATAATAATCGTAGTGAAGGAATACACAGGGATACAATGACAATAGGTCTGTATATACGACTCGTTTTTGATCAGATTAATAACTATTTTATTCTTATATTTTAACAAGTAACTTAAAATACTGAACATGTTATAAAAAAAGCCAACTTGAAATACGTTACACGCTCAATGCAAACAACTTATTCTCTGGCAACGCACGATATGACAAGTAAAATAATGTACAGTATAAAAGTCAGTTATTGTAATACAATAATACAGCTAGGTTGTGACTACAACCTAGCTAAAACATCTTTGATGGAAGTCTGCACAGTATTCGGCCGATTGAGCTGATAAACAACTGACTGTAAACTGTAAAAACTGTCATAAGACTGACAACCATTTGCCTCCATGAAGGCTCGCAGCGTGCGGAGGCTCTGCAGGGCTGCTGAGAAACTTGGGCCAGTTGTTTCTTTAGCTGCTTCCTCGCTATCGTCAGGCTCCAAGTCTGCTGTCTCTGGCGATTGCTGGGCGTAAGCACACATGTCAGTGTCAGATTTCTCTTCATCAGTGGCTAGGTCGTTGTCTATAGCGACGTAGCGACTGAAGTCTTCTAACTCCATTCCTGCTGGCACAAAGACATCTGAATTGTCCTCACCATCGATCACTGGCAGCTCTGCTTGGTATAACTGTTTAATGAAACTGGCTCGTCGGTAGCAGTTGGCTATGGTCAACTCAGTGATTTTGTTCCAGGCTTCTCTCTGCAGATGCAAAGAGTCCAAGAGGGTGAGTTTTCCGGCTTCTTGTACTGCTGTTGCGTCGGATTCTGTGCTATCGATAGTGTTCACGAGCTGCCGAAGGAAAAGTGACCTGTACTGCTTCTTGAAGTTGGCGATAATGCCTTGATCCATTGGTTGGATAAGAGACGTATTGTTTGGAGGAAGGAAAACGAGTTTGATGTTTGTTAATCTAACGTAATTGACGTGTGCAGCACAATTGCCACATAGCATCAGAATCATTCGTTTCTTGGCTCTCATGATATTGTCTATTTTTTTAAGCCACTCTTCCCAAATTTCTCCTGTCATACACGCATTCATATTGGCTTCATAGGCCACTGGCAGTCTCTTTACATTCTTAAAGCAGGGTGGATTCTTACTCTTACCGATAACTAAGGGCTGCAATTTCTCGCTTCCATCCATGTTACACGCAAGCAGTAAAGTGACGCGGTCTTTTGCCATTTTCGCTCCTGCCGCTTCTGACCTCTTTCCATCTGGAATGGCTCTCCAGTGCAACCCAGTTTCATCTGCATTAAAAATGTCTGCTGGGTTGTAGTCTTTGATAATGTCGGGAAGCAGCTCCACGACTCGTCGCTCCGCAGTGAAGACGCCTGCTTCTTGCTTCTCCCCGCGCTGCTTTTTAAACCTGATGGAATTGCGCTCTTTCCACCTTTCTAGCCACCCGCTTGTGGCTTTGAAGTCCAACAGCCCGAGCCCTTGTGCTAGCCGATTGGCTTTCTCCATCAGTAACGGGCCGCTTACAGGAATCTGTCTGGTTTCCGCTTGAATAAACCACTGCAGAAGCGCTGCTTCAACATCTCCAGCTTTCCCTGCCCTGTTGCGCTTCCTGTGGGGATTCCCGTTATTCTGCCATTCTTCCAAGATCTTCTCTTTGTTTTTCTGGATCCTTGAAATGGCGCTTTGATTCACGCCAAAACTTAAAGCAATTGATGTCTGACTTTCTTTATTGTCTAATTTTTTTAGCACTTCAACACGTTCTGCAAGCGCGAGTGTTTTGCAGATTCGCTTTGCCATTTTCTGTGTCTTTCTAGCCCCTGTTGTGAATTTCTGTATTCCCCGCCCTTCGTGTCTCTTCGGAACGCCTCCTTCCTCTCTTCACTCTACGTACACGACCAGCTACGGAAGATCCCTAGGGCCAAGTGAGAAAAAAACAACAACAACAACAAAAAAAAACAAAAAACACGAAATTTAGCTATTCTACATAGGAGGCGGAACAGGCAGAGCTCAGAATTGCTATCTGCGCCTCAAAATCACCACCGGATTTTAATGAAGTATTTTCTAGTATACATTGCTTTTTTCACATATATTACATAAAACAAACAAATAAACAACTCCCCAGATAAATCTTGGAGTAAGCATGTTTTACATGATCAATAATGAATCTACTTGCCATAAGGTAATTTAATGCTTTTTAAATATGTGTGCCACAGAGACCTGAAGGGCGGGGGATGCAGAAATTCGAAAGCTTTTTCAGCCCATGCCGTTGCTATGCGCTCTACGTCACTGCTATTTCTGAATTATTATTTTGTTAAATGCAATGTAAAATGGACGTGCAGCTTCATGCAATTAAGCGAGTTATCCATTTATCCGTATCATACAAACATAGAAAATGATGCGCTAAAAAATAGGACCAGATGCACACCGTGCAATTAAGCAATTTTATCTGCTAAAGTCATAAACTGCTACACATTTCTTGTCTAAATCTGTATGTTATCACTGGAGTATTTTCTCACTTTATTTGATTTGGCAATTCTTTAAGGGATCATTACAAGTTGACAAAGTTAACCTTAGTTACTATTTCAAGCCAGTTCAGAGACCAGGACACAGTTGGAAAATGAGCAGACAGGCCTAGTACAGAAGGTAGGATTTTTCTACAGAGAGCTGAATGTGTGGCATGGCTAGTAAGTTAAGTTGGTGCCACTGAATCACTGGGATGCTTTGTGAGACACCTAGACAAAGTTACGGGATCAATTAGCTGTGAGAAACAGGACAAGCAGTGTGGACCCAAGGGCCTCTTCTTGTTGGTAACTTTTTAAAAGTTATTTCTTTTCTTTTTGGAAAACAATGCCCTGACATTAGCAGAGCAACATTCATAACAAGCATTAGTTTTTTTTGGAAGACCATTTTTTTCCTGTGCCTTAAGTAGAGGACTTTGTGTTCCATAGTAATAGCCCCAGGGGAAAAGATGAAAGGAGCTGGGTACGATAAGGCTATAGAGATTTGATACGTTCACAAAAACAGCTTTTAATTGTATTAAATCATTTAAAATTAAACTGCATTATATTATCAGCCCCCTAAAACATCATTTTTCTTACAGCTTAGCCTTCTACTCCACATTAGTTTATTAATAAACTAAAGTAATAAATTAAGAATAAGATAGACTTACCAGATCTTGGGTTTATGTTATATGTTATTATGAGATTTATTTGAGGATTATAATCAGGAACTGTCTCAATGAAGAAATCTTTCTTTCCTAAAAAGTTTTAAGTTTTAATTCTTCAGAAAGGCTCTGCCATTCCCCAATAGATTGTAAGTAAGCCTACATCAAGTGAATGATTAACTGCTCATGGACTGAACCCTGTATGTATTTAGTTCAAATGGAAACCGTTTTATCCGGTACCTAATTTGAAATGTTGAGTTTTGAACGTCAACTCACGCCTTCGAGCCAATCACATCTTTTCACCTACCAAACCTAAGCAAGGGCTGCAGCCAAGCTTCTAAGCCCTGCCTCAAGGGAAGGGCCCAGCCTGGCAGTCTACGCCTGGACTGTGCCTGTAAATGTGTTTTTTTGCACACACCCCCTTCCTCTTGTGTTTGCTTTTCAACAAACCAGGTTTTTATATTACTGATAGCCTTTTATAGTAAACCATGTAGGGTAAAACCAGGAGACAAACACTATGTAGGAAGAATGTTATACAAGTCAAGGGATGTTCTCATTTTTATTAAGTACTGTACTCAGTGGTCTCTAAGTAAAAAAAAAAAAACACAAGGGTGCAGCCTGCTATTTTGAGGTTGGTTCTGAAGAGGGGTTCATATAGTCTGTGTTAAGGTGACCTAAGGTAGCAGATATATGCAAGCTTGATCAACAGTACTTTTCTGCTATTTTTTTTTTTTAAACAGCATTAGGTGACAAACAGAATACATTTCTTATTTGCTAAACTAGAATGGTTGCTGTCATTTGTTATTATTGACAAATCTTTTGGGACTGATGGTCACCCTTCAGATTCAACAGCTTGCATTGATTTTCACTTTGTATTATTTTTTATTTCAGTCACCACATCCTGGTGACTAAAACTCAGACATGTAAAGAGCATGTGGCAGCGAAATAAAACTCTCAGAATCATGTCTAATCTCTAAGTACAACTGGTACACCTGTGTGTAACCATTAATGTGCACCCTTGCAACATATTGCCCTAAGTGGATATATTGAAATACTACATGTGTGAAATTTCAGTGTGGTATCTCTTAATGATTTATTTATTTAACAAGGTCTGGAGTTCTTCAGGTTTCATTGGTATTATTCAATAATTAACTGAAGGTGGTTACCTTGGTTCATCAAGGTAATTTAGAGTACAAGACCATGAGATCCCGAGGACCAGATTTGTTTTCCTACATGAGAGGCACACATGTTATGGTAAAGATTTATTTTGTAGCAATTAATGAACTAAATGCTGCCCATCTATTTGTTTCATTTTCAGTGCTGCACGAGTGAACATGATGAACGCAGAGGAAATTAAAACATGTAGGAAAAGCTGAGAGTCTGGCTCTTGTTCTCAGTCATCAATCTCTGCTTATCCTATGACATTCACAGTATGGAGAAATTAATAGAAAATTACATTAAAAAATCAAATACACATCCCCCATGTTGTGTGTGCCTTTGATAGCGGAATATGTGAGACCTACAGTTAATATTAGGTATACCCAAATTATTTTGTTAGCTCTACAGTTTGTCCTTTAAAGTTAACTGAACAATTAGTCTTAATCCATAAAAGAAAGTGTAACAGTATTAAACCAATTATATTGCTAATAGATAAAAAAATCCGTTAATGCCTTGTCGCCCTGTGTTATTGGTATAGAAAGTGTTTGACCAGAAGTTGGAATAAGTTTGGAAACTTATTTACTAATTTAATTGATTATAATAAATGAACAGTACATGGTTATTCTTTTAGTTTGCATACACCGGTCTGGAAACCGTCTTTGAGGTCGATACACCCAAACTAGCTGAACGAATTTCTGAGGATCTAATCAAATGTGACTGACTGGTTGCCATTTTGGGCTTTTTATTTGGCAAGTGGTCATAATTGTGTACGGTACTTTCTGTCTGTATATCAGTAAAGGTTTGTAAAAAGTGAAAAGAAAGAACACAAAGTTCAGTGCATGCCATCCACTCCCAAATGGATGATATTTTGAAAACCCCATTAATAATACCAATTTTTTTTGTTTTATTGCACATGGAAAATCAAAACTGGTAAACAAACTAAACCAATAGTCAAGAATTTTATATCAAATTGGTTTCAGCAGGAAAGTGTTCCACTGTTTATGGAGAAATAGGGTCTGTAACACATTCAGACATGTTAGAACAACACGGCTTGACGATCAGTTTTAGCTTGTTTGGAACTGTTTTTCTCGTTCCATCGGATTCAGGTCTTTTTTTCGGTGTTTTGTGTTTTCTTGTTCTCTTTTTGTTCTGCACTAGCGCTCTTACCTGTAGACAAAACACAGGTAACAAATGATGCTCACTATGAACGTAGTTATACAAACATGCAGTCTTTGTATGTTTAAAATATTCAAAATTTTCACCTCTTCACCTCTCTCTGCTCAATATCACCACTTAATTAGCAATTGTTCTCCTTTTTGTAATTATAATGACACAGTTTCCGGCATATGTTTTGTTTGGTAATACCCTAAAATCAATATTAATATCTATCAGTTGAACATTGAACCATGAGATTATTGTACATGAAAAAATACATCTCTGAATGTCTGTATGTTGCTAAAGTGGATTTTTTAGAGCTTTTTAAGAACTGGTTAAACACCATGCATTGCATCTTGGTATTGCTCAGAAAAATAAGTGGTTGATGACATCCATTTGGATTCCCTGGTACTGTAAAATGCCCTTTGGGGTGTTGGTTTATCAGAGAAACTGTGGTTTTCAAAAACATTGTTATGCAACTGCTACTACAGTACAGTGAGCATATTGTTTAACACTCCTTATTGACAATTCTTACCGAGGAATAGTCATCATCTGATTCATTAGATGATATCAAGATGGGCTCCTCAAGTGAAGTGCCTATAAAAAAAAGTTGCATTGTTCTCTTTAACCCTTTTGACTGCCACATATTATTTAGCATAGGTTACTGGGAGCATCATTTTGGGGGGGATATATGGAGGTGTCTTCCTGCACATCCGTCTGTCTGTATGACAGACTTACACTTACATGCATCTTGAGAACACAATATTGTAAATCAGTCATTTAAACACACTTTATCAGGATGCAAACATCTCATTTGCTTACCTAATGACAAGAATTAAATACCACTAATCCAACTGTCAACGACCTGTGCCATTGCTTATTTTCATTCTGTTTACACGCTATTGATTTATTTAATGCTCATCCTCTTTTGTCCTAGTGATACCTCTGATTTTTAATTCACAGCTTACCCTTCTTCCCTCTGTCGTGCCCAAGAGGTTCTGTATTGGACTCTTCGTGGTCCACTGGAGAAGCCAGGGCTGTGCTAGCAGCAGACCCTTCTCTATGGGACCTGCTGGACCATGCATCCAGACTGGTTTCCATGCTGATCCAGGGTTCTGTATCTTGTTCTGGATCCCATTCCTCCTCCCTCTCCCTTTTACAAGCTATCGGAATGGCAGACTTCACAATCATCAGAAATGAACAAAGTATGTCAGTAACACAACACCGCCCAGGAGGGATACATGTACAACATGGAACAAGGCTATTTATTCAAACATGCAACATTAAAAACAGTTATAATATTGAGAAATGTTATTAATGCTGCTTTTGTGTGATTTGGCACCATTTATGAAACCCATCCAAACTGTTCATTTTGTTAATGAAATATTGAAAATCTGCATCCGTGACAAACACAAGCTATACAGAAGACAGCAGAACATAATAACATAAAAATGGTGCTACCGATTCACAGGGAGCTTCCACTTCTGTTTCTGCAGATCTGCCTAAAAAAAATTAATACATAAATACAATGTTAAAAACAATCTAATTGCCAAATGACCTTCAGTGGTGTCACAGCAACACTACAATGGCAGTGCTATTGTTCAGTACCAAGGAGCAAGTGCAGCCAAATTGGAAAAATAATTAACACAATGCATGTAACATAGATACAGAACAGTATCCCCTAACACTGGAGCAGAAATCAGACAGAAGAGCGCTTCCTACTGTGCCACTAACAGCATGTTTTGCACCATCTGATTTTTCACGGAGGTTCCTCATCTAAGTACTAACCAGGCCCATCCTTGCTTTGTGTCTGAATCGTGAAGACCCCAAAGCTACATTTCCATTGCCTAACAATACTGTTCGCAAGCTCTTGAGCCTAGTTATCTTTACATGGACAGAAAGACTTGTTCATGCATTACAAATCTGTGCCAAGAATACTTCTCATTATACTATTAGTTACTTAAAAATATAACGAATCAGTAATATACATATTATGGTAAAAATAAATTAATAAGCTTTTTCTGTTTGTTAAAAACTTCATATTGGTCCTTCATTACTGCATGAGATAAAATTTTGACATTTCAGCTTTTCAAAAGAATATTTCAGATTTTGACCCCTTCCTGTTTTGAGTTATGTGGGCTCACTTAACTTGTAATGCTTTACTATCCACTTTCACTGAGACATGAGTCTGCAGAGGGAGAGGAGGGCAATCACTGGAGCAGCATGCTGATTGAGAATGATGTTCAGAACGGGTTTGTAGCAGTGGAAACACAGTTCATGTACAGCGTACTGGTTTGATTCACCTTCCCTAACAAAGCAAATGATGAAGTTCAACACTCACAGTTACTCACTACCAAACTGCCCAATAATTCACTTGGTTCCTTGGTGGTTTGGATAAATCGCACTGTGGTTTCTTCTGAGTCCAAGTTTAAGGGTTGTTCACTCTGGAGCTGCTGCAGAGCCGACTTCACAAAATCCTGCATCTCCATCACTTCTTTCCAAGCTGCGTAGGTGATCATGTTGTCAACCAGACCCCTGCTGGCTTCGATTCTCCTCAGAACATTCTCCATCTGAACGATCCTGCGCTTGATCTCAACCTCCTTGACTGCATAAAGGCTCTCCAGCTCTTCCAAGAGGGTGTCTCCCTTCTGCTCCACCTTCCTCAAGGCTTCTTTCACCGACACTTTGATCTGTTCTACCAGCTCCTTCTTATGGTGCCGACTGCGGTCCTGTAGAGACATGAGGTCCTGGCAGATTTTGGTGAATTCTTTGTCTTTTTCCAAGAGAGTGGTGGACATTTGGGTAAGGTCCTGTTTCTGCAGCTGGGCCTCCAACTTGATGTCAGCATAATCATGTAGCTTGTGTGCCAGGACTGTGCATGTGCAGCAAATGGATTTGGAACACGATCGGCAAAAGATGCTGTGACGAAAAAACAGAGCCAGTTAGGTGCTCGGTCCCATGTTGTTTTCAAGTTTCACAGCCAGGAATAAGCACTTCTCTGGATATTATATGTACATGTGGAGAACATGGCGCCTCCATACCGCTCCCCCCCCAGATACTATCATGTCAATAAGAGGTTCTATAGATATTGGTAAAATACAGAGAGACATTATCCTTTGACCCTCAGATAATGATACATTAAATAACTTATGCAACACAATTGGACAAGCGGTTCTCTAAATGCACATAAAGTATCGACTATAACCTAGAAAAGAAGAGCTCAATTACCTGATCGTCTGTTTGTCGTGGTCGGGGCAGTAGGGCAGCCTCGTCTTCCGAGCAGTGGCCAGGAATTCCTGGAAGCCCATCTGTTTCAGGGACTCCAAGCTCTCCACTGAGTGACTGTCTTTCGCAGTGAACACCTGGTGGGCTTCAAAACACTTCTGGCACAGAAACTTCTCGCACTCGAAGCACATGGACCCCGCTGAGGCATTACAGCAAGAGCAGGACAGGTCACCGCCCCTTCCTATCTGCCTCAGGATGTCCAGTTTGCTTTGCAGGTCCGATAAAAGCTTGTTGTCCTTCACCTCAGCCTTCTCGGTGGGCTGGTGGCAGGTGGGGCAGGTGACAACGCGAGACCCGTCTTGATCTTTCAAACATGTCTGACAGAAGCTGTGCAGGCAGGAGAGCAGCTTGGGGGAGGTGATGCTACAAGAGCAGGCACCACACTGCAGGAACTGGCTGTAACTTTGCAATGTGTCTGAACTGAGGGACATGATTCTATAATTAATAATAAAAAAGTAATAAATTAATTGTTTCTGTGTGCAAGACTTCATTGTAAATGGAAAAGATTACATAATGTGCACAAAACATTTAGCACACACTGTACACATACTATTATGTAAACACTAAGGCTAACACCTATATTTGGCCTGCTTATTTCTGACATTGTTTAAGCAAAGTTGTAAGCATTAAACTCTTGGGTAATGTTTAGACTACACAATTAACAAGAATGGCAGTAATATAATTATCAAATTGAAAGTAGAGCCTGAAATATACACAAGTGCTGTCTGAAATGCTTATTTAGTGGCAATGACAATTGCCTAAACTTCTGTTGAACAAACACACTGTATTCCATGGCCATCTGAAACTGAAATACTGTCTGCATCTCAATGTCTGGCAACAGCAACTAAAAGTAAGGCATGCTGTGAATAAAACTGAACCGGACCTATTAACGTTTCTTATACATTTCATTTCATATGATGAGATAAATATCAAAACCACCAATTGACTATTGATACATTTGATTTCTTGGTAGCGTTTTTTTTTTTTAAAGGGGAAAAGTAGAACTGTAAACAAAATGGATATCATGGAAAATAAATACGAGTTATCAAACAGATTCATTCTGCTGTGACTAACGTATATCTGTATGTTCAGATATAGCTTCCATGTATACAATAAAACTGAATTATTACAAATATCAAGAATTGCCCCCTAGTTTTTTGATAGCAAGAAAAGATTTCCCCATCAATATCAGTTATCATTATTTACAGCCTACCTACAGTAACTCAGTTCAATCACTTTAATCGATTACAGCCAGCTCTTTAGTCTTTATTTTTCATTTTGTGCAGTGGAATATTAAATTCAATACAACATACAGTACCGCAGTGGAGTACATTGAGAACCGTTTCTCTAAAACCTTTGTGAGTTTACATGTATTGCATATGAAAACGCTACATCATTGCTTACTTAAAATACATATCTTGAGATCGACGTCTTTAAATGGAGAACAAGATCTTGAGTTTTAGCTTTGTAGTAGCCTGAACAACAATAACAGAAACACGAACTTACCAAATTTGATTAACAAAGGTGTTGTTTTTTTCAAGCCGAATGATTACGGCCTCTTTTGCTGACCTGTTTTATCAAGACTTCAGTTTCGATTTAGTGAATGGTACGTCACAATAAAATCATGTGCCTTTTCAGAGGAAACATTCACCCTACAAACATGCAGCCAGCGTTTTCTTTGTACATAGTTAAACTCTGTATAGACCCTTCATGGTAGCTACTGCGATTTCATAATATTTTCTCATATATGTGTTCATAGGCTGCTGGTTACATAAACCCACGTTCATATATACTCCATTGGCGAATAGGCAAATAATGGTAAACTGTGGAATTGTGGAGTAAAAACTAACCCATGAATAACATTTTTAAATAATATTTGAGGAGAAACTGTATAAAATTATATTTGGCTACGAGTTTATTAACATACAGATCTTGAACAGAGCTAGCTGAGCAGATCTCGCTTATCACATTATTTGCATAATTAAAATATAAGTTAGGGCTAGGTGGTGGAGGGAGCTAATTCAGTTTCCTTTAATCTATTAACTTAAATTACAGCCCAGGTATCTGTCATCATTGATATGAATAAAGACAAGCCCTATCTTTATGTTGTGGTGAATCGTGGTGGGTCTAGTTACATTAAAAGTTATTTCATTACATTGGTTAAGTCAACTATTAAAAACAGAGTTTCTTCCAAGCTTATGGAAGTATGTTCCAGCTATAAAATCAGCTACCCACTTTGAAACTTTCACCTGCAGCTGTTGCTATGTGACCAAAACATTACATAAACATGTGTGCTGGGGGGGTCTAGTCAATTCACACCAGACTCTGCCCTGGCCCTTTAAGAACTCAATCCAGGGCTGGAGTGTTTGTGTGTAGTCAAAAAAAGAACACTTAAAATGTAGCTTTATTTATTCATAATTAACATACCAAATATACAGTAGGTATCTTTACAAACTGAAACTTAAAACTTATTTAAAATAAAACACATTTCTCCTTTCTAGTAGGCAATGAAAAGAGGTACAAATACAATGCTAGGCCAGGAATGACATCAAACAGTCCCTGCGGGTCTTCGTATGCACAGGACGGCGATGCAGATACAGCTTGTGTCTCCTGACGGTGAATCCAGTGACAGCAGACGCCCCCTTCGCGATCAGCGTTCTGGGAACCACGTAGACATCGAAGGTCTTTTGTATGCCGACAGCTGGATAATGTCATCACTTTGACACTGTATGGAAAGCGATGGAAGCAGTATTTACATCTGAACACTTAAAACGCTTGAGTTACACTTAAAGGAGTGTGAACCAGTTCTTATGTCTGAGCTTTATTAACATTATTCATGCCTTATGCAGAGAATCTTTTGGTTCTGTCATTTTTACTTTGATTGCCGCTATTGATTTGAAATACATTATAAATAACCTGTTACAGTACATAACTACGCTGTACAGTGAATATCTGTTACACTTCAGGCGATCTAAAGAAATCGCAAAGACAAGCGATAGGAATAATATAGAAGGCACTAATTCACCAAGAACAGCAGCTCCTGTAATGTTACAAACTACAAAAGAACCAAAAACAGTGTAACTCAGAATTATCTTTAAGTATTTATCGGCAGGTATTCAACAAATCTGTTGATTTCAAGACAAACAAAGCCACTTCCCTCATGTTTGCAATTGAGTACCAATCTAGGCAATTGTCATATTTACTGCCGCACTGGTATACCAAGGCAGTAAGTCAGTTTAGGGTCTTGAAACACCAATACAGCAGTAGAAATGTCAGTGCCTTGAATGAGAGGAAAAATATTGTTCCAATCCGCTTTTAAAACACTCAATTAACTGGTACTGAAAGGCAATTCCAAGTACGAGTTTCTGCACACCCTTAGTGTACAGTATGTTCAAGATTTTTTAAATGATTGGCTTATCAGTTTCTCAAAATCGAACGCAAAGCCTGACACAAACAAATGGACAAAAAAAAGAGCCACCTTTACCTAGTCCAGTGGCTTCCAAGTCAAAGAAGACAATGGAGTGATCTTCTACATGGATGTGCTGGTCTGCTGCAGGAGCTGGGCTTGGGAGACAGCCAGCACACTCTAACAATGGTGTGCCTTTATCACTCGCCTTGCTGTTTAATGAATCCCCGATATTCTCTTTGTTCTCCACAATGCCTGAGACCTGTGAGCAAGAGATAAGAAAGCGAATTGAGGGGGGAAAATATAAATAACAGTGTTAGGATATATTAACCTGGGCTTGGTACACGAACACTGAAAACATTAAATGCAGCCTACAGCCCCAACTATAACCAAGCAATACAGCCTCTGAACCCATTTATCTCATGTGCATTACTATGTTTGCTATGCTTTTAACATGGTAAACAAAACTCAAGGGTGTTTACAATGATAATTATTTTAAGTGGAGATGCACATACATTGCTTATATAACAGGGCCGTTTCTTCTAGCCTTTTGGGGGCCCTAAGAAGGATTTGATTTGGACCCCCCACCCCCTCACTGTAGCCCACTCCACTTGTTAATGTTAAAATCTGATGACCCACATTATTTCAAAGATTAAAACTAATGGTCTCCCTGCAAAACCACAGCAACCTAAAATGACCATATTCACACTGTCAGAAATATGTGATTTTAAAAAGGACACGAATATAACATCAGGCCGGGTCTCTATAGATGCAAATACACAGCCACTGCGCTATAATAAAACGCTACGCTAGGGCAAGTAGAGGTAGGGTGATACGAGCTGACTCTCCAGTTAAAGTGACGAGAAAAAAATTTAATAAAATCATACAGCCAGCTATCCCGTTTTAGCTACACATTTAATGTCATCATAAAAACTGGTACTTGGATTTTTTCTGTGCTGGCGTCAAAACATTCTACATGAAAAAAAAAAAGATTTATCAAAACGTATTGCAGCTAAACATCACATTGCGCAGGGGAAAAACAACAATATAAAATGATAAATCCACTTAACATTGATTCTAACCAAGAGTTGGCTTCTTCAGAAAGAAATGTGTAATTGGTTGGCTTTTTTTCACCGTTTCAAGTTAGTGCTGCACTGTAAACCAGGAGTACAGAGTAACTTGGGAAAATGAGATCAAAGTAATGTGAAGACATTAAAAATAATATTTTATATATAAAATCAATTTTACACTCTTAAAAAATAAAGTGGGTACTTTATTATTATTATTATTTTGGTCTTCACAATTATGAATTGCGCCGATTTTTTACCGAGGGCCTCGGCTGCCTCAATGGACGCTACGCGCCTGGGCACAGCCAGTATGCAAGCAAGCTACAGCAATAAAAACGAAGAAAAATCAAATAACACAATACCTTTCTCTCATTGTTTTCCTTCTTCGGTTTTTTTCTCTTTTTACGCTTCTTCGCGCCAGACTGGTACGTTCTTGATCTTTTTTTCAGACATAATTTGGTGGCAATCCTCAAAGAATCTACCAGAGGCTGATCTCCCCCCACCAATCCAAACGTTAGCAGGCAAACCAAACCCAATGCAGGTGTCTAGCGCACTCACGAATGATGCAGGATTCAGCTAAATTCTTTGAAAACTGATCACTGTGATCACTTATGAAAATCAGTTTAAAAGTATATATATATATATATATATATATATATATATATATATATATATATATACCCGCTACGGATCCCCCTTAATGTGTTTGAAATAATGTCTTAAATTTGAAAATAGTGATTAGAAGAATCTAAACTAAACAGTACTGTGTGTGATTTTTAACAAAACCTTGAAATAAATTAAAAACACACATTACAGTACCATGTTGGTTCATTCTGCTAACAGGGATTTACTGGCTTTATCTGAATTGAACATACATTCACACACAATCAAACTTTAATCTGAAAACACTTGTAGGAGGAAACTTCCCTTTTCAAAACAGATTCAGAAGTACAGCTACAAAGGTTGATTTTAAAAACACAGATGCACCATAATTAATATATTCTTGCCATCAGCAAGCTACAGCTCTAAATATTATTCATTTTGAGAAGCAATTTTGAAGTATATCGCCCAAGCATTTATTATTTCATATTTGTTTTTATACCTTTATAAAAATCAAGTGTGGTACTGTGCTTCCTACAAACTCATGTCAGCTTTCCCTGAGTCATAAACAGTATTCCTCCCTTTTTGGTTTACAAACCATAATTTATGTGCTGGGTCATCTTCCCATGACTTATATGGTGTCTGGCCATTTGCGCTGGGGTAGGATTTAAAGCATAGTAGAGCTCCTGCAGAGATTTAACATCTTCCACTGCATCGTGGGCGTTGTAAGATTTCTTCAGAATCGCCTTCACCAGAGTTTGCTGCTTAAAATTCTTGACACCAGAGTTCCGTAGGAGGTCTCTGGCCAAGGGAAGTGTGTCCAGGAATCCTGACAACACTTTATTGAAATTGTTTATCAGGTGTAATTCAAGCAAAATCCTAGCCATAATGGGCCAGTCAAACCCCCTGATATTGTGACCTGCGAGCACAGGCCGGTGTAAGGTGCCAAGGAAGGCCAGGAAGTCTGTGAAGGCCTCTTCATGGGTCTTTGTCTCTATGGGAACACCATGCAGGAATAGTTTTTGGTTTGCGACAGTTAATCCAGTCACAGCAGAGGCCTCCTCAGAGATCTGCTGGCGAGGATACGTGTAGACATTGAAGGTCTTATCCCCACTGATTGCAGAAACTTGGATAATATCACAATGAAATATATCTGTGTAAAAAGCAAATAATGCAGCTGTCTGATTATGTTGTTTGACTTTTTCCAGTTCTGTAGCTAAAATACAAGAACTGCCACGTTACTATGTAGTGATGCTGGTAGAAACTCACCTGAGCCTTACACTTGCATCCTATTACCTGTAACACAGGAAGTGTATGGTGAGAGGGAACCTACTACTATACTGCCAAGGCAGGATAATTGGGCATCACCTGAGTAGATAATTGTAACACAACAACTTTGAAATTCAATAAAGCAAGAAAAATTACCCAGTCCAGTGGTCTCCAAGTCAAAGAACACAAGGGTGTAGTCTTCTGTCTGATCACAGGACATGCCTGCACCCTTCTGCGCAACAGAGCTCTTTGGGCAAGAACAGACAAGTTGTGTTAAGAGTAGCAATGTTTCCTACCTTGATTAACCCCTACATGTACCACAAATTAGCCTATAAGTCTTTTCTTTCATTAATGCTATCAGACTTCATGCTGGGCATGCAAAGTGTTTTTTTGGTTAATCCCTGTTAGCAGAATGAACCAACATGGTACTGTAATGTGTGTTTTTAATTTATTTCAAGGTTTTGTTAAAAATCACACACAGTACTGTTTAGTTTAGATTCTTCTAATCACTATTTTCAAATTTAAGACATTATTTCAAACACATTAAGAAGGCATGTTTGCTCACTTAGTAATTTATCTAGGGTTCCTAGTTTTTTAAGTTCTAACAGATGAACACTGTTAAAACACGCTGGTTTATTTGTATTCTCTTTTGATTTATCACTGGAAATTGTACCTGCTTTGTGTCCACTTAGCACATTCATGACGCTCTTTATTGTGTTTGTTGCAATAGAGGTACAGTACAGTGCACACTGTGCTCATCAGCCGTGCTGTTACTTGATTTGGGCAGTTTACAGAATGTCTCACCACATAAAAACTCCATAACAGTACTTTTGGGCAACAGCAGAAAGAACCAGTAAATGCTTTGATAAACACTTCATTTCATTCATGTAAAAACAGAGGGAACATGTCTAAAAATAAACATTGAAAAACAAAAACCCAGGTGGTATCTGTACATTCCTGTTGCAATCTGTTAAACAAACAAAAACAAAAGAGACACAAAACCATGATGCTTTCTTACCCAACTCGACTGCATTTCTGATTCTGGACTTTGTATTTCACAAGGTCTAAAAGGGAAAAAGTGGTCAGTTGTTTAACTTTCAGTGTTTTGAAAGCCCTTATGGAAGGATGTGACATTTGAGTCTATTTAAATGTAAATAGAATTTCCATTTTCCAGCGTGGTTTACTGTAAGTATACTTAAAAACTGTTTTAATATAGTACATTGTACAGTTATACTGCTATTATTACCAATAAAGTGCATTATCAGACCCACCCGCCCCCCCCCCCCCCCCCCCCCCCCCCAAAAAAAAAAAAAAACAAAACAAAACAAAACAAAACTTTAAATATTATAATTGTAACAGAATTATTAATACTAATCCCCACTGTGGGGCGGGGAGTAGACACGTCTGCACACGTAGTGAAGTTATATCAGTTTCGGTTTAGGGCATTCCGGAATTAAAGTTTCCAACTCACAGCTTTCATTTCCTAACTTCCTGTTCGTTGAATAATATCCCCTAAAGTAACTGTAAAACGGTACCCTATAACTGCAGCGACAGGTGACATTAAAAACAAAAAACAAGCAAGCAAAAAAAAAACTGACAGAGCGCATTGTTAACCATGGCAAATGATTAGCGGTGGGAATAAAATATTACAGTAGGTAAATTGTGAAATCACAGAGCAAATTTACCACAACAAACGTTACGACAGAGAAAAGTTACTAAAACATACACAATTGGTATTTTCACAACTAGTATCGTATAATCAAAATCAAAACGTTGCAGAAAATTACAGTGCTGTATTCTACTGGAGTGCTTTTGTAAATTAATTAGACTGGGTGGGGATTGAATGTACTCTACTAGTCTAAGGGGAAACACATGTTGGTAGTTATTACCGGTACAGTTTACTGAAGACGAAAATAGTTCTAATCAAAGATTTAAAATTGGTTTAATTAACAAGATAATTAAAAATACAAAACACTTACCTGTTACCGGTGAATAGACGTTTGTCGGACAGATGTTGACAGAAGACTGGAAAGCTAGAATGTCCTCCTCGTTCTTTACGCACAACCATTAACATTATGAGTAAGCAGGGGCGTTGTCGAAAGCGATCATATAGGATGTGGTCTCCCTTACTAATATCAATTTCACCAATTGTCTTAGATTTCCCCTAGGTCCCCCTGTATGAAGTAAAAATATTGTCTTCTTCAATTACATGTTACTATGATGCTGTACGTGATACTACAATATGTACTCGTTCTTTACTATAGTATTTACTGCAGTGAATTATATGAAATATAAATCACTTTAATACAGTATTTTTTGCAGTATCATTCACAAAACGTACAGCATAGGGTATTTGACACATGTCCTATGAGGACATGTATTTTATTGTTTTTATGTATTATGTGTTCCTTACCATTTGGGCTTTGTTCTTTGTATGGGTACCCTGAGTATTAATTCCAAAAATATCAGAAAGTCCCAGTTGCTATTTAAACCACCACGATATATTAGACATATTCAGGAGTTACAATATATGTCAATGTTATGACAACAATTTATATAAAATATTTCAAATGTATTCCTGACATGACGTTCTATAGATGGCGTGGGTTGATTCTATGATTAAAGCAGATTGATTCTATGGTAGTATAACCCCCCCACCCCCTTCCCCCCAAAAAAGTGCAACATGTCTATACATGTTTTGTCTATAAAATAAACTGTTACAGTGTTTTGAATTAGTGGTAGTGTTATCATTTGTATCACTTAATGGAGTGTTTTCAGAATATGCAAATTAGTACAGAAAAAAAATGGTTTTACTACCATTTCCAGTAGTAATTTGCTGTTCATACATTCTTATTAAGCCACAGGCCACTAAAACCTCTTTGAAAGGAGAATATTTCCACTGCATAATAATTTATAGTAAATACTAATACGTAAGTACAGCCCTTTTCAGATTAGCACTGAACGGAAAATAATACACCCTATGGTTGTTCCAATAAACATTAAACAACTTCCATTGAACAATTTCATTTTTGAGCTTCACTTGTAAGCAACATTCTCATGAATGTGTTACACACAGAATATAATTGTGACATTGAAGTTTGGCAGTATGCTTTTCATTGTAGCATGACTCAGTTTGTACAGTAGGCCAGTTTGTATGATAGTCTAATATATGCATGTTCCAAGTTAGTTATTGCATCCTGCAGTGTTCACAGTGAATGCAGTGGTTTTAGTATTTCTCTTCAAGGAGGTTAAAGTAGTTGAGTATGGTCATTGTATTTTAATGCAGTACTTCAAGTAGATGCCACCAAATACCATAAGCTCCTTGTAGTATAGGCCAGGAAGTCTGTCAAGGCCTCTTCGTGGCTCTTTGTCTGCATGGGAATACCATCTAGAAAGAGTGTTTGGTTCATAACAGTGAATCCATTGACAGAAGAGGCCTCCTCAGAGATCTGCTGGCGAGGACAAACGTAGACATTGAAGGTCTTCTCCCCACTGATTGCACACACTTGGATAATGTCACAAGATGCCACATCTGTGTAAAAGGCAATTAATGAAGTTAATTATATTTGATTACATAATGTATAAGATTTTCTTACCTCATAATAAACATGACAAGTATTGCTTTTATGTCTTTTTGATTTACTGGCTTTATTTACAAACATCTGGTGGTCTCTAGTTCAAAGAGTGTAGTTTTCTGTCTGATCACAAGACATGCCTGCACCCTCCTGCACAACAGAGCTCTTTGGGCAAGAACAAAGAAATTGTGTTAAGACTAGCAATGTTTCCTACCTTGATTACCCTTAAGTGCCACAAACATGACAAAAAGTAGGGGTGTGTCACTTCTTCAGAATAGCTCAGTAGTGCAGTTGAGGGTAAATGCGGTTCAACTGAGTTCACCCACTGGGAATAAAGTGTTTACTCACACTTACTCCCCTTCTGGTAAGCAAAGCCTTGCTATATCAAGAGTTAAGAAAAGGCAAATCCAATATATTATATAAAGTGACTCGGGCACATTAATGATGGGCACAATCTCTTTCGATTAACCTTTAACCCAGAATTCTGCATGACCTCCACAACTGACATGCATGGGCATCTCCGCCTGCACCTCCCCCCCCCTTAGTATCTGCCATGCTACTGCCCAGCCTACCAACAAGGATGCCCCCACCCACTTCACCACTGGATTTGCTTATTATAAATAAATGTAAGTTTTAAATTCGAGAAGGCAATCTAGAATATGCATTGTATACCTAAAAATGCTATTAAATTCAGTAAGTTATTTATTTTACCAGTTAATTTTATTGTTATTTGTATAACATTTCTTGCCAATGTTAATGTTTTAGCTATGTAATGATCCATTGTCTGAATGCTTATTTTTCATTGTGTGTGATGGCCTCTTGGTAGTATTTTTTTTATTTTTTTTAGTATTTAGTTACAGGATTTCAGACAGTGGATACCATTTTGTACTGTAAACCAGAATGACCATGAAATGTGCTTTCACTTCCTTCAGGATTCCATTTATGAAGTGATGTTTCACCGACAGTGCTGTTTAGTTTAGAATGTGACCAATTTTAGTCTTAGTATCAAATCTGTACATTATATTTAGAAAAAAAAAAGAACTAAATACATAAAGGAATTCATATTACAAAAGCTCACAAACGTGAAATGTCTTACCAAATATGACTGCATTTCTGATCCTGGACCGTAGGGTCTGAAAGGGGAAAAGATACAAAAGAAAGGGACCAGCTTCCCATTCAGTTCACCATTATGAAAGCACTCATTGCAAAAGACCTTCATTTAATTCACAAGCATTTACTTTAAAGCAACTGTTTTCATATGCAGTTCAATATAGTTTTATTAATTTCATCAGAATTTCAGAAAAAAACTAGGTTATTGTAGTATTTACAACTTTATAATATTTATTTTTACACTATCCTTTACAATTATACATGTACTATAAAAAATACTTTTTTACGTTTTTCAACTATCACGCATATTACTATAGTTTTATCATTAAAAGCTACAGTTTATTATCAAAATATTTGATTGTAAAACTGTAATTCTCAATATAATATAATAAAGAATAGTACTTTTTTTCCATGCGATGGCGGTTAAACGAAATTGATTTCTGTTTCGATTTCTGTGAAATCCTGTCCTATCCTATCTATGCATAGGATGCATGAATTGTAAAAAGTACTGCTTATTTTTGTCATTACATTATAAAGATTATTTCAGTGTACAAAAAACACGATGATAATGAAATCCATTCGATTGGGGATTGCGTCAAACAACAAATAATTTGATGTAACACCACAATACATCTAAGAATATACGTATGACTACAAAAATGCAGTTATAACACAATAAATTAAAATAATGCATACACAGAAACAGGTACCGTTTAAAGGTGTTAAAAAGACGGACGTCAATTGCAATTGCTTACGTTTCTGTCCAGGTACCTTGCAGATGACATCCCGAATAATTGCATTGGCTCATTTGAGGGTGGGCGTTGTCGACATGTTGGTCTGCATGTGTAACACATGATGCTGAAGAAATTTGGTTTCTCGGCTTGTTTTATACACTTTACATTAATTATATTTTAGGAATCGTTATATTATAAAATATATTTAAAGAGAAATCAGATATTAAAAGAGAAAAATGTCGACATTGAAATCTGTAGATTATAGAAACGTTAGGTTACTTATGGTAACCCTGGTTCCCTGAAAGAGAAGACAACCACCAAAACATTAATTTATGTCATTTCTCATTTTCCATCTAACCTGTGAGGGCGACCGATGCGACCTTGCGGTTGATGGTCGTCTTCTCTTTCAGGGAACCAGGGTTATGGTAAGTAACCTAACATTCCCTTTCAATTCGAAGATGATCACTAATGACATTACGTATGGGATCATGTATACCAGAGCCGTCGCAAGGAGAAGGAATGGCAGCATATGAGGGACGCACAAGCAATTTCTACCTCTTAGGTTAGTGGTGTGAACTTACATCCTCAAGGACCCTTGTGCCTACAGAAGGCAAGGCAGGGCCTACCACATTAAGACGGTAGAACCTGGAGAAGGTATGCAGTGCAGCCCAGCTGGCCGCAGTACAAATATCAGACATCGAGGCACCTCTGAAGAGGGCCCAAGATGTAGCCAACCCTCTAGTGGAGTGTACGGCTACCCTACCAGGTGGGGGCAAGCCAGCACTATTATATGCAGTTGAGACTGTATCCACAATCCAATGTGACAGACGCTGCTTAGGGAGGGGCTGTCCTAGGGTCTGTGTCCCTTGACAAAGAGCTGGTCAGATTGACGCAGAGCTCTTGTCCTACGCACGTAACATCTCAATGCAGGAAAGCGTATGAAAATGCATTCGGCCATTCGTGCACTAGGGTGTCTATGCCGAGTGGACTGCCTAAGCGGTGGAGGGATTACCATAGGGGGCAGATTGACCTGCACCTTCCCGAACCGTTCCCAAATGCACTCCACTATCTGAGGGTGGAGTTGCCAGACGGATGTGGACCGCTCCTGGAGAGGAGGTCCGCTGCCCAGTTCACTGCTCCGGGAATGTGCATCGCCCGTAGGGACAGCAAGTTCCACTGTGCCCATGTTAACAGCCTGAAGACCTTGCGATGCAACTCTGGGGACCGTAGGCCACCCTGGTGGTTGATATATGCCACCACTGTCATGTTGTCCATACAGATCAACACATGCGTACTGCTCAGCACTGGCAGAAAGTGGTGGAGAGCAAGGGATACAGCTTGCAACTCCAGTATGTTTATGTGCTGGGATGTCCAGCAGTCTGACCAGGATCTGCATACTCCTCTGCCTTCCCAGACCATTCCCCATCCCAAGTTGGAGGCGTCTGTCATCACCACTTGGTGGTTCGACACTACTCCCATTCGCACACCTTCACATAGGTGAAAGGTAGTCCTCCATCAGCATAGGGCTGCATTCCCTCTGCCAGCCAGTTGGGCTCTGTTGCTTCCTGCTGGTGTGCCCTATAGGCAATGCCTTAGCTCACCCAACGAAGCCATAGGGACTGGAACTGTTCTAGTGACAGTCCGCGTTTGAGGAGCTTGCCAGCGTCTTGACCTGCCCCATGCAGAGGCACGGGGAGAAAGCAACGCGGCCACCTGCCGGGACGCGTCGCGTTCCTGGTGGGTTATCTGTAAGATCTCCTCCACAGCTGTTCCAAAGGTATGTCCTGGGGATATAGGCGTGTCACGTATTGCGGCCTTATCTGCATCAAGAACTCTGGCTTGTTTTACGAGCAACGACCAAGCTAGCCAGGCTCCAGCCAAGAGCTTGCCCTTCGATTCCGGAGATCTGCAGCAGTGTGCTGGACAGGAGATGTAACTCCGTGGCCACTGGCTTAGGGAGCGGGGCCTCGTGAAGTACCCAGTCCATGTAAGCAGTAAGCACACTCGTTGTATTAGACAGGCAAGTTGCCTGCGCCTCTGCTGCATAAGCCCGCTTGAGATGCGTTTCCATCACCTTACATTGTGGGCGAGTTGAAGCTGACAGCAAAAACATGGTAGAAAGACAGTATAGGGGAGAGTACACTGTTTGTTTACAAGGCCCGACTCACAGAGGTGGGTGGGCCTACACAGTTGGCAGGGTCTACTTGACAGCAGGGATGTGGCAAGGCCTAGCCCCACGGAGGAGAGCGCGGCTGGAAGAGTCACTCAACAGCAGGGATGTGGCAAGGCCTAGCCCCGTGGAGGAACTGTGTACTCTCAGGAAGAATAGACAACCACTCGCGGATCACTGCACAGGCAGTCGCTCACACATGACAGACAGATACAGTACAAAGAGCGGCCTACCATGCAAGCGAGGTGGGCGCTGAAAGACAGAAAGGCAAAAAGGCTCTGTCTTTTTCAAAGTCGTTGATTCCGGGAAAGCAGCGAGCCAGCTCGAATGCAAGGGAAATACAATCGATTCGATTCGATTCGAGAAGCTCTTTTCTGTCAACACGCTCAGCTCAACACAGAGGTCTTACCATACCGTCTTGAGAAGGAAAAAGAGAAATGGCTTGCTTTGGATGATAGTTTTAACCCCTCGGTGGGCGGGACCGAGTGCATCATCCCAGGAAGGGGCCTATCGGCAGCTCTGGTATAGAGAGCTCAGCGTACCTACCCAATGGTCAGGCATATCCCATACATAATGTCATTGGTGGTCGTCTTCGAATTGAAAGGGAATCTATAGGCTGTAAACTATATCTATAGCTATTTTTTTAGACTAGAGTTCTATAAAAAAAAGTCAACTATAGAATTATATAGACCTATAGAATAAAATACATTCTCATTGGTTTCTATACAATAATAAAGACAATGCTATTGCTTTAGAGAAATAAAGGCATTAGTATATATTACTAGAGAATAGAAACACACAAATCATAAGAAAACGATTTAAACAAATCTTCTGTTTGTTCTATCATTAAGATGTTTTGCTGCTTTATAGTACTTGACATTTACTATGACACTGAAGTGGAAAACACAAACAATTAATCAATTACTAACGACACCAACAACAACAATACTAACACATCTGACCAACTACAGTATAAATCTTGTGACCTAAAGCCTCCAACCTGCAGGCGGCGAACTTTTCAATTGTAACACACCTGAAAGTGTGGGGAACCTTTCTGTTTCGTCTAGCGAGACTTACGAGTTACCTTGGTTTAATATATGTAAACAAGGAAGCGCTTTTTTATGTGTCAAGACAAGGAAAAGTACAAATGACAGGACTGGTTTAATTAAGCATAAGTATGATATATTTAAAAGAGTAATCACTGAAAACAGAAGAAAGGGTACTGAAACAGACGCATTCGTCAGACGGCAGACGTGGAGTGTCAAACTGCTGCACTGCACAAACAAAGCAAAATGACGAGGTTAGATATTAAGTGAAACACGTAACGTGACAGTTTAGCAATTCGACTTTCAGTTTTCTGTGTAATGGTTGTATCCACATTATACAATATTACAGTAAATATTTGCAATTAAACGTTTTTATATTGAAACCATGTTTTTTGGAATTTAGAACTCCCAGTAGGACACAGGATATATGCTGTCAGACACTACCGGTAACTGATACAATATACCGAATACAAAACATAATAATGATAATGTATACATTGCACGGGATGTACAGTCGGTGTGTTTAAACTGTTCGCATTGGAACCAAAGGTGTAATTGTTGGCAGGTTAGTACAATACAGTAGATAACGTGTATAGTTTTCCAGCACGTTTTATTTCCCGTGAAGAGAAGAGTCTTTGTTTGCATCAGGACCATGTTCGGGAAACCGTCTGGCTACCAGGCTCTGCCACAGCGCGACAGCGTGTTTCAGTCTAACGCCGGGCTTTATGTATCTGCTGAGAATTTCATCCAGTACAGCCATGCAGGCCATTCATTCGATTATGTCCCAAAAATCACTGAGAACGATTTTACAGGTAAGAAAGAGCGTACATGATGGTTGTACACCCGTGATTATACAGTATGCATACTCAGTGATGCAAGTTGCTTTTGTCAAGGATGTGTCTGCTTATCAGCTAAATCCTTCCATGTCTTATACAAAAGACATGACTATTGAGTGCCACATGATGTGTTTTCATTTATAAGTTCTACGGTAAAATGATGTTTAGTTGACCAACTTTTCGGCTTGAGCCTTCAATGTAATACGCAAGCCTTTCTCTACTTGATTTCATGTAATGGTATATGCTTACCCGTCAAAAGACAGATTTTACTACCAGTAGGATTTTACCAGTATTTGCACAGACGATATTAGTATAACTGCCCTTTCTTTAAACTGAAAAAGGGCAGTACAATATAAGTGTCTCTGTTCAGCCCTGATGGTGATAAACTTTAATTTTTGGTTTCTGACATGCAGTAAAATTTATAATAACAAAAAACTGTTATTACTGTTTCTAGTCTCACTGTAAATACAATAATATGCCACTAGTGATTGCAAAAAACCAAGAGTATTGTTTCCAAACAGACAGATCACAAGGCTGGGTGTCTTGGATGTGCCACATGATCATCATATTTCTTGTATTCCTGTTTACCTTCATAACTTTCCCTGTGTCAGGTTGGTTCATACTCAAGGTAAGTAGTTCATTAGGTTTAGCTTTTTTCAAAAGTGATATTGCACCATTTTGTTTGCAAATGATGGGGGATGGGGGCACACAACTGTTATAAAACTTCAACTTTGATGCACATAAGATATCCAAAATTATCATTCTATGAATTGTTTTGCTTATTTTTCAAACATTAGTTACAGACTATATTAAGCCCAGTTTGCCCTTAAGATCATTTTGTCAGTTCCTTTTCATTTTGAAGACATCCGAAGATCTCCCTTCAGTCTATTAACCATTAACACAGGGAGTGCAGACCTGTAAAGGAGTCTAGGAAAACAGCAGACTGCTAGTGCAGTCCAAGAGAAACAACCCACTTTATACAGAAGACCAGTTAATCACTTCTAGTCTTGGGTATGCCCCTATATAATTTTTTGGGGGGGTGTTTGCTAGAAGAGCTGGATTTTGTTGTCTGCCCAATTAATCAGTTCAGTTTTTGTTCTTCCTATTGTTTTGTGTTCTGTTTACTTTAGGTTTGATGTACTGGTTTAATTTAGGTTTCTATGTGGGGACATTCGCCTAAATATATCAGTGACTGCATCACAGCTCTTTATTACAGCCCTCTCGTTCTGCTTTTTTCAGGTTGTCCCCAATTATGAGAGGATCGTTGTATTTCGACTGGGCAGGATTCGCCCCCCAAAGGGACCTGGAGTTGTTTTGGTCCTGCCATTTATTGATCTGTGGCAGAAGGTAGACCTCCGGACAAAAGCGTTCAATATCCCACCTTGCAAGGTAAGAAATCACAGGTGACTGTAAAGCATGTTGCGGTCTTGGTCACGGTGGCCAACTTGTCACTGTGTTCTTGGCTGTGATTAATTGGAGTGTTTAACCTTATAGAGAATACAATATTGGATAAGCACAAAAATGCTGTATGACAGCAGCTATACTGTGGGTTGAATTGACTCGTATCTTTATTCCAAAGGTGACAACCAAAGATGGCGGAGTGATCTCCATTGGCGCAGATATCCAGTTCCGCATCTGGAATCCTGTGATGTCAGTAGTGGCAGTCCAGGACATAAACACTTCAACCAGGCTCACTGCACAGAATGCCATGACCCACAATCTCATTAAAAAAAGCCTGAGAGAGATTCAGATGGAAAAGAACAGGCTGGGGGAGAAGTTAGGGGTGAGATATTGTTTTGCCAGGCATAAGAATTTCATTTGAATTTGGAGATACAGGGGAGCATTCAGTTGTCGTAGACTCTTTAGAGGACTGTACACTTCAGTGTATTTCATGATGGAATTATTGATACAAATTACAGTGACGAGGAAAAGAACAATATTCAGATGAGAACCTTGAAGTTATCCTGTAATTTCTTCTACTTGGGATCACTTTTTTGAAAGCTTGAGCTTTGAAAGCCTTGATGCTGCTATTGGACATTGCAATATTATTTTCTTCTGCTGAATATCTTTTCTTTCTTTCTCGCTTTGTTTTTTGCATAAATATAATACCTATAGATTAAAAGGATATACTGCACATTCCTGCTTCCAATCACTACATGCACTGTAGCGCAGTCTATTTTCAGTAGTCCATGATACACTTAAAACACAGTGATATGAGGAAAAGTAATAATATTGCTAATGCTAAGAACAAGCCAATAAAGTGTTTTTAAAAAAATAAAACAATTGTGAGCCATGGGTAACACTTATTTAGTGGCAGTGTGACAAAAGCTCACCGAGCAAATAGGTTGTAATTCCAGATGTGTGTCTGTGTTCCACATTACACAATTGCTGAAGAGTTTTATTTAAATCAAACTAACCCTGTGCTCTGTTTTGTGTAGGTGGAGATCAATGACAAGACCCGGCCCTGGGGGCTGGAGGTGGACCGTGTGGAGCTGACTTTAGAGTCTGTGTTGAAGCCTCCTGATGACTCGTTCTCTGGGCCCCTGATTATGCCACCCTCTATCCCCGGATTGGAGGGGCTCAGCGGGCCCATCCAGCAGCTGGCCATGCATTTTCTTGGCAATGGCAGTGGCGGCAATGGCAGCAGCTCAGAAACTTGTCATAGCAAAGGTGAGACTTGTGAGACCTCTTAAATGTGTTTTGGTCCTTAAGATGCACTGCATGCAAACTTTACAAAGAGTCCACAGTCACTGTCTATACAGCTATACGTTGTATATATCTTGACACACCGTAGCTGCTTCACTGGCAACTGAATCCTTTATTTTGTAATGGTTTAGAAGATGTGGTTTGGATACGCTCACAAAACTAATACCAAGCAACCGACGTAATAACAGTTTGTATATGCTTCATATATTTCAAAGTCATAAATGTGTGGAATGAACTGGGTGATGACGTTACAGCTAAAACACTGGGACTAAGGAAAAAAAAGATATACTACTCTGGGATAAACAGTATGCTTGCAAGACACAGGCCTCAGTAAACAGATTGGTGTGTTTCTCGTGTTCCTGATGTCATTCCTTTTCCTGCTTCAGGAGACAGTGTTTCCATGGTGAATGAGAAAGTTCCTGCTACCCCGCTGGCTGAGGCACGCCTGAGTGCCGATGAGCTCCTGTCTGCTGTGGAGCTGCTGCTCTCTGAGAAGCTGGTTAGCCAGGTGGGAGCGTGCTTCCAGTTCCACATCGCTCTTCGCAACGGAACTTACAAGACATATTTTGTTGACCTAAGCAAGGGTAAGCTTTCTGGTTTGATTTGTAATTTTTTACTTGCATTTATGGATAATTGACAACAAATTGAAGTCAAACCTTAAATATATCACTGTTAGTAGTGTCAGTATTTACTTGTAAATTATTTCTTTAAAAAACATTTGGCCAGTGGGCTGTGAATTTGTTGCGGAAACTGCAACTTTTAACACAGACCACAACTTTTTATAGTTGCCGCAACTTTTAATGTGACTACAAAGTTTCTATTATATATGTAATTTCATTGCAAAATAATAGTGAAAAGTAAACTGAAACAGAAAAGGTGTCACTCTCACATTGTCTTTTGCTTGGGGGTGGGGATTGGTATGCTTCTTTCCTGTCGCTATGGTTAGCAATGGGATAGAAGACTGTGGGCCATAATGCATGTACTGTAGTGTACTTACTGTTGAATTTTGTGACCGAAGGTTTATTGCAGTTTTGCAAATACTGTAGTGGCTGTTCAGTTTTGTGAGTGAGATTTTACTGTTATGCAAGTACTGTATGTTATGCGTCATTATTGTTCTCTATTTATTTTGCTGTCCATTCTGTAGGTGCTGGTAAAGCTGGCCATGGAATACCCGATCAGAACCCTGATGTTGTGTTTCAAATGACAGAGGAGGATCTCCTGGCAATGTTCGAGGGCACCCTTCGACCATTTGGGGCCTATACCAGTGGGCAGCTGAAGCTCCATGGAGACCTGAAAACTGCCATGAAGCTTGAGGAAGTCATTAAAGTGATGAGGCAGCAGTGATTCCTTCATCAAGATGTGAGCAGATTACTGAAGAAAGCAACCCCACATCATTATTTCAAACAATTTCGAAATCGAGAATTGCAGTTTCTGGCTGCTATGTAAAGCAGTTTCTCACACTGATGGTATCTGAGGTGGAGCTGATTTGGTTGGAGAATAATAACAGGGTTGTGTTGTCACTGTGTTTTGAGCAAAGGGTTTGGAGTAAGGGTATCCTGGTTTGGATCCTGCCTTGACCATTCATTTTGCTGGTGTGTGATGGTGCGTCCTTTGTCCTCCTACCTACCCTATCTGAAAATGTTTTTTTCAATTTAAGAATTTCTTCTGTATTTTTGTTTTGTCCCTGGTGACAGGTTTATAGTGGAGGCATGTGAACATGTTTTACTCTGATACTTTGAACTGCAAATTGCACTGAAACCTCTTTTAGGTATTCCCAAGCACACATTCTTAAGGGTTCTGAATCTAGGTCATGGTGACTGCAGTCTATCCTCTAATTAGTGTGAAAATGAAGGTTAAGTCTTAATAACCAGCTGTCCAACTTGAATTAAACTTTGCATTAATATTACCTACAGAAAGTTATTGATTATACTGTATGTCATAAAGACCCTACTTTTACATGACAGCTGATACCTAAAATTACCAGAACTAATGAAACAATATCCTGGGAAGCAGTTGCCTGTTTTCAGAAATCTCTGCATGAGTCAGATCAGTGGGTCCTGAAATGGTTGTTTATCTCTTCATCAGGGTTGTGTATGTTACTTACAGACTTTGTCGATTCTTGGTCCTCAATTTGAGTTCAATTTGGTAGCACAAATTCTAATCAAGAAATCTGCCACTGGGGCAAGATACAGTGCTTGTCTTGTGTGATTTTTGTACTGCTTTTGTGATATATTTGGGATTATTTATAAAGCAGTTTATTATACACTCCATAACACATGGTGTGTGTGTAGTGGCTCATTATCATCAGTAGATGGCAGTTAAACCGTTTGCAATGTGGAACAGGGTTGTGTTCTGACCTTCTGTCTGTCCCTATGTCACATTTTATGTTTTCATGTACATGTGGTGTATGCAGGTCAGTGATGTGTGCAACAAGGCAGGGAGGAGGGTTAATATCCTCCCTGCCACAAACTTGTATTTGTTTGTTTATTTTGATTATTGTTGAATTATGATTTATTAGTTAATTATCACCTGCACTTGGCTATTTTTGTAAATTAGAGCCAGGTGTAGGGTATTTAAAGCAAGCAGCCAGTCTGCTCGAGGCTGCATTTGTGTGAAGGAGCCTGACTGAATGAGTGCTCAATTGTATGAGAAAAAGGTATTGTGTGAAGCCTTTTTGTGACATGTTAAAATCTGTGTTTTTGTTTTGTTTTGTAGCCAGTAAACAGCGTAGCTGTCCGGTTATAGTTAGGTTCCTGATGTGTGTAGTGAGCGCTCCAAAAACGGAGTTAGGTTTTTGTTTTATTAAAAATAGCGTGTCGGCGCTTTTAAAATCTCAAGTCTTTGTGTCCTGGGTCTTTTTGTTTTATTTTTTATTTAGTCGTTGCCAATTATTTTTTGTTATTTTTCTCCCAGTTTGAAATGGTAATTATTATTTAGGCTCAGCTCACCGCTGCCTACCTGAAGTGTGTGCCGTCAGCTGACCGCTTCTTTACACATGTAATTAATTTCCTCGCTGTAATTTTGTAATGCACATGGCCATGCCACAGACCTCCAATACAATACACAGGCCCATTACAGATTGACGGTGTACAACCTGCAGACGCACAAAACAGCTTTGAAAATCATACCAAGTGTTCAGTTGAGTTCAGTATTTAATTCCTATAACAGGCTTTTGTCAATATTAAGGAATGACTTGCAAAAATAAACATTATTCTGACAATTTATATGGCATACCCAAACTGATGCTGAAGGAAACATTGCATTAGTTCAACTAATTTTTGTCAAAAATAATCTGCCAAGCTATTTACCAGTATGACTAGTTTCAGGTCACAGTAGTGCTTAATGGGGAATGCTACTTCTTGAAGAGAACACTTAGTTTCTTCAGATTTTTACACAATTGAACCTAATCTGTTTTCATGATTGTGGCTTGATAAGTTACCATAGTGATGGAGAAAGCATTTTTGAAAGTGTATTCAGGACTGAACTTCATGGAAAATCTAGAGCAGTGGTCAGCAAATGGCAGCCCACGGACAGGGCTGTATCAGGGGCTGAACGAGAGTGGGGGATTCTCCGTATGACCTTCATATATTTCTTGCAAGTAAGCAGAAAATGAAATGTTTTATATGAGGCGCCGTTAGGGACATAATCACGGAAACACCTCACGCTTTATACACTGAAATCTCAAACCTTGCGCTCTACACACTGAAATATCTTGCATGCTATACACTGAAAACGTTAAACCTTACGCTCTACACACAGAAATACCTCTCACTCTATACACTGAAAACTTCTAAATTAACATTTATGCCCACAGAATTGGGGGCAAGCACAGTTAATTTAAAAAATCCAGTGATTTATATAGCACCGTCATTACAAATGGGTCTAGGGTATGCTCTCTGGTTGTGGGTGTGTTGTGTTTTTAACTGAATGCAATTCCAATAGATCTCTTAGACCTTGAGGGTTAGGCTGTATTGATAGAGGCTGTTACAGTTCCAGGACTGAGGTGCTGCAGCACTGTTGAGCATTTGTCAGACAGTCATGATGGTGAAGGGAAATTTACGCTGGATGGCTTTTGCCAACTTCCATTCCCTCAGAGTTGTAACTGGAAAGGGGACCGATCTGCGAGGAGGTCCTGTGCGTAGCTGCCACAGCACCACCAACCCCTGCCTCTCTCCTGCTGCCCGCGGTACAGTCAGGTCCTATGATGAGATTCCAGGCAACTGGAGGAACAGCCTGGCCAATCTGTATACTTTCTGGAAATTGAATGGGTTTAAGAACATTCACCGGATAATGGTTGACAATTTCAACACCTTTGGGCCCATTTATAGGTAAGTTAAAGTGTTATTTACAATTATTTACTATAGGTTAGTAAACAGTTTTAAATTGCAAGAAAAATATTTTTGGGAAACAATGCTGGAGAGGGGAGGTTATAGCAACATGTATGGCTACTAGCCTGTTTAACTGATGTCTATGTCAATCTTTTTGCAACAGGTTCGTGGAAGTTTGAAGTTCTGTGTTTTTAAATTTTGTGATACGGACGATGCAAGCAGAAGCCAGGTCATCTGGACCCCAATTTAATTTCCTAATTAAAAAAAAAAAAGAAAAAAAACATTTAAAAAGTTTAACTTTTAAGCATATTTGTACATATTTATAACCTATTGGAAAGACATGAGAAACACTACAGTACAGTTCAAAGGGGAGGGGAGATTAGGTTGTTTTAATGACTAAATATTCCCATAGTAAAAAGCACAGGCAAGTGAAATAATGCATAATAATCATGCATACTAAAAGCACAGAGAGGCATGGTAAAGCAATAGTGGTAATTGCGTAGCATAACCATGGGAAATTTTTGGTAAAACTGAAATTACTTTGCAAATTTTACCAAGATAAACTTTTGCTTTCAGTACTGCACTTTTAATTTGCACCAAATTAATTGACTCTGATTGATACTGTGATGATACACAAAGCATAGACCATCCAATGTAAATACAATCTTTAAAAGATCTTTTACAAACAAAATCCCTCAAACACATACTGTCTTTCCAGGGAGAAGGTTGGGTACTATGAGAGTGTGAATATTATCAACCCTGAGGATGCTGCCATCTTGTTTAAAGCAGAGGGACGCTACCCTAAAAGACTGACGGTGGAGCCCTGGACCTCCTACAGAGACTACAGGAACCGGAGATACGGGGTCTTGCTGAAGTAATATGATACGGTTCATTGCTGTGTCTTATGTCTGCCAGGGCTGTCATTTTAACTTTCATTGTGATCTCATTTCTAAGGGGCTTGCAGGGTGATGCGTTTCTTGTCCCCATTTTACAAGTCATGCAAAATATCTATTTCATCTTTGCAGCACTTTTTAAAATGCCCATCACAACATCTACATTTAAAAATGCAGAATATTAGAGCTTTAAAAAAAAAATCTTAGAATGTGTGTATCATAGATACAAAGGTAGATATGTTCCAAAACCCTAACCAGATTTGATAAAAAAATGTATAATCACCTGCTTATAGGTGTGCATTGTAGGATGGGACATTCATTGCCCATTTAGATCACAACAGTTTACTCAAGTCTTTTAACTAACTAGAGTTAAACACCTGGTAATTTTACAAAACTAGAACCAAACAACTAAGTTATATAGTTCAAGTCCTCTTGGGCACGCTCAGTGGGTTTTTGTTTCACTTTATAAAATAATTAATGATTTTAATCCATTCAAAAAGACTTTAGGCTGCCTTTCCAAGGCTGTTCTCACCTCTGTGCTCCTTCAGAATTGGGTGGGTTTATTTGGTTGAACAGCCTACTGCTGTGTATTGCGGTGTTTTCCTTCAGAACAGTACAGAGCTAAACCTGCATTCGGCTTGCCTTTCTCAGGAATGGAGAGGATTGGCGATACAATCGAGTCATTCTGAATAAGGAGGTGATCTCTCCACAAGTGGTGGGGAACTTTGTGCCTCTCCTGGATGAAGTGGGGCAGGACTTTGTCTCCCGGGTGCACAGGCAGATTGAGAGGAGTGGGAAAGGAAGATGGACGGCAGATCTTTCACATGAGCTCTTCAGATTTGCACTTGAGTGTGAGGCTCTTCATGTTGTTCAATAGGACTAGGCAGGGCAGTGAATTGACGACTTGTCTTTAACCCTATATCGCCAAATACTGCTTTTAGCCAACATTGTGTTTTTAAATGTATTTTAATTTTTACTCTAACATTTTTATAAGTTTCTTTTAATATTGCTATAAAATCCCTCTCCTCTCCAACCCCTTAGCGGTGAGCCATGTGCTGTATGGGGAGCGTCTGGGATTGCTGCAGGACCACATCGACCCTGATACCCAGCAGTTCATTGACTGCATTACCCTGATGTTCAAAACCACGTCACCCATGCTGTACATTCCCCCTGACCTACTGCGCAGAGTCGGGGCCAAGGTGTGGAGAGACCACGTGGAGGCCTGGGACGCCATCTTCAGTCATGGTGAGCCGCCTGCGTTGTCTTTATAAACACGCTGGCCTCCTTAAAGTAATTGTAGCTGACAAAATAATTCCACAAAATGTCTCTGCCATGCAAACTGTCACTGTTAATAAGTTTATTTACTGTAGTTCAAACTATCACATATTTCTAGTTGCTGGATTCCCTGAAATACACCATTGTGTTTAATCACAGCTTTGCAAATTCTATTGCTACCTAAGCAAACTATTCTGAAAAATCATAAAATGCATGTCTAGAATTTGCAAATTTGTATTTGACTGTAGTGCGTGGAAGATAAATTTAGGACACTTCTGTGTCTTTAACATGTCCATGGCTAGATTTCATCCTATCTCCTGTCTCTTTTCAGCTGACCGGTGCATTCAGAACATCTACAGGAAGTTACGTCAGTCTCCTGCAAGTGAGGGGAAGTACCCTGGAGTCCTGGCTAGCCTCCTCATGCTGGACAAGCTGTCCATTGAAGACATCAAGGCCAGCGTGACTGAGCTAATGGCCGGAGGGGTTGACACTGTAAATAAAACCATATGCAACCAGGACTGGTGCCCTTCGATATTATGACATTTTTGTTTGTACATAATGGAAATAATTGCAGTTATCACAGCGAAGACATATTTCAGTTACAGGTGTATTCACAGTGGGTTGTGCTTCAAAAGTACGACAGTTTTCAGAATTATTCTGTGCTGCATGGCCTTTGACCCCATCGAACATCTGGTAGTCAAAAACGATAGTCAATGACCTTGTATCATGAATCTCAAGTTCTTCTTGAGGTTTCATGAAATTCATTCTATTTTACCAGGTAGTTTAATTTTTTTTAAAAAAAGTCTTTACTTTAATTTGAGTGACATTGTTGAAAATGTACTTTGAAGCTCCCCGTGGTTGTGGAATGATTCAGTGGGGGGTTGCAAGAGCTTTGATCCTATGTGTGGATCAGTTCCATTCCATCCTTAAACTGGTTTGGTACAGCTAGCTGTGGTGTGAGCTGCTATACACAAAGACCCTACCTTGAGTCAGTGTGCCTCAACTCTGCCCTGGAAAGACTTTGCATCCACCCAACCATTAGTATATCAAACTGTACAAAAGTATTCCTGTTATAGTAAGACACACCCTACACATAACATTGTCTTACGATAAGTCATAAAAACAGCTTCTTCTCAGGAACTATTATTAAACAAACAAGCAATGTTTTTTTTTTTTTTAACCTTAGAATTATATCATATGCTATATGCACAGGATGATATCTGTACACAAGATAGATGTACTGGAATTTTGACACATCCTTAAAAGTCATTGGTTGATTTCTCACTTTAGTCAAGTAGACAGATGTTTAGGCTTTATGCCTTTATCAGTGTTCATAATTTTCAGTGTTTTATTGCAGACTTCCATTACCCTGTTGTGGACCATGTATGAACTTGCCAGATACCCAGACCTGCAGGAACAGCTGCGAGCTGAGGTTCAGGATGCCTGGGCCTCTTCACAGGGGGACATGACCAAGATGTTAAAGTCAATTCCTTTGGTTAAAGGAGCCATAAAGGAGACCCTGAGGTAGGAACACAGTCACTGATATTTTTTGAGGATTCCACAGGGAGTGTGTGGGTCAGTGAGTCCTCAGTGTGAGTCGCCTCACGGCTGTGCCCCAGCCCCTACTGGCCAGGGCCTGGGTAAGCTCATGTGGACACCAACAGTACAGAGCTGACATGTTGTCAAGATCCTGGGTGTCAAAGAGGTAATTAGCTGCCGCTCCCGAGTGGCGCATCCAGCAAAGGCACTGCACGTGGATGTGCCCTATAGCCTGGGGATCGCAGGTTTGAGTCCAGGCTATGTCACAGCTGAGCGCTGCCCGGGTAGGGAGGGCTTAGGTCGGCAGGGGATTCCACGGCTCACCGCGCATCAGCGACCCCTGTGGCCGATAGGGCGCCTGTGGTTCTGCAGTGGAGCCTCCAGATCTGTGTTGTCCTCCGGCACTATAGGTCTGGGGGCCTCGCTGTGGATCCGCAGTGCAAAAAATGACGGATTGGCAGGAGCACGTTTCGAAGGACCAAACTGGGGAGAAAAACCGGGGTAAAAAAATTGGAGACGACTAAAGTAAAAAAAAAAAAAAAAAAAAGAAGTAATTAGCTTGGTGGTGGGATCAGAGGACACCCGCTGACCTTCAGTTCTCCAGAGCTTGTGAGGAAACGTAACTGGAAATTTTACATTGTGCCGAAAAACAGGTGGTAAAATAACTGGCCCAAAACTGCTTAGAAAAGAGTACTGTAAAAAAAAAAATTAATCCCAAGCCCATAAATTCCAACAAAGGAATGTAAAAAGCCCCATAACATTAGAAATGTCTTTTTTTATTTTTCAGGCTGCACCCTGTTGCTGTGAGCTTGCAAAGGTATATAACTGAGGATATTGTGATCCAAAACTACCACATTCCATCAGGGGTGAGCATGTTCTGTCCACTTTCCTACCAAGGCTCTGAATTAGAGTACAGCAAAAAGGCCATTATTGTCAGTCTCTACGGTATCTGTACAGGCTGTTGGTGTAGCTTTATATTGCAATGGGCATTTTTTATTGAATCATTGTATTTCCTTTGGGTTGTTCTGTGCCAGCTCCAACAATATGCCCTATTTGACTGGGTAAACCACAGCATGGGGATGCATGCCATGCTAAGGAACTTTATTCCAGCCCTGTGTTTATTCTCTCTTCTCTCTCATGAAGACTCTGGTGCAGCTAGGGCTCTACGCTATGGGACGAAATCCACAGATTTTCCCCAGACCTCTGCAATATAACCCCTCCCGCTGGCTCAAAGGGGACAACCACTATTTCAAAAGCCTTAGCTTTGGGTTCGGTCCCCGGCAGTGTCTGGGACGCAGGATTGCAGAGATTGAGATGCAGCTCTTCCTCATTCACGTGAGTTCACTGTCCTGCAGCTCTTCCGATGGCTTAGAACTTTGTGACATTCATTTTTATTTTTATGATACAATTATTATGGTCATAAGTATAGGTGGTGTTTGACACAATTAATTTGTAAAATTAATCTTGACATATAAAATGACCGATAATGACTTATCTAAATGAAGGTGAATCTGTATTGAGACAATCAAAGGGATTTAGTAAAATGGTCTTCATGGTGAGCTGTTTTTTTTTTTTTTAATAGCCTTGATCACAAGGAGGGAGTCTGCTGCACTGAGTTTCTTTTTAATTCTACTGCATACAGATTTGCAAATATTTTACTCAAAGTCAAAATTTGTACTGCTGATCGAACAGAATAATTTATTATCTCACATCTACCTGAGAAATCCATCGATAATGTAAATATATTCTTTTCGATGTGCAACTTCTGACAATTAGAATTATTTTGATCAGAGGTCGAAAAGAAGAACCTTGCAAACTGCATGTCTGTATACCTGCACATGAGTGAGGGTTTAATGTTCATTTCTACTGACGTTCCTGTCACTTCAGCTCCTCCAAAACTTCAAAATTGAAAAACAAAGGCAAGTGGACGTCGGGAGCACCTTTGAACTGATCATTGTTCCAGATAAGCCGATCTTACTAACCCTGCGTCCTCTGCATTAGGAGAAGAACGTCAATGACAAGACAAGGCTCTCAGGCTCCATGTTCTTATTTACTGTGCAGAGGGTAAGGTCGGCTTTGGTCCAGGATTTCCACAGTACAGGCTGGTTGCTTTGATTCTGGTTTAAATGTTTTGAAAAACACTAGAATATTCTTTGTACAATTCTGTATTTGCTCTACCTTGACACAGTCATAACAAAAGTTCAACACTAATTATCTATATGGCCACTGTATGTTAGAGGTTATTAAAGCTATTTCTAGATGTCAAACAGTGGCCAAACATGTATTTTATTTTTCAATAATGATACAGTGATAACTGGATAAGAAGTGTACATTTTTTTCAGTAACGTAACCATGTCGAAACAGCTCATTTTGTGTTGGTTAATGAGCTAAGCCAGTGCTTAGAGAGTTCATGATATTGTTAAAAGTTTTAGATTTAAGTTTACTTGTTTTGATACTGTTACTGAACTTCTTAGTCCAACCCATGTACTGTAAATAAATGACTACGCAACAATTAACATTAACCCTTTTTAGAAATGTTTAAGACCAAAACAGTAACATGGCACAAACAATTAACATTCACGTTTTTTCATTAAATTTGCCCCAAGAAATGGCTCAGAATGGGGAGCCACAGCAGTGACACACTTCATCTGTAACTGTTGAAGTTCTAATACTAGAGAGAAGAAATAAACAAACTTTAGCGACCTCCAAAATTCAACAGGTAAAAGAAACACTTTCACAATCAACTTTGTTTTATTATCTTGACCATAGAAATATCAATAGTTGCTATTTTGAACACTTAAAAAATAAATCTGAAAAAGCATAAACTGTACATGTTTGTTTTTTTTGTCTTTTTTTAATAGAAAAAATAGATAGAGAGAGTATGTTGATTGTCTGGCAGCAGGAAGGTTACGTCAGAGGGTCCAGCTTTCTGTATCTACTGTTTAGCAAGGAATCAGACTTCTAAAAGAAAAAAGAAAGTTAAGACAGCTGGCCAATGCAATTCAGCTTTTAACTTTGATTATACAGTATATATTATATAAATGACAGTATGTAGTCTGATCTGTTGAACATCATTCTTTGCACCCAGGTATAGGTGCTTGTATACTAGGAGGTTTTAATGTTAAAAACAATGCTTGCTGTGCTTTGAGGTAGATGACTGGCCGTTTGGTTTCACTGTGTTAGTAACTGACCAGAGGGAAGTCATGCAGAATCATGGTGGATGACCGTGCAAATCCATGTTCCTGTTCATTGAGCCGCGTGAGCATGTCCTGTTTCTCTCGCCCCCATCTCCGCGCGTTCTCCTCCAGCTGTGGAAAACAACACAAAATAAATACAGAGAGTATGACTACAAGGGATAAAACCGACCTTTAGAACAGGCAAAATGGCTTTTAAATTATAACCCTCAATAATCACACGTGAATAAAACATCTGTCTATTTATTTTAAATTTAATAAGATCCTTATCATTAAGGTGGCTGTAATTGTTATGGTTTTTAATTGGATAAACCATAGCGTGGTTAAGGGACTTGTTAGTTATTTTTTCGTCAACATAATTTAATTGAAAACCCTGCAGTGTACAGGCCACACACTTGTTTTGTGTAAATGAAATTCCCTTGGAATCCCTGGAAATATATACTGTAATATATAAAAGCTGCATTTTCCTGTTTCAGTCACAGTGGGCAAGAAAGCAAATAGTAGGTTTTTACTTGACAAGTGGAAGAATCAGTACCTGGGTCTCCAGCATCTGTATTCGCCCCTGTGCCTTCTCCAGCTTGGCCAGTAAACTCATCTTCTCTGTGTCAGAGAAGGAATCTTGTTTCTGGGGAACAGCATGGAATTACACATTTCTCAGAACATAATCATTTAAGACTATTGCAGATTAATACAACATAATACATGCCTTGTATTAGTGTGGTGTTTTTTTTGCACTGCATCATTATTATACATAAGTGAAAAACTTATATAAATAATACGTTTTTTGTACCAATTATACCTTGTGGAAAAGGAAGTCATGTATTCAGCAGAGGGGCTTCAGTGCAATAAAGTGGGTTGTGTAAAATGGACACAAGTAAAAATGGCCATGTATCATTTTGTCTATATGGGGAAAGCACTTGTAAAATGACGAGTTTGCTGTGATGGTCCAAGCACAGCACACACCTGCAGGGGTTGTTGGAAAGGGCAGGGTGCTGACTGGTAGCGCAGTTTCTCTAACTCAGCCCTCAGTCTGGAGTTTTCTGATGCCAGCGCTGACTCTATCTCTTTCCACAAGTTGTCACTGCTGCCCCCTAGTTGTACAGAAGATGGAGAGCTCCACATTAGTAGAACATTCCTGAGTTGGTAGCTACCAGCAAGGATTCTTGAAACGCTGTCCATTGCCTTGCTTGCGGTAAATATGCTGAGTGCAGAAGTGAAGCCAATGGGAATGAAAGGGTGTCCTGCACTGTCAGCCTCACCTGTTTGTTTTTTCAAAGCCGCTGTCTGGTCTCTCTTCTTTTCTTTCAGTTTAGTGTCCAGCACCTTTTCCATCTTTTCAATTATCTGCAACAAACCCAATGGATGTCTTACTTTCCAGTACTAAACTACCAGATCCTGAACTAAAGGAAATACAAATCTATAGCACATGAGGTCTTTTTAAATTATATAAATAGCAACAGCTCCAAAAACCTGTACTACTTACCTCCAGTTCCTTCAACGCTTTGTCTATTTGACTTTCCCCTCAGAATGAATTAATCACTGAGTGTTAGGTGTTTAATACATTCTTGCACAATCATCCGTAACTTCAACACATTCTATCAAAGTATACAGTACTGAAAATAATTGTGGGACCCTGCTGCCTTAAAGGGGTAACCTGTTTTGACAAAGCCCATCATATCGTATATTTACTTCCTATGCAGCAGATATTAAGGTCCCACCTGAGCCTCATACAACAAGGACTGTTAAATGTGGGTCAGGTGGTGTCCTAATACCTGCAGCTCAGGAAGTGAATTTATAAGGTAGTAGCATAATAAAGAGGCTTCACCTGCATCACAAAAACATGATAAGGGAGAAGAGTGCTAAAGAGAGGCAAGAACAGATTTTTTTTAAAGGCTAGGTTGCTGTTCAAGCAAGAGAACAACTTGACTTCATATACCAGCCAGTCATTGAAAATGAAAGGAGTGAGGCTTACCTTCTGTTGTTGCCTGATGGTAGCCTCCAGGCTCTTCACCTTGCCTGCCCGGTCCTGGTATCTCTGCAGGGCAGCCTGCTGCTGCTGGTGAGCTCTCTGCAAGCACAGCAGCTCCTTCTCACGGTCGTTTTTCTGTCAGGGAACAATCACTCAACATCTACTGACTGTGCTTCAGGGATGAAAGTAAAACGCAGAGCTGAGAAAATGGGGCACACAGCTTCCAACATCTCTGTAGACTGATAGAAATATACACTGTTTATTTCTTTTGTGACAGGAGCATTTTAGGGCAGCAGGGGAACAGGTTATACTAGAAAACAGAAATATGAAAACGACACTAAAATCATACAAAAAGTGACACTGCTCTCCTATTGTTTTTTATGGAAGCCAGTTGTTCTGTTATTACTGTACTCAATAACGGAATGGCAAATAAAACATGGCTAGGATAATGACACCTGCTTCCTCAGATAATTGATTGAGCTCTGTTTTCAAAACATTGACTCTTTCAGTGGACTACATTGAATATTTTAGACAACAGTACATGGCACACATAAATAAATTAAAAGCTGTTGTATAATAGAGAAATTAACTTGGTGGAATAACAAATGTCTATGCAAAGTTTTTGGGGGAGCCTTCATAACCTTGTCTCCATGTTATAATCTGACAGGCTGGACTTTGAAAGGCTCCAGACATCTGATTTGCATGAGTTACAGCCTATAAATCACTTGCACTAAAACTCTGACATGTGTGTCTGCAGCTGTGTTCAATGAATCCACAGGAAATTGTGTTATTTAAAAAACACCTTAAAAATAATTACTTCACTAATATGTTTTGTTTACAGTATGTGCCCTGTTTTAAATCTGTGTCTGCCAATGTACTCACCCGAATCAGCTCGTTCTGAAGCTGCTGGATTTTATCCTTGTGAGTTTTCACCTCTGCCGTCCCACTGGCCAGTTTGAGTTTCAGAGAGGCTGCAAAATAACAAGATTTATTTAGTTTTTAGTGCCTATAGTGGGTGCTAAGATATAGCCAGCATAGTTTCAGACTCTAATTGCATAGCAGGTTTGAGCCAAAGTAGGTTCCCAACATTTTTTTTTACAAGGGTATCCAGGTTTTACAGAACCAAAATACTTTATGAGGCTTAATTTGTTTATATCTTTGTTCAAAACACATCTGAAAGCCACATAAATTATACCGGTGTCCAAAAACTGCTGATTTCTTCATGTAATGGTCTTGTGGGTGATTGGGTATATAACATGCAACAACATGTTTGAATGAGACAGCTACCTCTTTGAAAACATGCTTTGCGCAACCAATACAGTCTGCTAGTGTATGATGAACAATCAACTACATCTACTGATACTATCATATCATTGGATTCTTTCGATGTGTTTACAATGGGCTGTTGGGTACGGTTACCACCACTAAGAATGGCTTTATATACCGTCAATATAGGAAAAAAAAAACATAACTAAATCTAATTTAAAATAGCCAAATGATTAAATGCATTGGATATGTCTTCACATGCAGCTTCTTACAGCAATAATTTAAAATTAACAGAGGCTTTCAATGACTAACTTGTTTGCTAGGTTGTCTGAATGTTTATCAGAAAGGCTGAAACTTTGGAAAGATGGAAAAAGCAGCATTTTAAAATGAAGTGTGTGAAATGTGTCTTTGAGCAGCGTTGGGTAGATACGTTCACAAGCATAACTGTCCTTTAAGCAGCTGAACACGATTTCAAGGTCAGGATCTGTCCTTCAGGAGATAACAGATTCATCGCAGAGCCGTTTATCATGTTGCATTTCCACCAAAATGAGCTGCTTATCTGAAGGTGGCACAAACATGTTTGCAAAAAGCAGAGGACTCAATTAGAAATGAATCAAGGATAACCTTGGACTTCAAATAAAATAAAAAATATTTACATTTAAAATGCACCCAAACCTTGGCTTATCGTTTTCCAAAGATAAATCTTAAATTGAGAAAAAACATGAACTATTCTTACAGAAAATAAGGTTACAGGGTCAATTTGTGCCTGGCTAATTTTAATATGCTCATGCAATGTGGAATTTGTATGGTCTGTTTGCATGTACATCATAAATAGGTTGACTTAATATTCCTAGGTATTGCTTTACTAGTTTAAATTTAGTAGGGGTATAAATTGATCAAAGTCAAGTAGTGAAAATTTTTATGTTAAAACTAGTATTACACCTATGAAGGCACTAACCTATATCAAGCTAGGATAGGCTAGAGCTGGATTTATTTCAACAATTTTACAGCACTGTGGATAAGTGGTATATCCAGGTGGATTCCCTGGTACTGTATAGGCTGATCAAATCAACCCCTTAAACTACATCTTTTTCCACTGCCTACAAACCCGTCCTGAACACCACAGTCAGTTGTCATGCCTACCTCTGTAAGCAGGTTCATTCAGGTGTCAGTTTGGATAACAGTTAGTAAAGCATTCTCAGTGCAGGTTGAGTGAGCACACAGCGTTTAATACAGTAAAAGAATACATATACAGTACCAACACAAATTATGCAAATGAATGACTGACATAACGACGGCACTTGTAGGACAGACTGCACATTCTTTCGCAGATATTAAAAGAGAAGAGTGAAGTCTCGTGCTTAAGGGAAGTTATCCAGCAACAAATTCCTCATCCTTAGTTTTACTCCTCATCAAGTAAAAGGAGATCATTTTGGGGTACTGTTATACTTAGAAACTTCTCATTAAAATCTTTTGCACATTTTTAAAGAGGAGACGACTATGTAGTCAGAGATATTTTGTAAGTATGGCATCTGAGGTCAATCCAATCCCCACTCCTACTCTCGCTGTAAATCATTTGTTGTTTCCATAATTTGCATCAGTGCTGTATATATGTTTTAATGTATGTTATGTATTAAACTGATTCTTTATATTGTTAAGTGAACTTAACAAGTGGAGCCTTGCTGGCAGTAGAAACAGTTACTAGGCTCAACAGCATGGTGCTTAACAAGAACAAATATGAGAATGGCACATTGGGAAGTGGAACCAGTGAGTGTGTGTGCGTGTGTGTAGGAGGGGGGGGGGGGCAGTACCGATGCGGTCAGTGATCTCAGCCTTGGTCATGACGTCGATGTCGGTATCGTCCAGCAGTGTCTTCCCCAGGTCCTGGTGCAGGGTCAGCTCGCTGCGCAGCTTGCTGTTGTCTGACTCCAGATTGCCCAAATGTCGCCGCAGTGCAATGATGTCCTCCGCCATTTTGCGCATGGCTGTGCGATAGTTCTCCAGCTCCTGACACACACAGAGGAAAAGGGCCATCAAACCTCCACACTTTCAACCCAATGGAAGCTTTCATGGATTGCTTGCTGGTACAGCTGGACATGGTCATTCTGGTGAACAGAACTGATTGATGGCACAACTCTTTAATAGGTTTTGTATCATTGTAGATACTACTGCGTGAAAGTCAGATGTCTCCCTACAGTCAGTATTATTGGTTGCTGTCATTTTTACCAAAGGTTCAATTGAAATGATTGCCAAAAATCAAAACATTACTTACTAAGGGGTCTGGATTTCAATGCTTGTTAATTTGCTTTGAGTAAATATCTATTAATATCGTGTAACTAAAAAAGCTCCCTCAAACACTACTGTTGAGATGCAAAAAACAAAACAAAACAAAAACAGTATTGTAGTTGAGAGGGACTTTTATTCAGACAGGTCAGTCTAAAAACTCAAAGCAAACTGTATATACTGTACACAGTAAGCATTCACTTGAGTGATAAAAATAAATAAATAAAAGCCTTAAATACTATCCCCTCAGTGTAGTTCGAGTAGTGGGTGTCTTTACAGACCAGAAGCCCAAGCCAGCTGTTTCACAGAGACCTTGAAACCACAACAGGTTCCTCAGACAGCCCTGAACCCATTGGACCTCCCATTTAAAACAGGAACCTTGATCCAGTCAGCTGTCTCTTATGAGATTAGCAGAGGACAGTGATAAAGTGCCCGCTGTCAACCCTGCCCTGCACCAACATTAACAACCCAGATCAATGAGAGGGGCTTACACTGAAGCACAATGTGGTATGACAAAGCATACTGAAAACATGGCAAACCAGAGTAAACTCTGTGGGGGGATGGTAGAAGAAGGGCAATGCCTGCTTGCTTGCTAGGTCCTAAATTCCAGGTTAGAGAGAACATAACAACCGTAAAGGGGGGGGGGGGCAATCATGCCCCACAGCTATCCTCTAGTATATGAGTTTAGGGGGTAGGGATGGATGAATTGTCTGCTGCGTGCCAAATCCTGATAGGAGCAGGGGATGTTATGTGGAAACTATATAAACCATGTATGTGCTTTACCCCGGGAGAATACATTAGTTACTGATGAAGTGACTGTTATTCTCCGGAGCAATCTGTATTTTGATGACCACTGCAATAAACCTTTTATGCAACGATCGGTGTGATCGATTGTCTCTGATCATCTCTGCACTTCATTATGCGACCCTACACCCTGTAAAGAGGAATCAATGCCTGCCAATCAAAATAATCAGTATGCTCTCATGTTTCAATCACACTTATTTTAACAGAGTATTGTCATAAGCAACAAGAGACGTATTGCTTGTATAAGGTATGCTTATGGTTTAGTACACTAACAAAGCAAGACTATTTCATACTACTGTATAAGAATATTCATGTTGATATTGTAACTAAGGATTTCTGTTGAAGTAACTAAATTTTATTATCCTGTAAACTTCATCAATGTATGATGTAAAGTTTCACGGTATCTTCAAATGACTGCATAATCTTTATGTTTTACACACCACACCAGGACTCTTGTAAATAAGATGCTACAGCTACAAAAACATATTTCCCTGAAGAACAATCCCAAAGTGTCTTTACTTAAAATAAAATATTAGATGTTTAAGCCTAGTGCTACCTAATCACTACCTACCACTCACTAATGGGTTTGAACTCAGGTCAAAGCAATGACTGCATCCGACAATGAGAAGCATTCCTGTTAAGCAGAATTCATTAACCACTCCAAAAAACTGGAACATAAATCTGATAAAATTACAGTTCTGTGGGCTTCATCCATAAAAGCACACTGCTTAAAGTCTTTACTGTTATAGAATACAAAGTGTGCAGTGTGTTTCAGTTCAAGCTTCTAACATCAGGGGGCACTGTAGACCACTAGACCTTACAAGATCTAGAGGGGGATCGAAGGCTGAAAAGAAATATCACATTATATCATGCCCCCGAAGAGCATCTGTAATAATGAGTAGCCATATTACAATTCAGATCCCCACTGAAGCCGTATTTGTCATAACAATTCGTCTCAATGATTATGTGGCTGTTTTATTAATATTAATTTCTTCAGAAATCCTCTAATCTGTTCAGCAAAATAATTAAAAACAGGAATAAGTTGCAGCAGCTGTAGTATCTGAGTGCTCTCCTTTAAATCGATTAGCTTTGGCTTGGTGTACAATGTAATCACGCCTTTACACGAGACACTAAAGAATCTGCTAACCATGTTTCTGTTCCACCAGGCCAGATAAAGGGGGGATTTACTACAATGAGCGCAGCATTTCTTTTTAAAATCCCTGCTGAAGCCAGACAACCCCCATTGCAAGGACTTCTGTTTTGGAGTCCTTGTTTCAAATGCAAGGCTAACACATCGCTAATCCCAGCTAGGTTACAGTGCATTGAAATGTGACCTTCTCTGCTGTAATAGAAATAACAGTTAACCTACTTTTGCTTTTTCTTTAAATGTTACCCTATATGGGTATACACCCTTATTAAAGATATCAGCTCCATTGATGCATAGTAATCCTGATCACAATTACTATAACACAACAAAGATCCCTTTTTATTTCTTTGTTTAAATGATTTATTTTCTTCCCTGAGCTAGTGGAGTCTGCAGATGCAGATGCAACATTAGCATTTCTGTTTAATCTGCAGAGTGAAGTCATCTTCAAGGAGGGAGGCAGCTTAGGCGACAGCAGCCAAAACTACCTTTAGGTAATGTAAACAAACTGGATAGGCAACAAGGGCTAGTTGAGGCAGAGTGTAAACAAGGCTACAGAATAATGCAGCAAACAATCATGCAAAAATGATAGTACAAAATGAAACCAAAATTTGAGACAGCTTTAATAGTGCTACAGCCAGAATGAGTGTACATACTAAGAACCAACAGGTATTGCTAGATAGATAAGATGCATCAAGTAACTGTAGAGCATTGCTCTACAGTATACATCACCACACTGCACTGCGCATTACTTCTTTGTACTCTCCTTTGTGTCATGTACCAACAAGCTGGCTTTTGTGCTGTTCTCTGTAGGAGTAAAGCAGGCAGAATGCCTCTATCAGTCTCCACACCATCATCACCAGCTATCTCTTGCACTCTCCACCAGCCCTGGGAGCTCCAGGCAGCCCAGGTGATTAGAAGACAGGGATTGAGGCCAGTGGAGAGCCTCTGGAGCCCTGCTGAGAAAATTGGGCACCTAATTCAAATGCTCCACGAGGGGGAAGAATTATGATTGCAGATGAGATGGAAGAGCGAGTCGCAACTGTAGGAGGAAGAGTGTGTGTGTGTGGGGCGGGGGGGCTCTTCTGATCAGAGTGAGGAAAGTGCAATCATCTGGGTCACAAATCAGACCCCAGCCTCGGCCATGAATTTTAATACAGAAAACGGCCTCCAAACAGCTTTTAGAGCCGCTCCAGGATTATTACTCTCTCAGCATAGATGGCCAGCCCTGCCAATGGAGTGCCTGGATGTGTCTTTGTGATATAGCTAGAATAATAATAGTTCTTTATTCCCCCAAATGTCCATTTTATACTGTTTTACATACCCTGGCCTGCAAATAAATGAAAACCCAGTGGTAGTTTGTGGTGCTGGAATGAAGGAGCATTCCTAATGTGATCTCACTTGCTTACTAAATACCTTGTTATCCCTGAATAAACATCTGCTCTTAAAACATATGAAAATGATTTTTATTGAGCGTGAATACACATTGCAGTGGTACCCCAAAATGCATTTTGTAGGAATTCTTAAAACTTCTGAGAAGTAAAGACACTTTGGGATAGTTCTTCAGCGTACTGCAGTAGATGAAACATCTGTTTACTTGATTTCGTTTTTGATTTAGTCTTACATCATAATTCCAATTAAGCCCAGTGAAGCTGAACATTTTCTAGGAATGAAGATAAAATGGGGTACTTACCATTGCTTTTGTAAGGTAGCCAAGAGTACATTATGAGGCTATTATACAAAAAACGAAATAGTTATATGCATTGCTATTTCTTGTGTTCCAAATGTTCCTTTGTAAACATGATGGTTTCGGTGAATTCGAGTTATTTTTCAAAGTTATTAGTGAAGGAAATGTATTGATCGTTCCTTGCAGATATTTCGATGCCACACTTCTGGTTCACTGGATTCTACTCCAGCAGGACATATGAAGGAAGCATAATTTACAATGCAATTATCTTGAGTTCTTGTGAAGGAAATAAATATCTATAGAAACTCACAGCTATGAAAAAAATATTATTACAAATAAAAAAAAAAAAACACTCACACATTTAGCATAACGTGTGCATCTGTCATATAGGTGAGGGCAATAGATATTTACAGGGATTCCCTTTTCAGCTTTATGAACAACACTGCATGACACGACATCAATTTTTGGATTACAAAATATGGATGACTACCGTAAACTGAAACCCGTGACAAAGCTGCTATAAAATCGACTCGCCTTTTAGTTTCACATCAGTGACCATTTTTATTGAGATTATTATTATTTGAAATTATTTGAATACGTGTTTACTATGATATTTAATCTACAAAGTAAAAAATGTGCCGCGCCATTTCCTACAAGTACTAATCCTTCAGTCTCACTATCAGACCGACGTGCAAAGTGCAATGTGACATGTTTTTCAAGGGGCTTAATAACAGCTCTCATTGCTGCAGGCATTTCATTGACATTTATACTTTCGAAACACTGCATAATCAGTTTGACCAAAACAAGTTTCATAGCCAGGCTCTGGGCCTGACATTTCCAACAAGAGATGCATACAAAGCGATTTGATTATCAGTGAGCAGAACCAATACAGAAGGGAAAAGGGGGGTTCAAAGATTCTCCACAAAACGACAACAGCCTCTAGAAAGTGGAACAGCTGCTTCCCATATCGGCTCAGTGCTCAATCTGCTAATCCCTGTCACCTAGGAGGGCAGAACCTCAACAGGATGGCATATCAGTGCAAAATATTTCATGCAATCAGTGTTGTGTAAAGGACATTGTAAAAAAAAAAAAAAAAAAAAACTATTTAAAAAAGAAAAAATGTTTTAAATAAAAGTGAATACTGATTGATGAATTACATTATATCAGACTCACTATAGTATACACTCTTTTAGCAAATGTCATTCTCTCAGTAAAGGGCAACACTTTACATATGCAGGGGGGATCCAGACTTGCATGAAGAGGGGGTACTCACCCTGGCTTCATGCTCAGTAACTTCTGCAGCATGACTGTCGTACACAGGGTCTCGGATAGGGTCTCGGACAGGGTCTCGGACAGGGTCTCGGATAGGGTCTCTGCTGAAGAAGCACACAGACTCAGCAGTCACTTACTGTACTGCAATGGCAACCCTTTTTTGTTACTGTTTCTTGTAATTGCCCTTGCTATGGGTTTTCAGCTCTTCAAAGATTAAAATGGGACTTATTTTATATACTTCAAAACAGAAAACAGAAACAGATCCCCAGAGCTCAATAGAATTAGAAATACTTGAATTATGCAGTGAGTTTCAAAAACATTAGATCTCTGCTTTGCCACAGCCTCTTACTCTAAGCCATGTGATGACACATACCCTATATGAATATACTCTTGTTTACTGGAGTAGTTAAGGTTTGTTTCACACTGTAAAAGTCAAGCCATTTGAATTTGTTAACTGAAAATACATAATTTTCCCTCATATTTGTGGTGCCCATGCTACAAGCATACATTGATTTAACTTCACACTGTTTACAACTGCTTCCCACCTGAAGAAAGAGTAGAATTATTCTTCTCTATGTTTAAAATAAGAAGTGATTGACTGACACAGAGGGTAGTAACAACACACAGAAAAGACACAGATGGTATTGACATTAGATTAGACGCATTGGGAGATGAGGTCCTCACCAGTTTGAAAAACAAAAAAAACAACCACTGACATGAATGTGTATCTTAAACTTCTTGTGCTTCTAAAGGAATTTCAAATGATGCTGCCTCACGGAATAAACTTAAGAGACCTTTACGCTGTTTGAAATTTCTCTGCAGTTCAATACAGAAGCATAATACGTGTTGAGTGTTATTTCCACAGGTCTTTGGGGTAACCCTCTCCGGCTCCTTTTCAACATGCATTGATTTCTTATAGCAACAAGCTGCACTTTCATCCTACAATATAGGGTACAACAATAATAGGGATGGAAATAAAACTCAAATTGCATAGCAGTTTCACCCATTCCAGGTTTTACTACAAGCTTCATTTCAGTGTATAGGTAACAAGCTTAGATTTGTCTTATTAAACGCATAGTGTAAACAGATTAAACTGCTATGCAAGGGGATTCTTATTTCCATCCCTTAATAAGTACACTGACAGCATTACAGTTTTTTGTAATATAGAATCCTATGTTCGTTGGAATATACAGCATATACTGTATTTATCAAAAACATTACACATAGCAATCGGACGCTAGAAACAATAAGCAACACTCTTCTTTTCTCATTTTGACATTTAGTTTAAGATTAAAGAATGTGTATGTAGATACACAATGAAATGTAGTAAGCACTATTTTGTGGGGAACATCTGGAAAATTGCTGCTCACTTTTTGTGTGGAGAGCGGAGGCTGTGAAACGGTGAGAGGGGGTCTTGATCGGGGTCCTGAGCTTTGTGTTGTGTATGTGGCGCCTGCCTGTTTGTGTGGTCCTGATCCTGCTTGAGAGAGCGATCCTGTCTGTGGGGTTTGTACCCTTCCTTCTGGCCTTGCCCCTCCTTGGTGGAGATGGGTGCCCTGAACAGGTACTCATACTCGGGGAGGATCTCTGTCAGGGCGTCATAGGAGGGAAGGTTGAGCTCATCTCTTTGCAACTGGGGAGAACAAAGAGTGTGAATCTGAGCTGCCAGCCAATCAACCAGCCTGTTAGTCAGGCGTGTAAATGATAGGGTTCATCCGTAACTTCTAAATACTTCAAAAAGGTAGACAAGCCTTTTGGCAAGTTCCTTCATCTGTGTACACTCACCCGTTATCCACAGCTGGATTCTTATCATATCATTTTACAGTAGCAGGAAAACTACCTGGATTTTTAATCCGGAGATAACAAGATATTTTTGTGATTCCCCAGCCTGTAAAATGGTCTAAAAAATTATGTGACATGACTGTTATTACACTGATGAAGAAACTAGCTGAATTATTTGTCTACTTGACTAAGGGGCTAGTTGGAGCAACCTATACCATTTTACAGCACTGTAAAAGCTGATCAAACATTGCTTGTTACTTTGCCATGGTAAAACAGTCTTAAATTCAACAACAAAATCTATATTTCCTGCTTTCATTTTAACTTCGATGATTTATAAGTTATTATGTACAATGGTATATGAGTGTGTTCTTGTACAAGGTACTCGCTCACTCAGAGTGCACACAAGAGATATAAAACCACAACCTGCCCATATCAAACTAAGGAAGATAATGGTATTAAAAAAAAAAGAAAAATGTGTTGCTTGTTTCTAGAAATCCAGCACCACAGGCAGGTCGATACTTTTGCTTCTCCATTAATTGCAAACACATCAGATAAACAACTTTTTCAACAAAACAGAATTTTTCAGTGCAAATATCTCCTACATACTTGATATACTGCAAATGCAAGGCTGCAAGTCACTGTTATTTTAAATCAGATTGTTAAATGTCATTTTTGTAATAGTTTCCCTCAGTTTCAAGTACTTACTGTGGTTGTGTGAGGCCTGTAGTAACCAGCCATTTATTTCACTGACCCTCATTCACAAGTCTATAGAAAACCATACAGCTCACATGTCGCCTATATTCTCTTCATATAACACCATGCAGTCCTGTCTCGCAGCACACTCATTTGCCAGGGGCTTATAGCCAAGCACCATGGAAGACTTGACCCTGGCTAAAGCAAACAGCTGCTCCCGGCTAAACAAACAAACTCCATGCTGAAAACTACTTAATGAGGGTTGTCTAGAAACTGAAACCAAACAGACCTTACCTTTGCAGTAGCTGGACGATTAATATTCTTTATAGAAGTGTGCATCTACAGAAAGAAATTCTGTTTTTATTTTACAGACTTTCCTGCAGCTTCTCTACTTGCTGGGCGAAGTGACTGGGTAAAGTGCTCAGAAAGAGACATTGTTCTGTGTGTATTGTCTGCTGCTGTTGCTACAACTCAAACTCCCCTTAGCAACTGGGTGGCCCATAAGTAAAATCTCCATGCATTATATATCTAGTTCTGGATCGAGTTGAGCATTGCTAGATCAAGTTAAAGTGGTTGCTGAATAGCAGAGCAGTTAAAACCAGCCTTTTGAGAAGCTTGGAAATAGATATCCCCAGACCAGATTTATGACATGCCATGGCAAATCTTGGTTATTTCAGAAGAGGTCTACCATATTTGAAAGCTACACTATATGTGTACAAGTACTAAGCATATTATTATTCATTATAAATCATGGATGAGAAATCAACCAATCACAGTTAAGGATCTGTAAACATTCCAGTACATCTTATCTTGCGTACAGCTGTGATCCTGAGTACAAGACCTGTTCTGTGATTTATAATAAGTAAACACACTGTATAATATATATATAAATTAGGCACAGTATATTCTGACAACTACATGCATAGTGCACATTATTTATTCAAACAATACACAGCCTAGCTCAGGTCCATTCTATAACATGCAAATGACACAGAGTCAGGTGCTCCTGTTATTTAGCCCTCTAGTTAAACAGGCTGTCCTTCCTCGACACAACAACAGGGGGCGCTAAAGGAACCGTCAATGTTATTTAAAGGTACAGCACCCTATCATGTATTTGCACTGGGTTTTAAGAACAATAATAGGCTAGAATAGTAAAATATGGCTAGTGCTCCCCCCCACCCCCCTTTCATTTTTATTTTATGGCAGTAGATGCCTTCCTTCTGCTTGCAAAAGCTCAGAATTTGTAGACGACCCCTTGATCTAATTCCTAGGAAAGTATTGTGCCCACACTACAGCCCAGCACTAATGTAGGCTGCCTATGCTTCAACACCTTTGAACTTCTGTCTACTACTGGGACCCTGGCAGGGCATGCTCTGTCCCGCCTCTAATGGAAATAAACTAGATGCCATTACTGGAGAAGCGTATCCGATTTCCCTGGATCAAACACTTGACCCCAGTGCAGTGACAGAGACCTTTGCCCCGAGCCCTGAACGCTGACTGAATCACCGTGGATGTGTAGTTTGATTTCACTTATTAAACCTAATAAATTGGATTTCGTCAGGCAGAAAGTTAACGCAATGCTAATGTCTATCTCTTAACCTAAAGAAGGACTTAATATTACTAAACAAATAGAACAGATTTTTGTTTTATTGGCAGAGTAAACCAAATTAACACTATGCCAGAATTGTCTTCAGTCTATAAAAATGACTTATAAGATGAACTCCTAATGCTCATTGTGGCCAACCTTTTTACCACATTTTAATTCCTTTCAGTTCCCTCCCTCAGGAGGAGCATTCAGCTAAGTGTCCTCTTCATGCAAAACAAACAGTGTGCAAAACCTCATTACTCGAGTTGCAGAATGAGATTCTGCTTTGCCTTCAGCTATTTAACATTCCATTAGCCCCTATCCCTCCTCTCTCTCTCTCTCCTGTCCCTGTGTGCAATCTAGTACAGAGACACTGCTGCAGAGCGACACACAGCGCCTTGCTCCAGCCTTATCTAGATTCAGTGCACAGCCAGCAAACTGGAGTAAATGGGCTCTTTCAAGTTAAGTGATGGGAAAGTGTCTGTCGATACAGGACTCTGCAATTAGCCTGCATGACTGGGCTGCTCCCCTGTGCCACACTCTTTCTCTCTTGCTCTCAACTGCAAGAGCAGAGTAGCTTGGCAGTCGGTGCTAATGGAAGGTACAGGTAGTTGGAGGGGGGAGGGGATGGGGAGGTGGGATGCTTGTTTTATCTGTAAAACAAGCAGACAGCACAGGCTGAGACAGCAAGCTTTAGAAGCCATTAGGCCAGGCTGATGTGGTATAATGCAGCATCACAATCTAGCCTCCCTCTCTACCTAACACAGCAAAAGAAGAACACCTGCTACATGTAGCACATAAACGAGCCAAATCTCACAGAGTGATTTTTTTTTTTTTTGGCAAATGGCAACCTGACATGCATTATAAAAAAATGTTGCATTTTGACATTTCAATCAAGCCAATATAAATCACAATAGCAGCCACATTCTTCTGTATCCTAGACAGCACACTATCACTGTTTCACGAGAATCAATCTAGAAAGGGATGGCTTTGGTGCAACGATGGGTCAATTTAAGGATGAATGTTGCCCCTATTTACTGTCAGGATGCAGACTGAAAATATGGTGGTGTCTTAGAATATCTTTGAACTTGTATGAAAGTTTGGCTCAATGCCAGCTGACCTGTCAAAAGACCTCTCACCACCAAGAAAAGGATTAATTGCATGGTTAGACATAGATCTAACAAATTATTATTATTATTATTACTATATATGTATAATCATCACTTTATAGGTCCCATTTGTTCCTGTATGAAACATATTTTAAAGGTACTTTTTAGTTTATATTACTGAAACATTTACCAGGCACTCCTTTCACATGTTCAACGCATCTTGTTGAAAACCTGCCTTAAGAAAAACAGCGATTGGAGGATCTGAACTGAACATGAGTTTCTGACTAGGAGATTGGTCTTGAAAACGGGAGGGTCCTGATCAAGACAGATATGTACAGATAATACTATTTCTGTGCATTTGTGTTGCTGACACAATTTTGTTAAAGTAACTGATATATTACAGGAAATTTATTTGGTGGCAGGAGGAAAGTTTGCTTCATGGGAGAGGCTGAGAGACGCTGCAGCAGCGCGAAGTCTGACGCTTTAAATTTAGTAATTTTGAATGCTGCTCTCTAGACTCGAGTATAATGGCTATTTTATTTTGTATTTAATAGCTGTCAATGTATAAAAGTGAAGGATAAAAAAGGATATATGATAATCGAGGAAATAAAATATCTCGAGAATGTGTATGAATGAGACCAATTTGCGTGCTGCCTCTGTGGGGTTCTATACAAGGTGGTATCAGTTTTTACAGGCAGTATAGGAGTGAGAGACATTGCTAGTACTCAACAGGACTGTCCATTGCTGACTGCTTAAACAGGTTTGAATATTCACTTCAGAAGAGCTCAGGCTTGCTGAAATCCACACGCACTGCTGGAGAGCTGAGACATAACATGTACGATTTGATCAGTCCATTCACTCAGCAGCAAGTGCGTGCAACGGCAAGAAATGCATTTCCACACGAGACCCAGCCGCCAGCCTATATCCCTGCCTTATACTGTAGCAAACCCATTTGTGCGCCGTACAGTGGCTAGGCAAACGACAACAGCAGTCCTACCACAGGAAAGAAAGCTACTACAGATGAAGTTGCTTGAATCAAACACGAATGCCTGTGCAGCGATTCCAGAAAGAAGCATTAAAGATTAAAGGGTTTGAGGCCTGGAAAATCATTGAATAAATATTACTGCTGGAATGGTAATTTCCAACCCAGTTATACATTATTAAAGGGTAAGCAATATTGGTTCTTATTGCAGTAACTCAAATATTATTATTATTTTTTATACATTATGAGCTTATTTGACCTAAGTTCCATGAATTCTAGTGGTCACATTCTCTTTTGCTCTAGACATACCGTATACAACCCAGGCTACACCAGCAACGTTTCCAGCTTAGGGTTAAGAGTCAGCGCCATCTAGTAAACCATGTTTCATTTTGTATTGCTGTCAATACACTGACCCTGTACACCGGGGTTACTCAATTCTGGTCCTGGAGGGCCACTGTCCCTCCTGGTTTTTGTTCCAACTGTACCCTAAATGACTTAATTGGACCAAGTAAGTGCTTACTAAAAGCTCAATTTATCAAATTAATCAATTTAGTGCACAGAACAAAAACCAGGATGGACAAGCGGCCCTCCAGGACCAGGGTTGAGTAGCCCTGCTGTACCCAATACCTGTACACTAGATGGCGCTATACGGACACACTGCTGATTCTGTCTGTGGTGAAAGACATTCTGGGGAGCTGGAGCTGGAGAGCTGATCCTGAATTCAGGTCAAACATCTTAACTCAGAGCATACTGACAATGGAACAAAACTTTATTTGAGTGAATGCAATAAAACCACCCAGGAAAGAGGACAGTACAAACATATATGAAAATATAATGTGATGCTATCAACTACTGTTTAACAGCCAGTTTGCAGAAGTGGTCACCTTTTGTTATTTAAAGTTCTGCTGCAGGTCTGGTTAAAAGGAGCTTGTTCATAATTTTCAATATTATAGATATCATTTAAAGACGGACTACCAAAACTGAGTTTGAAATTAGAAATACTAACAGAAACTTAACTGGGAAATTTGTATTTCAGGACCACTACCCAATTCCAGATTTTTAAACCAGCATCTACCTCATTACAATTAAATGATTCTAAATTGTAGCATTATTCTTTTTCAAATCATTTCTGCCAACCCAATTTCACATTTTGGCTTCCACAAATGGGATCTGAACTTAACCCCTTGACCTTCCATTGCCGATGGGCGAGGCTTTCATTCATATAATGCATTCTCAGAGTTGCTTTGTGATTCAACTGTCTTTGCTAATCACATCCAAGACCTGTTCAGCTGTATCCCCCATTTAAGTAACTCTGCCTTCTTCATTAGCTGAGGTTATTGTTACTTTCAAATCGTTCACAATTGCAATGTTCATGTGTCTGCATTATACTGAAATAACATTACATGCTCTAAATCAATTTGCACCCATTGACCCTGCTTAAAATTGCTATGCAACATCCCTGTTATCTAATTACAAAGCTCCCCGTAGGAAAGCCGTCTGGTCACTGTATAATTTTAATTAAACTCTGTCAGCAGTTTGAGAGTGAATTAGCAGTCGCACATTTGTGCGACAAGGACACAAGCCAGTCTGGTGAAGGACATGTACAGTGTGAAGGCCGCTGCTGTATAGCATTGTACTCAGACACACCTGTGTCCTTATTCACGAAAAAAACTCTGAATCGTAGTACTTAGTCTGCTTCTATTTAAGAAACAAAAAACATTGAAAAACAAATTCTTTTTTCATTTGAATTTGAACATATGCCCAACACGGCATACTGATGTGTTAAACCTGCTACAATATTAGCGGCTGATTTGACAGACTACCTCACCTAAAGCAACATCAGGATATCAAAGATTAAGGTTAAATCAGAGACTGTGAAATCAGAAAGGTAGCTTTAAATTGAATTGTCCCCTTTTTTTTAAAATTGTTGCAATTACTGATTTTTTTAAATTATTTTTTTTAAAGAATGGGCTGCATTACATGGACCAGGGGCTTTCACCTAAAACAAATGGAAAAGATTGAGGACCATTGATTTACAAAGATTCTTCATGGTATTTTACATCTATATATGAGCATACTGCAAGTATAGGACAGCTGATTACAAGCTATTAGCTGAGGTATTTATCTAATAAGGGATGTCAGCCAGGGCTATGCCAGTGATGGTGGATTATTATTTATACCATGCGCACTTTATGATTAGCCATTATGATTAACTATAATTTAGCAACCGCCTGGTTCTCACTGATGGGCAGGAGCTGGGGAAGAAAGTTGCATGGAAGGAGCCTGTGCTACTACTAAAGCCAACAGAAATACAAACATAAGTTTACTTCCATTACTATCTTTCTGTTTAGTGTAAATAGATTCCGTTAAAACAATTCTCACGGTGAGCTAGCCATTGTTTTATGACATGCTTCTCGTTTATTAGATACAATTTCTAGAGTTATCAAAAAAGAACATGACTGCCATAAACAGAATATAGAACTCAGATCACAAGAAGACACACACTGTGAATAGTATCAGTTATATTATAGAAGAGGCTTAGTGATGTATTTACATTTATATAAATAATATAAAAAACGTCTATTGGACTACACATTACATGATACACTCATATATAAAAAGTACAGGGCACCACCATCTGTGCATTACCTTGCTACTGCATCAGAACTGAACCCAGCATTAAGTGATATTCCAGTGATCCAGGGTTCGGGGAAAGACACTAATCCTCAGAATAGGCACAGCGATTAGGGCTGACTGAGGTGCGTGGATAGAGGCAGCGTGTCACTCCTGAGGTCGAGATAGTTAAACAAAAATCCCTGGAAGCAACGCAATACAGAAACGAGTCTGATAAGAGATCGCAAGAAAGGACACTCCTTGCACACAGCAGGGCCAAGGGCCAAGATGGTTATATACCATCTATAATGCTTCATTAACACTCTATAACATAGTTAAGTGTATATTATATACTTATAAAACATTAATAAGTAGCACCTTAATTTAAAGCGTTACCGATACACTCATTAAATCAGTACCCCTCATCTAGGGTTTTATTATATTCTACTTTATTGTGATCATCAGCCTTCTATACATCAAAAACTGAACAAAGAACCTGGGCTATTTCGAGAGGACATTAATAATAATACAGTAATAATAATAATAATTTGTAATTTAGCAGATGCTTTTATCCAAAGTGACTTACAGAGATTAGGGGGCAAACTATGCATGACAACTGCTGCTGCAGAGTCACTTGGACCTTGATTGAACCAGGAACCTCCTGGTAACAAGCCCCTTTACTTTAATGTATTATTAAAGGAAAATGATTACAGTCAAAGCTGTAATAGATAATGTTTACTGTATAAAGGACCAACAGTTTAATTAAATCATCTAATTTTTCAAAAATACCAGGTAACAAAAACATTAACAGTGTGAAACAATTTAATGAAACTGCTGAATGAAATGACCCAAACCAGCTTATTTTCTTATTGGCTAATTTAAAAAAAAAAAAATATATATATATATATATATATATATATATATTGTAATACAGCAGGGAGGGGGTTAATATCCTCCCTGCAGAAAACATGTGCGTATGCACATTTTGTTAATTGTATTATTAATAATTATCCCCTGCATCTGGTTGCTATTGTTAAATTAAACCCAGGTGCAGGGTATTTATAGAGAGCAACCAGTTTGTTCAGGGCTGCTGTGAGTGAAGAGCCCGGTTGCGGCAAAGCGACCGTAAACTGTCGTGGTGCCGAAAGGGTACGTGGGCGTGTGTGTATATGTCTTTTTGTGAACAGGTAAACAGGTTAGCTGTCCGGTCCTGTGTTAGTTAGTGCTCTGAATATGAGCTAGGTGTTTTGTTTTGTTTATTTTGTTTGTATTTCGTGTATTAAAAATAGCGCGTAAGCACTTAAACTCCATTTCTTGTGTCCTGGGTCTGAATTAAAGGGGCAACGAACCTTGTGAGTGGCGGAGTCTTTTACTATATATATATATATATATATATATATATATATATATATATATATATATATATATATATATATATATAATAAAACATGCCCATTCTAACAAATCCATGGGAAAAAGTAATGTTTACAGGTACATGCAAGCGTGTACATTAAATACAGTAAACTAAAGTGCTGTGGCTAATTCACAGAGAAGCACAAATCAGCTAACGCAACAAAACGATAAAAACCACTACAGAATAGTTTCAATCAATTGCGTTGATAGGGATGTAAAAGTTTAATCGAAAACGAAAAAACAGCAATCCTAAAACAATGAGATTTGAAATAAATACAAAAGTAAAATATAAAGATGAGCATAAATACAAAAGGTTATTTATTCATAGGAAATTTGTATGATGGTTAAGCGATAAACACAAGTTTACACTGAAGGTTTAAGTGTTTAATCAGTTCAAACTAGACTTACAGCCTTAGTTTTCCTAGTACCTCCCTGAAAGCCTAGTCACAAACATAGCAGTCTGAATTAAATGTTTTAATTTGCACACATGTGCATAGGAATTGTGTATGAAAGCCATGGTGTATGTGAAGTTGAATTGGTGGTAAAAGACAGAAATGCTCTTTGTTCCCTTGAATTATTTAGACCAAGTTGCCTGGCAGCAAGAATTTCTGGGAGCAGCTTTCTAGCTACTAAAAGCAAAACAAATAAAAGTACATTAATAGCAAGTACCAGCCAATAAAAATAAAATAAAAGCAACACAGCTTTCCACATGAAAGCACTGGGACTGCTCTGGCACTTGAAACACATGACTGAGTCCCGCTAGATCAGACAGAGAATGGGACTGAACCATTTGCTAGAAGCATGAAAAAAAGATGGTGGCTCCATGGGGCCAAACATGGATTAAGGCCAATGAATTCCAAGTGCAGTTTGAATTCAAATTTGGACAGAAAACTATTGACGGCCCTAGTGATTTGATTAGGGAGTAGGATTAAGGAAATCATTGCGATAGTGCTATTCTTTATTCTATTATAAGGGGGTGAAGTGAACTTAAACTGTGATTAATTACATTTATGTAGAATGTCATACATTAATGCCTTTTCTCTTTGACCATTTTCTGTAATAAAAGTGCTGAAACACAGCCAGAAGCTACCAAGGTCTGCCATGTTTTCAGCCCTTTGCCAGATGCACACAATAGTGGGATGGGCGCTGTGGAAGTAAAGTGGCGCAGGCACAAATTATGCCATGGACTCACAAGCTAGCATGTGGAAATACAAAGTGTTCTGCAATAATGCAATTTATCAACCTGTATAGAGTAGTGCCCGTATAGCTCAAACCAATAGGCGATACATGTTCTTTCTGATACAGCACTGATGGCAAAAGTGTTAATAGAATATTGTAAACCACCAACAAGGAATGATATTTTAGAGGAAAACGTAACATAACTGCAGAACACTGCAGCTCTGAGGACATCATGAATTATGTGACACTTAACCACTGAATTTAAATCAATGCGTGCCCAAGAATCTTTATGGAAATGTACATTATGGACATTATATCAATAGGAGATGGTATGCTTTTGGCAGCATGAAGATGGATGGAGGCGTGGGCTTATTTATAGTCTAGTTTTGATTCATAGCTAGATTTTAAGAAGGGGCGCCATGGGAATTGGATTTAAATCAGAGAATGGTCTTCAATCTCCGGTTCTAATAGCGGCAGTAAATTATGCTTGCTTGGGCTTGGACTCTCCAGACAGTGTCAATCTGGCAGGCAGGTGGGGGTCTGGGTGCTTGATTAGTCTGCCGAGGAGGAGAAGCCCCTTCTGAGTTAACATTATTTACAGGAAACAGGCTTTTCCCAAAAGGGCAAAATCTAATCAGTAGCGTAACTGCGGTATTACTGTAGCTTTGAGAGCCGTGGGATTGAGATAACTCCCAGCAGCCTCTTCTCTCCGGTCAGGGTAAAAGAGAGAAAGCACCTCTAAACTGAGTGGACCACAGGATCAAACCATGCTCTTGACTTGTTCCTTCATTCCATTTAATTTCATATATGAGCACTCCAAATGGCATAAATATAGTCTCAATACTAAATCATACAATCTGAAGAAAATGATTTGAAGAAGTAAGTCAGTAACATCCTTCCCCCTCCATGACTGTTAGTTCAAAACTAGAGCTACCAGTATGGAGAAAAAGGTGATAACTCTGACGTATGTCAGTGGCACGAACAGAATTGTATTACATAAGAAATGGAAAGGCACATTTTAATTAAAAAAATATATTTAAGAACTAGATGTCATTAGGTAAGCAGGTGATGTGTCAGTATCATGGTCCCTTATAATTAAAGGAGCAATTTACAGTGTGTGAAATAACGTCTTGTGTTCTCAAGAGGCATGTAAAAATGGATGCACATATAGCAAGGCACTTCCTACATCCCTACTGTCAAACATTGCCAATCTTAATACCAAGTGCCATAGTAATTTAATAAGCGGTTTTACAGAATGAAAACATGATAGATGAAAACATGCAAAACATCTGGCTGCCTCCACTACATCCATGTTACAGGGGATAAAAACTGATTTTGTTTACCTTGTTAAAATTATTTCTTTCTTCTTTCTTCTTGTCTTAGTTGATTTAATGAAAATCTATACTGTACAAATCCATCTCTGTTTTGAATTGTGCTTATGAATTTTCTTTCTTTTTCCGTATTTAATTTTCTGCTCAGTGCCTTGCAATGATTGAATGAAAATCTATACAAATCCGTACAAATCTATCATTGCATTGTGCTAATGAACAGTGTGGGTTCACAGCTCAGTCAGGCATAGAGCTGCACAAAGCTATGACAGGACCACAAACCAGCTCTACCATTCCACCTCAGTCTTCACTGGCAGGGCCACTATAGAAAATGAACGCACATTCAATTCAGCCTCACTAGGTAAGGGATATACTATAGGGAGAATGCTTCCAAGTAACAAGAGTTTCAAAATAATTCTCAAAGTAAAACGCTTGCATTTTTTCCTTGCCAATTGGTTTTTTTTCCTCAGTATTTTACACACACACACACACACACACACACACACACAACACCCATCCACCCTGTGTGACATTTTTTTAAATAGGCTGCCTTGGTATAATTTTAAATCCACATGCATTTCATTACCAAGAAGCCTGCAGACAACTTAACTGATACTGCAACCGCTTCATTAACAAGGTCATCCAACCAATGGAATATGTAGAACTAAACTGTACAAGTATATTACGTCCATCTAATAGACAGCCAACACACAGCTACTGCATTGTCTGCCCTCTGCCATAGAATATGCCAAGGCAATTGCAGAAGTGCATAGTGCCAATATTTAAGAAATACTTGAGCTGCCAGCTGTAATTATGTACTGTACATTGCTAACCCATTGATTCCTGGTGATTATGGAACAGCTTTAAAAGCCACTAAACATGTTTCTGTGGAAGTAACAAGGTTGTATTTTTCCAGGGACTGTAGTAACCGGAACACTTTTTTTTTGTGAATGAAAACAACATTTAATCTGGGCAAAGCTAAAGAAACATCTTAGTCTTGTAGCCAAATGTTTGGACAAGTTTCTTATTCAACACCATACTTTACATTAAAAAGCAAGCTGGTGTAGCTTGTGTCATTTTTGCAAGGGGGGCCATCATTGTTTATAGGCAATAACTTATGAAAATGTTCGTTCACACAAAATGCAAACTGAAACTGTGGGTGTGTGACCAACATGATTCAGTAACTCTCAGCCAATCAGCTTCCAGCTCTAGTGGACTTCTGTCAGACAGTAGACGCCCGCTGCTAATTCACAGCATCAATCCAGTGCTGTCTATCAGTTTAACTTGCTGTATTGAAATATTCCTTCACTTCTATTGGACAGCTAATACTAAACAAAGACACAATTGGTCTTTCAGCTTGACTGGATCGCAGCGTCTTTCAACAACAAACGGAGACATGGACAGTTCAGTAATAATGTTCCTTACAGGTATCTTGCACTGTCCAGATCAAATATAAGTAACTCTGAAAATACAAAGTCATTTGTTTAATAACGTTATTATATATGTGATCCTTTATAAACATTTTTGGTATTAATTTCCTATAACTTCTTAGTGGAAGGGTGTCTGACAAATAATTCAAGGTAAATCTAGGTTTTAAAGTGTTGTTTTAAAGAAAATAATGAGAAAAAAGCAGTCTCTAATAGCGGTAGTGCCCTCTCGATGAAGGTTCTTCTGTGTGGAAGTTGACCTAGAATTTCGATCCTCACCTTGGGCTCCAGATGCATAACTCCCATTATGGTCAACGACCACACGGTAGAGACTTAATCGACAAGCACTACTGCTTAATTAAAATTAGTGGACTTTTACAAAACTGTATATTAATTTGACCTTCAAATATACCCAAAATAACCTTTTCTTTATTTGGTGTAGGTTTGGAGTGTGTAGTCAATTAAAAAGAAGCTTTAACTATGGGTTGTTATCTCTGTTTATGGCTCTGATCCAATTTACAGCCTCCAATATATTTCTGGTCAGAGATAGAGCTGTGGAAATGGTGTCTAAGCTAATAGAAGCACCAGTAGACAATTGAATTAAACCCTTTGCTAGCTTTATTGAAAAACAGTTAATCTGAGTCCAGGGTGAGAAAGAGAGAGCGAGAGAGAGAGAGAGAGAGAGAGAGAGAGAGAGAGAGAGAGAGAGAGAGAGAGAGAGAGAGAGAGAGAGAATGCTGTCGACTCAGCAGAGGGTAGTTTAAATCTCTCCTCTTCCCTCCCTGACCCAGCTGCACCACACAGATACTGCAGCCTCACTGCAACATCTAAACCCTGGGGTGACCAGTGTATAAAACAAGCGTGGAGGGATCTTCGATGTTCCTAAATCCATCCCCTTTTAATTGCTGTTTTCAGGTCTTATCTGTGAAAAACAGAAGGCGTCGAAAAAACAAGACAAAAATGTACGGCACTAAAATAGTGATAACTGTGATTAAGGAGCCTTGAGTTTAGAGGTGAGAACTGAGAGGCATGAAATTCATACATCTTGGTGGTTGATTAACTTCTTGATAACATGGACAATGTACCCTTTACTGCCTCTTGAACTAGACCTTCTTCTAGTATACCTTCAGTCCTTCATCTTACATTATAAAGAAGCTGTGGTGTTCTTATAGCTTGTGTAAGGTTAATCAACTTCATAGGTGTGTACTGTACCAACAGGCAGGTACTGTACTGTAGCGTTAGTTATAGTTGAATTTGTGTATAACAGTCATTTTCCTGGGGCAGACCTCCTAATCTACAACCAGTTCAAACTCAATATTTAACTTTAATGACGGTCACAATAACAAATGATAACACAAGTAAAATTCTTCTGCAGTAAACTCATTCAGTGCCTTCACGCTGTAGTGTTGTTTGGTTACCTTAACAATGTTTCTCCTGTCTGATATCATGGTGAGATTCCTGGCTGCGGGTTTGCAATAAAGGAGCAGTTCTGTTCTTGTTCTGTTCTTCAGTTCTTGCAACATTTACCTTGTATTTTTCAGACTGTTGCTACTGAGTGAAGCTCCAGACTCTCAGTGCCTACAGGGTTTATTACTTGCACCAAACTCCAAATTACAAAGAGCCAGGCATTTCATAAAAAAAAAAAAAAAAAAAAGCCTTTCCTTAATAACTCTGATAAATCGCTCTGGGCAGGAGGGAAAACATGATTTCAAATGGAGGCCCAGGAGAGAAAATGGAGAGAAGCTAATCTGACCTTGTCTGTCAGGTACTTGAAAGAATCAGTAGCGTGAAATGTGTGCCCCCCCCCCCCCCCCCCCCCAACCCCCTTCCTCCATGCTACATCACAGTTTTTTTTTTTTTTTTTTATCTCAAAACCATAAAATCTGACAGCTTCTGGTGCCGGTAAAACAGAGGGCAGCTATGACTTCCATTGCACCTCCATGTTCCACTTTTCTCTTCCCCTTTAATCCATGTCTACATACTGTGTGAAAATAACATTACAGGAACACATGTGACCTTTACGGAGTTCCATGGAACGCTGTGCAGCTGTACAATGAAATAATAATTAAAATGTGTCTTTGTTGCAACACAGGAAACAGTAACTCATATGGGGTGTGGAAAGACCTGTAAACTCAGCTAAATATATGGTACTCTTAAATAAAGGGTTTAATAGATTGGATTTCAGAAATCTAGTTAACATCATTAATTTGCTTATGCCTCCTTTGATGTTCTCTATACAGTGTGTCAAATTTTTGTCCCAAAGATTGTGTCAAGCCACAGAAAAAGCTTGTTAGTTTCAGAGCATTGCAGTTGTTTAGTTGAATGTTGACCACTAGGAGGTACTGTGAACAAGTGCACAGCCAGTGCAGTACAGAAAGCAGCCGTGGGTCTGTTGTTAACTGTTTCAACAGGTCCTGACTCTTTACAAATGACAGAGTTAAGTAATTTCTACAGAAACACTACCCTAGGATAATGTATTCAATCATTTCATTGTCTTTATCAGAAAAAAAAAAATTAAATGGGCATAGTTATACGTATTAGGTTAGGTTAATTTACTGGTCTGCTATTTTGAGCTATCTTTCTTAGGCCTGTAGGCCTTGCTTAAAGTTGTTCTATATGGTTATATTCGTTTGTACATATTTAGGTAGTTATCTTACAAGCCCATGTTGAAAATTAATTTCTGGTTTACTTCCTAAGGCATAAAACAATTTGATGATCATGTTCCTCAAGGCATTCAAGACATTGAGAAAGATTTCTAGTCAAAACACATGTCTACCATTTTTCTTTGAGTATTACTATACTGCTACTTGGGTTGTAACAATGCTCTAATATCACAATACGATACAATGTTGCGATATACAGTTGAATTACCATGAGAGATGCTGAGCTTCAGGTCTTGTATCATGAGACAAACAATATATACCTCTATTACAATGCGATATATCATGAAAAGAAAATATCATGATTCATTGATACACCTCTAACTGCCACAAGCAGTAGCAGGGCCATATAGTGAGCAGGCAATTTGTAATATGAAAAAGTGACAGAAAACAGACCAACCCCTGCCATTGGAATCCAGTTTCAGAGCTGTCCAAGGTGGCAAACCTTACCCATGCCATCTCAACCCTTACTCCTCCCACCACCACAACTAATAATCAACAGTTGTATAGGAAAGCAGCTTCACAATGGTCATGATAGAGGGTGTCGGTGCAACTGCCTTGTCCCTCAACACAGTGACTGCACTGGAATGGAACGGCAACATTTACTGAAAACCGAGACCGGAAGATCCAGTCACAAACAAGGCACGATGGATCGTTTTCATGAATGCAACATAGTGCTGCGTACAGTGGCCCACATGACAGAATCCTTCAGCACTGGACAAGACCCACCCACTAAAACAGTGCCCTGGGATCATTGTGGGCTGTTACGGCCATTCCCATTTTGTTTTGCCAGTCAGTATACTTATAAAATATTCCACCACCATTTAAAATCTGACCTTCCAAGGCATTCACTAAGCCATGTTCATGAGGGCTTTTATTTCCCCATCAGTTCTAGCAAGATGTTTACTCTAAGCTTCCCTGAAAGCGTATTCACATGAAGATTAGCAGCAGATTGCGATGTGGCTTGTTATGCATGTGCAAGAAGATTAGCTATGTGCTAATAGGTGTATTCAATGGAGACACTGAGATTAGCAACAGAGAGACGTAAAACCGTCTAAGCAAAAGAGCATTAGACAAATCCATTTTAAAAGTGTTTTTTTATTGCCAAGCATGGAATTATAATTGTATAATTGCCCTGCCAGTGTGAAATCGCTGTAGAGACACGGTGTCACTTTTTTGCAGTGTCCTTACTGTAAAACAGCACAATCAGATCCTTCTAGGGTTTCAGGAAGAGAATCAATAAAGTACTGGGGAGGGGGCTTAGGGGATTAGCAATGAGAACAGATATTGAACCTTTTATCTCTGCCGTGATTGAAGCAGTGGTGAGTATAGATCAAAAGCAATTTCATTCTGATGGCTTTTTGTGGGGGTTACATGAAATTAATTTTGACAGGTCTGGATTTGCCTTGATTTAAAAAACATGGTTGAAATACAACCCCCACCCAACCCCACCCACCCCCAAATTAATTTAACATTTTTTTTTTAAAAAAGGTCTATTTTTATTAAATGAAAGGATTTAAAATCTCTTATTAACACTAACTCAATTTTCACTACCCCCTTTCCTTGTATTAAAAATATTTTGGTTGTTTGCTTTTCGCTTTTGTCTTTTTATTCTTTCATTTGGAGTATGCAGATTTTAATACAATGCTATGGACCATATAGTTACTGCCTAATCACTTCATGTGCTGTACTTCTAACTCAAGCTGATGGCAATCAGACCATGAAACCTACAGCAAAAGGAACCAGGAAGAAGAAGTTTATCTATAGTGTTGTATTATGATGTTTGCAAATTGTCCCAAGAGGTTCTGCTGCTCCAATATTGAATTAGCAAATCGAAATTTCCCTCTTTGATTTGAGCTGCGCTGGAGATCCTAACTAACCTGCAATGACCAGCCTTCCTCATTCTATTCAAGTCACATAACAAAATGACCTTTCAACTCTACCGGCCCCACCTTCTATGTTATATACCTCACAAACAGACGCATACGCTTATGTAATCGTAGTGTGCTTTAATGTGGTCTTTTGTCTTTGTCACAATATTTGCTGTATGCTACAACCTTCACTGTTAGCACAGAACAAGCTAATGGTATCAGATAGTCTCACCTCGAGTTGGAATGGGTGCTGGTGCTGGGGCTGGGGCTGGGGCTGGGTGCTCCAGTCAGTAGGAGGCTGGGGATCCCTCCTCCTCTTCGTTGGATTTTGAAGTCCAGGACAGCAGGGGAACAGGGTGGGGATCCCCGTCCTCACTCAGCGGCTTGGAGCCGAGGGTGAGAAGCAGGCTGGGGTTGGCAGAGGCCAAGAGAGAGTCCAGGCACTGTAGCAATATAAGAAAACAACCAAAGGAAACAATACCAGGCTATAGTGACAACTACATAGAGATATACTTTCCCATTTTAAAATCGCCTATTAAGGTTATAGTGTGTGCAAGCTTGTTTGACTGCAATAACAACAACAATAATAATAGTGAATCTGTTATCATACATGCATACTATGCATAGGATTATAAATCAGTGCTACAGAAATTCTTTCCATTATATTGTATAATATGTAGCTCCATTGGGAGCTTTAGCTCCAATTCATATAAAAACAATACATTTTTTAAAGAAGCACAGAATTCAGAGTTCAAATGTTTTTGTGTGACTAAAAGTCCCATTAAAAAAAGACAGTGTGACAGAAATAATAATCAAGATTGATTTGCAAACAAACATACAAGATATACAAGAAAGACACAAAGCAGCAACTAGTAACCAAAACAGAGAGCAAGATTCACTAAGATAAACTGACAAAGCACATTACGGGAAAACATTGAGAACCTGCATTGTGAGATGACTGAGCCCCATTGATTTAATTGACAAGACCACAAGTACTCCTGATTCCTCTAATGCCATGGCAGGGATAGAGGATAGTGCTAACATCATCTCCACATCCTGTTCACGAGGCAGAGTAAATCTCATTACGAACATATACTGTGTGCCTGGACTAATACAACAGCTGGCCACAATTAGATTTTTGCCTTTTTATAGAGACTTGAAATACTGTATTTTAAAAAAAAAAAAAGGAGAGAAATTTCTCTGATTCATTGGCCATGGAGTACGTGGTGAAACTCATTTACCTTTCTGAGGAATTAATAACCGTTTTTAATAAAAGCTTAAACTCACTGATGAAATTAATGAATACATATTTTTCAATAGTTGTGGGGAAGCTGTATATCCAATTGGATTTGACATTGCCTGGTGGGGAGTATGTTCTCTATGTATCCCATGGTATACTCTGGAAGTACTCTTGAATATAGTCAACTTAGTTCCAGATCAAGGCCACCTAACAATGATGTGCCACCATGGTGATGCCAGCTTTCATGATGATACGGCCCCCGTCCACCGTGCCAGTATTGAGCCTGAACGGTGTGAGGAGCAGGACAAGACTTCAGCCTCTATGTCCACCACAATCCCCAGATTCTCAGCTGAGTATGTTTGAGATGAACTTGAATGGTGCAACCCTCATCACGATACCCACTGTACCTCTCTGCACCAACTGAGTGAAACATTAATAACAGCCCCTGAGACACCTTGCAACAGCTTGTAGAGACTATGCCACATTGGGTCAAGGTTGTGATGTGGCCTAAACAGATAGTTGGCATGGATCCGAGTTAGGAGTTCATTAAAAGCCTATAAGAAAACTAGTTGAAACAAAAAATTAGAGTGAGAACAGAGAATAGCTAAAAACACACATACTGTAACAGGATACTAAACAGGTAAGAAATGAAGACATACACATTTTAAGAGACTAACAGGAATTGATGAAATTTCAATACTGGGCGCCACTACGCATAGACAAGACTACAAAAGGACAGTAACTCAATCAATAGATGACAGTACATAAAAAATAACAACATAATAAGGTTCCATGAAGAAAAAAAAACATGAGTAATTCAATTAGTCGTGGTAGGAGGGATGTTGGTTTATCTCTCTTTCAAAGTAATGTTTCTTTACTTAATGACATTTCATTGATAAGAAGGGATTTGTGTTACCCAACATGGAAAGAGATTCAAGTACTATGTATAATTCAAAACCTTTTCCCTTTGGGGTATGTAGTTTCTTTAAAATTCTTTATTTTCCTGGCCTTTCTGCTCAATATACTCTACTGAATACACAGTTGGGTCTTACAGGATGACAGACTGCAGAAGGTTGAGAATTTTTAAAGAAGTACCAAACAGCATACAAATTATTCATATAATTGTAATTATAGTATGAAATTGCCGAAAACATACATTTGGTTCATTCCAGTTTTTGTAAAACGTTCTACGTTACTACAAAACTTAAACAGCATTGGCATGAAACATTCGAGTTGTCTTAATTTAGAAATCACTTTACATCATTTTCTTTTTCAGTCATAAAATCCTGGTAACTTTTTAAAACTAAACACTTTAAAGCACCTCTCTGTGGCCTCAACAGAGCTCCCAGAAAAATTCCTAAATGAGATTTGTTGCCAAAAATATCCTCTCAGGACCAGATAATATGTAAATGATAGTGTCAATTGATAAAAAAAAAAAAAAAAAAAAAAGTCTTGAGTAAATACAATTTTCCTTTTGGTTTCTAAAGGTATTATACACGAGAAATGTAAAATGCAAGCAAGGGGAAGCAAAGTAGAGTTGAATTAATGTGAAATGAATACTTTCATAATAAAACAGGGTTCAGCAACATAAAATGTAACTTAGAACAAATGTCATTCAAATCCTATTTTTGCTTAATGAATGTACTGCGAATGCACACACACAGGACTGCTATCTCTGATGTCTACGATTGATCAGATGTTGCTCATGAGGTATAGCACCTGGATAGATTTCTCTGAGGACTCTCGAAAACTTTTAAGCAGAGCTAAAACAAACCGACAGAAAACGAGAATCCGTGCCCAGAACAAATACTGGAAATCTTGTAAATATTTAATGTTAGTTAAGGCACTAGACAAGGAGAATCAAATCTATTCGCCAGCCACAAATATTCCTGACCCTGTCTGGGAGCGGCATTTCCTATTCTATTTTCATCTTTAATAAGGTTGTTTGCTCAGGAAGCAACTGCTAGTTTAATAAAACGAGGCACTGGGCATTAAGTTGGCATACGGATGACAATTAAATTACTTCGGTCTGAACGTAATCAAAAGCACAATCTATCTCTCTAAATTAGGGAGACAGCACTGCGAGCAGAGGGCCTGGTCTGTTTGCGTTGACGTGATCTGAAACAGAATGTTCTGGTCAACAGGGTAATAAGAAGGCAGAGAGGACGCTAAGCAATGCACAGTCACATTTTCCGATCAGCACTCATTTACACTATATTCCCCTGCCACCTGCCCCCTGTAACACAACAGCAGCCCACTCAAAGATTTAATCTAACAGTGCAGTTGCAAGCTAGCTCCTTTCATCCATCCTTTCTGCTTCCCTTTTCTTTAACAAATGATTTAACAATTCTATATAACAAGAACCAGACAAACAAGATGCATAGCAATGTTCGACAAACACACCTCTCCATTCACCCCCCTTGGATGTAAGCATAACCTAACTCTAGAGCAGATAGAAAAAAAACACAATAAAATTTAATATGGTGCAAGACCTGCAAGTATAATATATCTGTGTGCTTTTATAGTTGTTCTGGGTCATATAGTCATTTTCAAAATATTTTGACAATTGGTTCCATATTTCTTTGCTACTTGGTTATTGGTCAGAGTACTGCAGTGAGTTAGTGACTTAATATGTAGAAGTTGATTAATACAGTAACTGTATCAATATTTGGAAGACTTTATTTTGAAGTACATTTTTAACTGTTGACATTATTTATATCATTTATTTAAGTATTGATAACCACAACTTTAAAACACATTTCTTACCACTTTACTAAGATTATCATATGTTCATTCATGGATTTATTTATTTATTTATTTTTTAAAAAAATGTATTAATTACAAAAATGTAAATAAAAAATATAACTCAATATTGAGTCACTTTGAATATCATGTTCTGTGTCAGTCATCACATCCTAGTAACAGAAGTTTAACACCCCCGTGGCCTCAGAAACATACCTTTTTTCTAAGCACATCTGGTGCACCAGAGTGTTCTTGAACCTGGCCCCTTGCAATGATGTGTATGTAAGTGAAGCATTTCTTTAATCCACTAGAGGACAGTGTAATGGTAACACTCTGGTGTACCAGCTGTACCTAGAGAGAACACATGTTTGAGAGCTCTACTGAGGTCACACGGGTACTTTAAACTGAGTATTCTCCAGGATGTGATGATCAAAACAGAAAATGATACACAAAGTTAATCTAAACAAGAAGGTAATTAGTTCAGATAACTGTGATATTTTAGATCAAGTTGCAGTTAGTGACTGTGCTACATATCTGGTACCATACTGTAGAAATCACTTTTAATTCAAATTCTCGATCAGTACTCTTTAGAATAGGATCTCTCCTCAAAAGCATGTTTAGTTCAAAGACATCCCCTCAGTAAATGCAAAGTGAAAGTATCCCCGGAGAGCCAAGTCATGCAAAATGCAAGAGTTCCTCTCTGCCTTGCTGTCCCAGCTGCTGCTGTGACACCCCTGTCCATGGTGCTGAAGAGAACAATGCCTTGCAAAAGGCCATGCTTATCAGCCATCCCTGGCTCACTTGAAGGATGTATGCTATCCAGGCAGCATGTGTACTTGATTCAATTAGCGCCCTTCTGAGCTCTCCTCTGGGAAAGCTGCACTAACAAAGACATTCGTTTTTCCCTGTGCTCTGCTGTATCCAACTCATTAGCCATCTAAGTGAGTGGAGACCCAAAGACAGATGTTAGAGGAGACTGACTCCAAACCCCTCACTGCTTTCCACAGGGTGCATTTGTGTATGCATTTATTAATTTGATTTATCTATTTGTTTAATCGTTGAAATGATCCTGGTCATTCCATTTATTCTGTAAACTGATATTGACTACTCTGTTTCAATTAATCATTATCTGTTTGCATCGTATGTCTATGTGCCCAATTATTTTACTCCTTATTTTCTGCCCAATTTAGAATGTCCCATTACATTGCACCACTGCAGAAGCTCAAGAGAACTGAAGGTCAGTGGGTGTCCCATGACCAAGCCAAATGCTTCTTTAAACCCAGGAACTCAAGAGCGAATGTTAGCGAGCTACCGGTCCCTGGAGGACAAAGGTCAGCCTTGCAGGGGTCTGCTTAAACTCACTGGCTCCTGGCCAATAGGGTCTGCTTTAGCGCTCCCCTGGCTATATAACTCACCCTGCATATCATGTGGCTTTTACTAGGTGAGCCACGCAGGGACCCCTTTGAAAAACACTCTTGAACTGATTTTACTAATAAACCTAAAACATTACGTCACCTATATAGCATCTATTCTGATGTAAAATCTATTCTAAACAACATGACTCTAAGCAAAAAGATTAGTTTAATAACTGTGGTATTTCAGATCTGAACCAAGTTGCTCTTTGATATCATTTGAAAAGAAGTGAGCAAAAATCGATGCATTAAAATTGCCTTAAATCAGGAGCTCTCCTGGCAAAATAAGCAACGCAGAAGAAGTGTTAATAATATGCCTGTTGTTCTACAGAACCACATAGTACAAGGTATTACATTAAACACAATAACTTATTCATTGATACAGTCTATTATCAACAGTCTATTATTCTTTACATGTACACCACTTCCACAATGCAGTGTTCTGTACTGTTCTACATGTCAGAACATTTCAGTACTGTACAGCAACTTACTTTCTAACCCTAATATGTTCTAAAGTTACGTAGTGTGGATATCAGATCTATAACTGATAAAAGTGGGTTACATTATTTTAACAGAGTGTGATGGTGACTAAAGTGATAATATCTGCCCACAGTGACCCTCATTATATTGTGTGGTGACAATAAGCGCAGAGATTAAAATGAGTGATAATAAGGGTTGGCTCTAGTTATTTAATGCAAAATACTGCAATTTATTTGTAAAATCAATAGCAGGTACAGTTATATAATATTTAATATGCTGAGCACATTGCTGAAATGTTGAAAGTGTGAAAAAACTTTAGTCACTTTTACTATCTGGCTGCAAACAGCTGCTCACGGATTGTTAACTCGAACTTTGAAATGACACCCTTTGTCATCTCTTAGCCATGGTTTCACAAACTATCTGCTGAGGAAGCTGTTGAGAATGCTTGCAGGCAATATACAGGCTGCCTTGTCAGCTATCTTTAATACTGCATTCCTCCAATCTGCAAAACAAAATGATAAAACCTGTTTGAATGCCAGGCAGATAAAAAATGAGATGGCACAGCCAGTTCTGGCTGTAGTTTCACAACATGTGCTGTTTGAATATTCACAGATGTTTGTCTTACGTGTTTTGAAAATCCCTGAGAACTCATTGTTCACCAGATGAGAAACACATGAATACATATGAAAGCATCTAGGTTTCTTTTTTTATCTTTAGACATGTCAATTTGTTATTATTCTTACTATTATTATTATTTACAGTCCGTAGGGAGAATTTGTTTTGCAGTGTTGGCCTTTTTGAAGATGCACAGATGAATGTGTTATATCTTCAGAATTCTGTACGGGCTGCCTGTGTAGTATTTTGGTGTCTGACTCATACTGTAAATCTGTGAGCCATGCATCATTTGTTATAGTAAATAAAAAAAAGGAATATGAATACTTCCTACAGAATTTTCTCTTATGATTCCTATTGGATTCATAGTTTTACTATAGGATTCATAAACAGCAATACTACCCATGTAAGTGTAGCAGAGCATGAGCGTTTCCACACACAACAAGCAAGCATCTTAACCACTATGCAAAAGAGCCAGACTCATCTGCACTTGGAATTATGGAGCTTTTAACCTCATCTCAACAGCAGGGCATCACACAACTCTGCCCGTTACTTAAGTTAAACGTGTTAACCAAAATAGATAGAACTATTGCCCTGTGATGCTGTTTTCGCTCAATAGTTATTTTCTCCTGCCTTCAAATTACATCCTCCTCTCCACACACAACAAAGCAATATGCCGGACAAACCAAGATGGGTATAGCTGCAGGCTCGGAGACCTTGCTCGTGGCAGCCTGTGGGAGATGGGTATCGCTGCAGGCTTGGAGACCTGCTCATGGTGGCCTGTGGTGGCTTAGCTGTGGTGGTCTATGCGTGCCCGTGGGGTTGTGGCTCTTGATAGTCATGACATTTGAAACAGAAATAAAATCAACAGCAGCAAGCGATGTTGTTCACACCAATTGGAGAAGAGAAGGGCAATGAATGTGGCAAATTTATATTCGTCCCATGTATTGAATAATGCACATTATTAATTAAGAAAATAGTTGTGAATGACCTTAAAGGCCAAATTTAAGAAACATTTAATGTAAGGACAATCATATTTAAATCGTATTTTTATTTATGCACAACTGAAAACATAATTTAGTAATAAAAAATGAGTCTAAATGTGTCTATAAAAATGCACAACAGCAAAACCGTGTATGTCATAGCACCACAGTGCCACCAGAGCTAAGCCACCACAGAACACCAGGAGCAAGGTCTCAGAGCCTGCAGTTATACACTCTGGGGCAAACCCACACCTGGACCTCCTGGACAGCGATTTTGTGACGTAAAATAAAATTAATTACAAAAGATATCACGAAACAAAGATGCTGCAAACACTAAAATCGTCATAAAAACTTTGCTTTCAATGTTTTCCAATTTTGTAAAATCCAAATAAATCCAACTCGATGATATAAAATGACAACGCATTGAGAAAGTCAGACGGATAGTTCTATGCCAAAAAAAAAAAAAAAAAGTGTATGACTTAAAACTAAAGCTTTATTAATTATTGTACTTGACTGATTCATAAAACAAATATGGACTGTGGGAAACTAAAGGCCCCTCGGAAAGAACTATAGTTTTCGAGTGCTAAATTGTCACGCAACACTCAGGTCGCTTCGGTCCGATTTTGTTTACTCAGTAATACACAAACTGCTGATTACTATTAAAAAGGCTCTCTTTGGTACTAAAAATCATTGTTTATAATTCCTGTTGAGTGGATTGGCTTCCCCCGGTAGCACACGACATGGCTTGCAGAGCGCAGTAGCAGACACGTGACCCACATCGAAGGGGTTTCTTTAGATCATTCTTAAAAAAGTAATGGATTTGTTTATGAAAAACTTTTACAGTCCTCTGTGTAGGTTCATGACAGAATAAACAATGTCTGTAGTTCAGCCAGATTTCCAGGTTGACTGGATAAAAACACTGTTTTAATCCTGTATCTAGCCAGTGCATATACTAAGCTGCGGAAAGGAAAAACGTTCCACTGTTTTTTCAGGCCGGGTCGGGTCCGGGTCTAATAACAAGGATTATATATTGGGTCGGGTCGGGTAAATAATTGGCGGTTTGTGGTTGGGTTTACATGTATACGTGAAGACCTCTAACATAGACACATAGTCAGATAAGGAAATTACATTTCATCATGCTTCTAATTTAAACTGACATTCTCTCATTGCACTAAAACAAATGTATTATTTACATTACCGTAAGTAGCAAATGCAAAAGCAGATATTTTCTTGATATAAATCATAAACACCAGTATTTTCATGTGGTTCAGTAGGTCAAATTTGAAATTCATTAAATAAATAAATAAAACCCCAAAAAACAGTAAGCACTGAAAAAAGGACCTTGAATATTCATTCTATAGGCACTTGGGGTCACAAGAGAGGGAAACAGATCAGGTTCACCAGATAAACCACTTTAGATGTAAAAAGGGTTGTGTAACCCATCACATAGAGAATGAAAACACCAACAGATCCACACACCATAGCTACTGCCCATCATACAGCTGACAGAGAGAGAGAGAGTGTACAGGAGAGAAATAATTACTCTGCTTTCATTTCAAACAGCAGCCTGGGTTTGTTCTTCCTGTAAGTGTTCCAGCTTTGCAATAACACTCATCTCAATGAATTCCCCAGCACTTTACTGCATGGCTGGAAGTACTAATTTATTTTGCCGACCTGCTGGAAAGAAAAACAAATTAATTCAACACTTAAGTGCCCCTCTTGTGAATAATGCATCTCTCTGCCCCCCTCCTCTCTTTCTTGATTTCTCTCCTCTCCTGCTTTCACTTTATTTTTACACATATTCTACCGTTTTCAAAAGGCTAATTGCCAAAACATCATTCTGCCTAAGCAATTAGTCAAAAGTAAATGTAGCAAATACAGAACACCTTTTAATAACAATAACAACAACAACACCAATTGCTGTGTTTTTTTTGTTTTTTTTTAAGCACAAAACAATATGCAGTCGATTTTTTAACTGACCATTTTTCTGTTTCGTAATACATCATGACTTCAAAAGACAAACATTAACTTCACTGTACTTAGACTTTCGTAACATTATGATGCAAAAAAATGAAACCATCACAAAAATAACTTTGTTAAATACATGTTGTCAATGTATAGAGTCCTGTTCTCAACACCATAGCTAAGTGCAGGCAGTAAATATTGTATAAGTAAATCTCTTTTGTTCTCTTTCTGACTCTGTTTCTGTGACCTGTAGGCAATTACTGTGAACTACCAGCAGCCCCCACATCAGCTCCCCTACCCTCCTCCTCGGGGAGTGACATCAATAGAAACGTGCATGTCATTGCACCACACTGCCTATAATCTTTATGCAGATTACTGAAAACCTGTGAAAGGGGTGAGATCTATTACAAATGTGGCATTGCTTTAAAGATGTCAGTAATTAGGGGAGCATGTGCTAAATAAATAAATTAAAGAATGTCCATCAGCTAGAGCTCGTCTCTCGACCAGGTCCAGACGCACCGCGGAAAAGCCCAGGTCTCCTACAGTATATAAAACAGGCTTATGTACCTCATGTTTATATACTATGGCATGAATTCTTATGAATGCTAACCAAAGCTTGCAAGTTCGTTTTGGTAATATATCACTTTGGTAATATATCATGTGAGTTTCCATGATCTGGCCAAAAGGCCTCACTTTGGTAGACCATGTGAGTCAGACACAGGAGGTGAAAGTGAACTAGGAAGAGCAGGTCACATTTTACAAAGATATAGAGCTTGATAAAAATCTGCATATCCCAAATTAAAGTATAAAAAATCTAGCAAATAACTGAAATCTATTCAATTCACATCATAATTTAGGGGACCGCAGTGATATAGCTGTTAATGCAGCACTGGGACTAATTAAATATCTAGTATCACTGAAGTTATAATTGTTCTCTCTTCAGCTATTTGCAAAAGTGTTTAAAATATATGACTAGTGTTTAATTAACAAGCTGTCTCACAACTGCAGTGGTGCATCAGTATATTATTCATTCTCAAATAATGGCATGTAATACAGTATCTTCCTATTCCTCAACAATGATTGTCACATGTTTAAGAATGTCCTTTGAGTCCAGCGCTTCTTTAAGTGTTAATAAAACAGACTTTGAAAAAACAATTTTAAAAAAAAAAACAAAATCATCATGTAATTTTCACACAAGTGTCAAATGTAGCCGTCCCATTTCACATGACATTTTTGCTTAGTATTATTCTCTTTGTCTATTCCCCATTACACCCCCTTGATGGGTTTATAGCATTCTAATTTATATTATCATGAACAACTTGATCCATTATTCCCTAGCCGCTCATGCTGAGGCATTCAAATATAACTGAAACAGCGGGATCTTGAGAAAGAGAACTGTTGTTTCCGAGACAAAATGGCTTCTTATTTAACGAATACCCTGTATAGTAACACTTCAATTTTAATAGCCTTTCTATTAATCTATTTTGAAAAGGGTTTTTTCCTGGCTGTTTATGGAAGCCATAAAACTGTGAGTGGAACCTGCAGCAGAGAGCCGGCGTGTCTGGGGAAGGGTTTATTAGAGCAGGAGAACTGGCAGGCAGAATAAAGACAGATGTCCTGGCCGGGTTGGTCTCAGGCTCATAAACCACTTACTGTCCCTCAGAGCCCATAAAGAAAGCTGCATTAAGATAATAATGTTGTACAGTAATTATTGAAGAGCAATAAGATAGTTTTAGTACCCTCTCCTGGCTACTGCTTTAGAGACGAGGCATTTTTCAACTGCTGAAGAGGACAGACCCACAAGAACACCCCAGTCATGCTAAAGAAAATAAACACTGTGTCTATAAAATAAATATATACAATCTAACAAAACAGGTCAAATATGTTGAAATTTGACATACTGAGGTCTGAATAGTTTTGGATTACCACCACCCTGTTTATAAATCCTATTTATAAACCTCATTTACTGTGTTTTTATTGTCTCGACTTTGTTAACATGGGTCAATCATTCACCCCTGGGGGAAAAACATTAGCTGGATTGATATAGAGGGGAAGCGCAGCGATATTCAGATCAACCACGGCTAGATCATTAAAATAGATCCCACCCAGTTAGAGCAATTTCTCCCAATTCAAATATGTCCTTTACGCTTTTACTTGGTAAAAGTAACCATATTGGCAAGGGGTAACTTTCAGTTACTGGGCACATGGTTTACATGAACACATAGCAAAGCCACAGCAGTAGCCATTCATTGTAATTATTCCTACATTGTAGCCCACTGGGAGCTCAATGGTCATTTTCTTTTTCAGAATAAAAACACAAAAATGTGTGAAATTTAAAATGAATATGGCGACCTAATAATGCAACTAGTATAATGACCCCAAAATTACAATACTGTATTACATTACTATGCAAATATTGACCAGCCAATGAAGGATTTACCAAATATCGCATAGCAGATAGTATAATGTGGTACTGATTAATACATATACTACATCTAACAACTTTCACTGCCAGACGGTGGGCCTGCCAGGGGGGACCGGGGGGGGGGGGGGGGGGGGGGGGGGGGGGGGGTGACACAGAGGACCCTTTTTCAATGAATATATACAGTGGTTACCAATGAATATTTCAGTCCTATATACCACTGACTAGTCAGGACACTGAGTTGGGCATGATTCAGTACCTGTGCCTAATAGGGGAAATGTACTATAGCCTCCTCAGTACACAATTAGGTATTATTTTTATTTATTCCTAAAATATAATGCATAACCAAAATGTTATCGTTTGTATTCAGTATTAGAAACAGATAGCTCTCGTGTAACAGGAGTATATCTATTTATCGGTATTGGAAGGTTCTGGACTGGTTTGGGTGAGGTTTTCAAAGTGCTGTGCTTCTTTGTTTTGAAAATTCTGGCAGTGATATCATAACATTGTTGTGCTCTATTTTCAGTACAGTGTTGGGTGTTGTTGTGCACATGGACTGCAAAGCACAACAATTTTGCAAAGTACTTGTTGTAAAACATGCAGCATGATTAATGAACAGCACTTAAGAAAGCATTTGTCACCGGCTCTTATTTTACTTAAAGCAACTCCCACATTTGTAAAAGATCTCCCCCTCATTTCACATTTTTCTGATAATCTGCATAAGATTGTTGCTGACGCCAGCAAGAGGTAAGAAAACAGGCGAAGATGATTTCTCCTGCTACATAGCTCTGTCAACCATTGGCTAGTCTTAAAAATGTCGGTCTGTCAGGTTAAAACACTGTGCCATTACTAAAAGTGCAGTGTGGAAGTAATTTCTGAAAAAGAGTTCAGTTTTCCTGCAAGTGCCTTTATAGACCATTATCATGACACAGGGCAGAAATACAAATTGTAATTGTACAGTAGGGGTCACTACCAGAGCAACAGCATTTGTTTAGGAATTGTAATTAGGTTTAATTGGTGCTGGTGGTATTGCAAAGTGTAGTTATAACAGGCTACACTGCATACAGGTAGAAAGGCAGCAGCACTTGGTGCAGCAGGTGTATTTTCACTTACCTCAGAGCCAATGAGGCGTAGAATGATGCCAACACTGGGGATGGTGTTTGAGGTGGTTTTCAGAGTGGTGCTCTGTTAGACGAAGGTACAGTCATCAAGCACACAGTAAAGTGTATATTACAGCACCTTAAATTAAAGCAACAATACCCAACACAATGGTTTACTATTGGAGTGGTTCTGAGTTCTGTTGCTTCAATGAGCTTGAATAATTTTTCTCTATGGGGCAGCCGCCTCTCTCTTGGAGAATCTGTGTAGTGTGGCCTTTGCTTTTACTGCCTCATTTCGTAATAATCCTACATGAGAATGTACTTTTCAACTCTGCTGGTCCCACCAGCTCTACAGTGTTTTTGCTAAAGCAGGGCAGCCTCCTCTCTTATCTGGATGATTGATTAAATGGTAATTAGAACTGGTTGACTTACAAAGCAGTAAAGTGAAGAGGTAGGCACAGTTCTCGTAGCTCTGAGATCTTGACCTCAACACACCCTGCTGTTCATTCCTAGGTGAAATGCACAGCGTGTTGCTGATTTCTGGTAGACTATTTATACATAGTGACTCTGATAAAGACTTCTCCTGATAAAGACTAATTTGCAACAGGGGCAAAGCTGTGACCACCAAACTAATTTCACTTGTGACCTGAGCCAGATTGAAACTCACTTTCAAGGTGAAGGGTGTTGCAGGATAACCAGTAACATGGCAGGCAGAAAGCGAGTCCTGCAGCCGCCTCTCACTTGCACAGGCAGCTTTTCCACACGGATCCCTCTCTGGCCGCTCTCTGCCGTCAGCTTGCGGTACATGTCTTCATCGAGGGACAGAGCTGAGAAGCCCAGGGGGCTGCAGATGTGCCAGCACACCGTGTTCATCACTGGGAGGCAGAAGGAGAGGTCAGCATGGCAGCTGCACTACAGGCTGCTGCAGCAGCACTCGGGTTGCTGTATTGTAGGTACTGACTGGTAATGGGACAGTTGACCAGTGGGGTTTGCAGATACCGCTAGACTAGACTTGATCAGCACAACACGACTCAAAATTGTTCAGATTCAAAAGCTTTAGATTACATTTTTTTCACTTTTACACTGGAGTTGAAAATTAAAGTAATGTAAGATGTACGCCACAGAAGTGATATATGCAGATACATTTCAATGAATGTATTAAAACAAAGGTTTAATTTTTTCTTTCTTTATTTTTAAACAATTACAGTACTCCTTCATTGTTATCAATTATTTAAATCATGAATAAACCACAATAGTGTTTTAAACTAAAAAGTCCCCAGGATGTGAAGATTGAAACAGAAAATGATACACAAAGTGAATCTGGGTCTAAATAATAAGAAGACTATTTCAGATAACTCACCATGATATCTCATAACCCTACAAGGTTGTTCTTTCTACCGTTGTTCAATATTAGGAGTTGCTCACCTGTAGTGACTGGGTAGTACTCTAACATAAGGGCCGCCCCTCCTGTGAAGGCCATGACACTGTCTCTGCCGTGGAACAGGAAGGAGTGGTTCCAGACGGGCTGCTCCTGGGGGAACCTGGCCTAGGACACCTGCAGAAAGAAACCTTCACTTTGCCTAACCTTATCATTTCACAGTGCCTCCCAATAAACCAATGACAAGACACCTCCACATGCCTTACAGTGCTTCTCTGAAGGACATTTTTGCATCACAAATAATGACCTAAGTATAAACTAATAATATTTTACACAGGTAGAAAAAAGTAATATTTAGGCATTATTGTCCAGCTAGATAACTGACTGCGACGACAGTTAGGTGAGCTGAAAGCAAGGGCACTTAAGAAAAGACAATTCTGAAAAGGTGATGACCACAGTGTAGGGTATTAATGCTATAATAAACCAAAGAAATAGTAGATTATATTTCAATCTGGATCTTTTAGGTTGATTGGAATTCATGGGTGTGTCACAAGTGAGTTTCTAAAAAGAAATTGTAGATGTTATAAAGTATGGTTGTAAAATGAATCACAAAGCACATGCTGTCCATTAGGTCTCTCATCTAGGTCCAAATTTAGGAACATCTTCATTAAGGTTTTCATTTCTGAATAATGTTTTCTTCTGACCAGTGTGTTTCTGCTCTCGGTGGCGAGTCTCATGGTGCGCCAGAGGGGTGAATCTACCCAGCAGACTGGATTAGACCTTGTGGCTTATCCTTGCAAGCATGAAAAAAGCAGATGGCATGCATCTAAACACACAGGGGGGAGTCTGGTTAAGCTTTGCTCTTTGGCGTACGGTTCTCTGGGTCCTTTATAAGCTAGGTCAGGCTTGCAGCAGAGCCTGGGGCTAGACTTCTCATTCGTGACTCAAGGACCTTTTTTAAAATACTCCTCCCCCACCAATTCCATTGAAATTGGGTTTGTTGTTTTTATAACATCTAACAATCCCATAAAAATCTGGAGTGCAAATCGTGATTGTGATGAGGCTGTATTACGCACTGGTGTCACTGTATTCAATTCTGGTCATCACATTGCCAAAAGGACATTGTGCTCCAACAAAAAACAACCAGAGTAATCCCATGGTTTAAATAAATGAACTATGAAGATAGCCTGAAGGAACTCAATATATCCTAGAACAAACCATTATGGGGACTAGTCTAAAATCTTAACTAAGTTAACCCTTACCAATACTTTAACCACAGCACACAAACCAGGACATGGTTGTAAAGGAAGTAGTGACTGACTAAGGACAGAGTACAGGTGACACTTTACAGTGGTGAGGGTATGGAATGGGTTACCTAGTCATGATGCTGAAATAGAGAGGGCAGGTGGAATATTAAAATAATTGAGAAAGGGTTTTAAAACATAATCCTGTTTTAATCACATTGTGAAATGGAGAGAAGAGGAGACTAGGCGCATTTCAGTTGGGGGAATATGTAGATCGTGTGGTTTTTATCTTGTTGCTTACATGGCACCTGTCTAACAGGCCTCAGCAGCATACTGTACACACGCTTGCCTGTGTCAAAGCAGTAAACGCATGGACTGTTTGGAAAATTACAAGAACACATTCAGCATGCACACAGATGAGACTTCCTCTCCCGAGGCTCCCCAGATCCCAAAATGTCAAAAAGACCTGATTTTCTTAAAAAGGTCAGTATTGATACCAACCAGTCACGTCCGTATTGATTCTAATTTGCTGCAGTTAAAGAGAGCCATTAAAATGTAATATGCCAAGGGATGCAAAATGCATGCAGATTTTTGTAAAGATTTTTTGGAAATCTTTACCACTAACTGATTTGAAAGGTCAGAAGCTCCCAGCCTGTGAAATATCTTGCCATTCTTGCATTTTAAATATATATTCTCCCAATGACAGAGACGCTTCACAGCCAGTAACATGCTTTGACCCGAAGCCATTGCTGAGGTGAAATAACCAGGAAGTGTAAGTGTTAAAAGATATCATTTAAAAAAAACTGAAGACATGTTTACCACAACATTCGCTTATTTCAAAACTTCACCATGAACTACATGCACCATATAGAGCAATTAATTCACTGACCTCAAAGCGTTAAGAGAACAGAAAAACAGAAATAAAAACATTTAGGTTGCATCTGTAAAAATGGAGTGTGGGTATCCACTGATAAACGACAGAAACAGGAGACCTGACATTTGAACACTGCAGGCGTCCAAGTTTCATTTCCGATTTTTATAGGTGTAAATGCAGGTAGCCGCCACTAGGGTACCAGCAGTGGTAAATCCTAGGGTGGGGTTTGGTTGGTGGAACGACGAGACTACACCAACAAGGGTATAGAACATGGGCATGAATACAAACATAAGTGGAACATGCGCAGGAGATGGACATTGGATTCGGTGTGGAGCTAACAGCTTCTCCCTTTATCCTGAGCAACGTCTTCTTGAGAAGACAGGGACAACTGCACGTGTTAACATTCAACATTAAATGTCCATGAAGTGCCCCCGAAGGCTGCAGGGATTCTTCAGGGTATGAGAACACAACAACCCCCTATGGCAGTGTGCCGTTTTCGAGGCTGTGGTGGTATGGCCATGCACAGATGGAGTGTACTCCTTGTGTGGACACAGAGCGCAAACCCTGTCTACTCGCATCAGCTCAAACGTTGATTTGTAGCGACAAACTGTCACAACAAGAGCTTGTGTCAGAGTACACATTGGGGGTAGATATTTTATATAAAGAAAAATCCATTCACATACGCACACAAACAGGTAAAACTCTTATGTAAAGAACCACAGCCATGTGTGAGTGAATTCAAGGAGATTAGCTTGCACATATAACTGCTGATAATTACAATATTAGTTTGTTTAATTAATTCAATTTAGTTTAAAAGATCCTTATTTGTGAACCCCTTTGTCCCCATCGTACAGAATTGTGTACATTTATTTTAAAAAGGTCCTGCTGAAATAGGGCATCAAATGTACCTTCCTAGGCTCTCATTAGATGGCAACATTAAGTATCTCAGATGCCATCTGTCTTTGGTTGTAACTATGATATGAATTTCATAACTAGGCAAAATTGGCTAAGGAAAATATAATTTGAATGAAAAGACTGGTCCCATGTGACACCTGACCAGTAGAAGTGGCCTGCTTATCACTAATCCTGCCAAAGAGCTGAGGCCAATGCAATACTCCCTGTGGGCCCCCAGCCAGGATACACAACTTAGAATAAACCTGATATGGACCATGCACACTCACATGGCACATCCTGCATTCCACCTGGCACTTGGAATTCTCAGATTTGTTATATATTTATCTAGTTTTCAAGTATGAACAAGAACAAGAACGACCAAGAACAAACCTGAGGCATTAAATGGTTACGCTGCAGCAGCTTTCAAGACATCTTCAGCAGGGAGAGCTTATCAGCTGAACCTGGAGCTTCTCAATGCAGAGGGTGGGATGGAGCCTGCTCCAAACCCACCTCTCCTCAGCAGAGATCACAGCTGAGTCTAGTATTATTTAAATGTGTGCAAACTGGGAGTATTAAAGAATTATGAGACATGTATTATTTAAGCAAATAGACTCCAAAATGAGAGTTTTTTTTTTCTCCCTGCTGTGGAAAAGGGCTTTCAATATAATAACAATTTGAGAATATATCAATGGAAATAAAGAATATTTTTTTCTCCTTTAGCACTGTTGGTTTTAAATGGTGTCATTTGATTGAAAAAGCAAGGCAAGCTATCCTTGGAGGTCTGGTGATGAAGTCTCTTGCCAGATATTCCTATTCTGATTTTAAAGCTATTTGTATTTAAAAAAAGGTCTGGGCACAGATAAGTCAAGCGGGAGGGAAATACAATCAAACAAAATCTGAAGTGGAATGACAATGGCAGCACACGGCACAATGCACCAGCGTCACAACCCAACCTGGGCTTCAATATTCTTTTTCTTGTTTCTACATTTAAACCTAACTTTAAAAACTCATCATTTCTTACTCATCATTTGAAAACTGTTTCTGGGGGATCCGGCGCGAGAGGGATAGAGCAGAGCTGTTGTAAATGTGTCCCAGTGAGTGGGCTGAATTACGTGGGGGTAGCCCTGGCTGGAGACCTGAGGCACCTCAAAGGAGGAGAGATGGAGGCTGGGTAAGGTGATGGTGGTTACTGCGATCCCAGCTGCATGGGACGTCCTCACCAGCATGGTGCTCCTGAAATAGCAATCACAGACGACACTCACCAGAAAACAACTGCTAATACACTATAGTTGTATTTCATCCAATCTATACATAATGAACACCTCCTTAGCTCTGGCCCGGTATGGGCATTTTTCTCAGTTCTCGGTATTGAGTTCAGCGGCTGAAAAGCATTGCTCTCTTTAGTGGTATAGATCCCTGCAAAACAATATTGCATGGAGGAGATGTACATTTTCAATGCATCATGTGGCATATTGTACTGGAATACAGCCAATTCTCTAAAAGCCCTCTTTTCATCAACCACCCCCAATCCCAATGTAATATATGGTAAAGCACTATAAGCCTGGTCCTTGCTGCACATTTTTATAACAGGGTTCAGTGATACAGTGCCACCATTATGAGACGGCCCTTTCTTCTGTAGAACCAGTCATAATGCAGCATGGTTGTGGCTGCCGTTGGCCCCATAATGCCATTCCACCAGCACTGTCGTTCTCATAAAAAGGCAGAACACAAAGAGCATGGTGTTGTAACTATGGCCCCTGATTACAGTGTTATAACAGGGAGTGCTGCATTAGTATGTAATTCATTTTCATAAAAAAGCAGTTCAAGAAAACAACAATTCTACCAGTTGTATTTGCAAGGATTTGCAATAATACATGCAGCAATACTTCAAAGTGCTCTGTAGGAGCAACTCTGCTATTATTAAACATGCTGGGAATATCATAACCCCATACAAGAGCAATAGAAAAATCAGACAAGCAAATTACTCCCAGACCTTCATGTGTCAATTAGAAGGAGACAGCCAGCGGCAGTCTTCTTATTGCCTGTGATCAGAGCCCTTCACTCTCAGCCTAGGGAAGAGAGGCTGTAATAACTTCTGGTAATATCTGATCATTGTGATTATATGCCAATGAAAACACTGAAGATATTTTTGGTTAAATATATTTGTTCCCACCCCACTCTGTATCTTGCACTAGCCCAAGATGACTAAAGATCAATGGATCTCCTTCATTTAAGTCATCATCTAGCAAACTAAAACAGCCAATGCATCTGAAAATACAAGGTTCTGCCTGACTAGAGGAAGGAGCTGTGACGTGGTGAGGCAAACTGGCAATTTTCCCTCCCGTGCCCGTGGGAGCACAAATGCCAATGCATCGCTCCCTCTGGGCACCGCAACCAAAACTGGCAACTCAGTGCAACCAGGATTCAAACCAGCAAGCTCCACACAATCTGACGGTCTCTTGCCTCTTGCCTTTGTGACTGGTAAGATATGCAATCAGGTCACCCGTTTAATCCTTGTCATCTTCATTTAATGTATCGAACACAGTTGAAGTTCCAGTTTTGTCCAAACTCACCACATGACATTGATATACAATGTACTGAGCCATCTCTCTCACCCTCGATAGAAGCTTTTAAAAGTTATTTTTAGCTTTTAATTAAAAGCCAGCTGACAAATTTAAAGGGTACCTTCCATTATCCTTTTTAATTGATGTCAGGGACCTAGCGTGTATAAATCTCACACAGTGCTCGCTTGTGCATTGCTAACACTGACAGCCAGGGCTCACATCTTTAGGATATACCACAGTAGGTCACTCAGGTACTGTCAGATTAATTGTGCCAAAGAATAGTTAAGTTTTCAGAAGAACCATTTACATTTATCATTTCCACATCTATCCCTTTTTGATAGGCCAGATACAGTGTAGGAAATAACCACCATAGCACTGTCAACTGATTATATGCACAAGTCTGCAAAATGTAAAATATATCAGATGCAGCTTTTAAATTTCAGGGAATATATGAGAGGGATTTGTTTAAATTACTATGCAATGATGTTAGTGAGGGACAGTGAGGGATTTTTTTTCCATCCACCAGTACAGCAATCTGTCACATAGGTCTTGGAAACAGTTGTTAATATACATATTTCAAACTGAAATATAAAATATAAAAAATTAATCAAAAGATCTTCAACAGAGACCAGTGATGATATTGATAGTGCTAATAACAGGTAAGAACATGGATTGCATAATTGTGATTTCAGAAAATGTGTTTTCATATTGGAGTCTAGAAATATATTTGTATAAACTACATATACAAAAATATAAACAATGACCCTGGAATAAAATTTTAAATAACAGTATGGCGTAACTGTCCTTATAAAAGTCCCAAATAACAATAACTAAAATAACTGCTTGCAAATATTTAATGCTACCACTGCATGAAATGCCCAACACCATCTGTTAGCTTTAGTTGTTTGTTTTGTTATTTGGTAATAAGTCGCTAGAAGGAGAATGATGTCAAAATCAAAATGTAATCCTTGGGTAACTGTCTGAATGCTTTTTGGTGGTGCCACATTAACAACAACATCAAACATAGACTTACAAAGAACTTTTTGTGTGAGACACTGAGATACATTGAGATATAGGCCTTGACAGTTGAAAAGGCCAAACTGTAAATAAGTCTTCAAGTTAGTTTTGAAGGATTGAACAGAAACCGAGTTCCTAATATCTTTTGGGATTGAGTTCCAGAGGCGCATAGTTTGAGAAGGTATGTGCTCTCTGGACAGTCTAATTCTGTGCTCCACTGATAATCCAAGATCATGTGACTGCAGGCCACGATAGGGACATATGGAATGAGCATCTCTAAAATATAAGCAGGAGCAAGACCACTTAGGGCCTTGTAGGTCAGGAGTAAAACCTTAAAATCAACCTTGTATCACACCGGATAATAATGACGTGATTTCAGGGTGTGGGAATGTTCTATCCAGCCCTGTGTTGAAATACAAGCTGTAGAGTTCTTAACAAGACAAAAGTATGACCCAGTCTGTCAGTATTAATCAAGGTCAAGCAGGATCTAAGTTTGGCTATATCTCTGAGATAAATTTCAATATAAGTTGTTGTACTCCAAAAGGACTTACTTGTATGACTCATAATCAGGCACAATTCGAGCCACCAATAACATAGGACGAACCGGTTCCAGCAATGGCTTTTCCAGAGCCTGCAGGAGCACCTGAAACCGCCATAGAACTTTGGTTAACGGCAGGTTAACTTTGGTTAACGAATGAACCTCATTCAAACCGTCAAACCTGGTACTCTAAGCAACGGGAAATAGGGCAGCATCGCATGCATTAAAACTAATCTGTTATCCAATACCTCCCAGCATTAAGGAGATCAATACAAATAATTCACAAACAGGAAATAAAAATGTAAGTGAGGTGATTTCAGTAGCCATTATCTCATAGTGGGGGTAACCTGAAGCAGTGAAGGGAAAGGGAGAGGGGGAATGAAAACAAATTAGATTGTTTTGGGAGGAAGTGGACACAAAGAGGAAGAGGTTTTTAACAAGCGGTAATGAAAATGATTGATCACTATGGGATTGGATTAAAGTATAGGAAACCTGGGTAGGGTCATTTTTATTGGGCTATTTGTTACAACCAAACCAGTTGTGACATTACAGATGTCTGTTGTGGAACTCAAAATATAGTACTGGTAGTGCCCTTATTATATTTAGACCTGTCATTAATAAAACGTCTTACTCTGCATATAAAGTTTCTAATCGTCTGTTTTTATTTCCTATGTAGGCTGGAAATCAGTGGAAAGACTGATAGAAACCAGTGACAATAACCAAAGTGACTAAAATTATCAGGGGCGCATTGACCTTGACTCAAATTACATTCTGGCTGATACAATTCAATGTGTTGAGAATAGGCAGAGGGTGACATTAACAGGAGTGATGTTACCCTTATAAATGTTTCCTATAGTAAAAGCATAGCAAAGTGTAATAAACCACAGTGAAAGCATGATAAAACATAGGTAAGCACTGTAAAGAGTAGCAAGGTATTACTAAAGAATGCTAATAAACATGGCAAACCAGGGTAAACTGTGGTAAATGCATAGTGTAACCATGGGAAAAGCAAGGATAAAACCAAAATAATACCGTGCAGAAATACTGTGTTAAACATGGCAGATTTGTCTTTACATTTTGTCTGTATACCCAAAATCTCTGTTTGGGTATGCAGACTTTACAGAAATTGCAGTCTAGTCATTTAACACACATTTTGAAAGCAGACATTCTGAAGCATACAGGAAATATGGATTTTATTATAGGTTGTAAAAGTAAGTCATGTAGTCATGCAGGCACATTCAGATGGTCTAAAAATCCCATTTGTATAAAAAGCTTGGGTTTTCAGACTATAACCAAACGCAATCAGAAACATCTACAGGAGCTTAAGAGTGTAAGATACAAGTTTGGTGAAGACTGGTGCAAAATCAGGGCAAAATCATTGTGTTCACCATGTAATATCAGTAGTGTCAGTAGAGTCAGTAGAGTCAATAATATGAGTAATATCAGCAGTGTCAGTATTAGTGTCAGTGTCAGTAGTGTCAGTGTCAGTAGTGTCAGTATTAGTGTCAGTACCAGTAGTGTCAGTGTCAGTAGTGTCAGTAGAGTCAGTATCCCTGCCTTGTGTGTAACTGCTCTTATAAAATGCAGCTTTATTATTTTGATTGGGAGTTTACTTTGAATGAGATCCGAACCATTAGTTGCACTCTTTTTCAAAGCCATTTTATACATTCTCTTTACACTTCATTCAAGAAGCAGGTCACAAAGCATCTCTGTGTATTCCTTTGATTGAAGCTCTCACCCTACCTTGTACATCATACCTCAAACTCAGTGAAGGAGAATCCGGGCTGCCGAGGGATGGCACTGCCTTTCTGCACCCCCGCGGGCACTTTCACGGGCCTGAAACGCAACAGGGATGTCACGCTGATTTAGGTCTACCATGGAGATAATGTTGGCAAAGGTACGCTGTATATATTTGATTAGTGCCAAAGTGGGTTTACTGTGTGATTTTAACTGATGTATTCAACTAAATAACTAGCAGTATGCTGAGCAACATTATAGGAAAAAAAACAGGACCCCATACAAATACTTATCAGCAAGATATCATACCACACATCCATCTGCAATTTATGCGATCAGGAAAATCCTTGTTAAATAAAGTACCAGTTGTTAATGTATTGCAATCCATCCTCACAGTCACAGAATTGGGTTCTGCGCATGTAGTAAATAGTAGTAAATGGTTACTATAGTCTAACTATGTGTACAGTACCAGTAGGTTACTCTTCTGTATTTTGAAGTTTATCCAACATTTTTAACTAGCAACAATTAATTACTCGTGATTGTTTGAGGCATGTTCTGACCCTGTACAGTACTTTAACATAAAGGCAAGTGAATTAGAAAGAAAAATGAAATTATGATGGATTTTGTGTTGAATATCTCAGAACATTGAAGACTGTTTGTCGTTTATTGTTGAAGTAGCTTCTTTAATTTTTTATGACTACTGAATAAATTTTTCTTGCTCAAATTTTCATATTAAGGTACCTGTCAGCAAAAGTTCATTCTATTAGAACCAATCAAATATCAAGAAAACAAATGCTTAAGAATAAAAAAATATTCATCTTATGGAACAGATGCTAAACACATTCCAGTGCTTATTTAATTGTTCAAATTCATAAAACACACGTGTTAGCTTAATAAACATATTGTTATATTGTAAATACCAAAAGGCATTTGTAATCTCTTGTGTTATGTTTCATTCTGTTGATTTGCAATGCAGTGGGCACACAAAAATATCTTGTACACATTCATGTTCATATTAAGAAGATCTATAAACAAATTGCTTTTGTATTTTAATTTTGGGGTCACACAAGTATATCACAACTATATATGGTATATATACAACATATGGTGCGTGTTCAATATCTTTATGAAATCATACAATGGTAAGTTATTGTACAATTATTGTACAATTACATCACCAATTGTTTGACTAAAATAAATCAGAGGGACAGAAACAAACATGGCTGAGCTGCTTTACTATCCTGGCACAGGCCATCATTACAGCTCTAACCAGGAGGGACAATGAGTGGTGGTTATGGCTGATCACTCTCCAGAGTGCCCTCTATAAAAATGACAAGCAGCAAATCAATATTTATTAGGGGGCATAAACAACGAGGATTGGGAAGAGCAGCACACAGCTTTATAATTCCACGGCTCATCCATCAAAACATGCAGCCGTGAGTGTGCAAGCTACTACGGCTTTGAAAAAGAGTCCGCTTTTAGGATCTGTCATGCAGCATGCACTCTGTTATTGAGGTGCCTTCTACTTTCTTTCACCTGGATGTGCTTCATCATGCTTAGTTTTCTAGTGCCGATATTAAAATGCACACTATGTCAAATAAAAACATGACAACTTTGTTACATAATACAGTACTGTTAAATAATGTATTACTTGAGTGTGTAAAGTGCACCCCCCCCAACTTTATATCAATTTTTGAAATTACAGACCGCAAAGAATTATAAAAATGATGGCTATTTCCATGTTTTTTTTTTCACATCAAATAATTAAAATACAAATCACAGAAGAATACAAATTCTAAATGAATTCTAATAAGCTACATTATAAAAATAACTACCATTCAATACGTAATGGGAAAGGCATTTTGAAGCTTGTGTGAATCCTATAAGAAATGATAATGTCCCTGAAAAATTACTGTCCACAGCTCAATAATTGAGACATTCAGATATTCTGGTGTTGATTATATACAGTATTTGCTAATGGAAATTAATGTGTAGTTCTCCATAAAATGTCATTCCTTTCTGCAGACTGACAAAAATGAATAAGAACTGAAAGGTGGAGATGCAGGAATGTGTGGATACATCACCTTTCATGAAATCTATCACCAGACAAAGAAGGTGAAAAGAAACGATTAAACCTGTACAGCACCAGAGCCCTCGTGTTCAGAAGCACTGGGAAAGCAGCACGAGGGGGGGAGGAGGGGTCCAGGAGACAATGAATAATTCATCCCCAGCAGTTTCTAACTGCAGGCTGGGTCTCGGTCAGCCTTGGTAGAGCAGTCTGAAGATGGACCCTGAAGCACAGGAACAACAGAAGTGCAGCAATGAGGGAGCAGAACGTTGGGGGGATGTGACGACTGGCATTTATACTGGCATTTATGCCTCATACCTGCAGATCCCCATTAACTAACATTTAGAACCTTCTGCTATTATGCACCGTTCCAATATTGCCTAATGAAAAAAATATAATGAGGTTTTCTCTTGCAAACATACAACATGTATATACATATTTATAGGGCAAAGTATTAGTACTCCCTGTGGATTAAAATACTTACCCAGTTACTGTATATCAATATTATGCAACTGTGGGACCACAAAGTGAAAAATACAGTTCAAGTAATTAAGGCAGGCATTTTCTCAAATCAAATTTAATGTAAGCACTTTGCCTTAGCAGTCAATGCTACACAGGGATATTGCCTGCTTTTTGCCATTGCCCTGCTTGATTTTCAGGTAAACATGCTCAACAGAAGTATTTGGGTCTGAGATTTAATTAACAGATGACATCTGACAAAACTGTATTGGAATGCCCACTAACACCAAGCGAATTGACACTAAATGATAAAGGTCAAAGGTACTGTATAGCAAGACCATTTTTTTACCAGCTTCAGACACTATCTCACCATCCGGGGCATGAGTTACAGTACACAACTCTTCTTTTGTATGCAATTATAAGTGGTTTATACTGTATCACCCACCACAAGGAGACAACTCTGCAAGGTTTGGTCCAGCTGGAACAACCCAATTGTGCCAAACTGTATGGTGGTTTTGGGCCCAGGACTAATGTCCACTGGGGGCTAAGTTTATACCACCAAACTTATTTAACTTGTGCCTGATTTGAACCCAGCCATGAACAGCTAGTGAATTAGTTGTAAACGGTTGCCTAAGGGAGACGTTGATATTACACAACAGATTAAGAAAGAGAGAGTGTATATGGATTATCAAAAGAGATGGATTATTAAATTGTGAACCCTTTGGAATATATCTGAAAAACGCAGAACACAAAATCATATTGCTGAATCTTATTCATATGCATGAGACAAAAAACAATGGCTTGGAGCTCCCGAGTGGCACATCCAGTAAAGGCATTCTGCATGGAGCTCAGGATGCGCCTTATAGCCTGGAGGTCACCGGTTCAAGTCCAGGCTATTCCACTGACTATGGACGAGAGTTTCCAGGGAGCGGCACACAATGGCTGAGTGCCGCCCAGGTTGCGAGGGGCTTAGGTCGGCCAGGGTGCCTGGGGCTCACCTTGCACCAGCAACCCCTGTAGACTGACCAGGCATCTGCGGGCTTGCTTGTAAGCTACCCAGAGCTGCGTTGTCTTCCAACGCTGTAACTCTGGGTTGGCTGCATGGCAGGCCTGCAGAGTGAAAAGAAGCAGTCGGCTGACAGCACACACTTTAGAGGACAGCGTGAGTTTGTCTTTGCTGCTCCTGAGTCAGTGCAGAGGTGGTAGCAGTGAGCTGAGCCTAAAATACAATTGGATATTTCAAATTGGGAGAAAAACGGGGTAAAATCAATTGGTAACTACTAAAAAAAATAAATAAATAAATAAAAGAGCTTGCCTTAAAGCAGTGTTTTTATTCTTGTGAAATGTTTCAGGAAAACGAACAGAGCCCCGGGATCAGACTTAATCAGTTTCTTATTGTCCTAATCGTAGGTGTTAAAACAAATATCACAGGCTACATTCCACTTGCCAGTCTGTTGTGTGTGTGACCTCCCCACCTCCCCTGCGGAAACAAGGACAGCTGAGGAATATGCACAGTACCCAAAACTGGGTAACTGTGGCTTCATTGCAGGGTAAGTAAAAATGCAAGACTCTGTTGAACTGCAGTGATTAGCAGACTATTAATAATTCAGATTTTTGTTGTCTGTGTCATACAGACCAGATGCTAAGATTATACAATCTTATACACCTCACCTGTGGGGGGGAAGCATCAACATAGATTAGTGTCAGGGGGAGTGGAAGTCCCCAGCAACTAACTGTTTACTATGTGTGTTACTGTAATTCCGTTTACACATATTTGTATAAAAACATTTGAACCCTTATGACTTCTGAATACTTAGTTGGTGATCTGAACTGTTGTAAACAGCTTCATGGCAAGGGAACAAAATAATTTTTATAGTAAAAATCTGTAGCTTAAAGGATTTACAAACCCTGTGAACTGAGATCCTGTAAACAGTGGTTTAAACATGAAAATGAACAACAGTGTTTTGTTTCTTTTTAAATTATTATTATTATTTAAAAAATATTCTGTTTTAGGTATAACTAGGAAATGCCTTTATATTATGTGTATGTGTCCTGAGGTGGGATCAGCAGAACACTGGTTCTTGCTAGGGTGTCTCAATTAAAGTTTGCCCAGTGCCTACAATTTCTATACATCACACAATATAGAGGAATGAAAAAGAAACATTTTTTTTATAACAAACCATTCCCCTAAAACACACCACAAACAGAATGATTGGTGATATTTGTTATGTTAGGTAAAAACTCTTCTAGTTAATATATGGTGTTCTTTAAAGCTAAATAATGTGAGGAATATGAGGAAGTTGACAAAGACTTGATAAATGTTCTGTATTGTTATAACTGTAAAATAAATAAAAAAAAAACACCCTCATACAATAATGAACAAGCACACACATGTTAGGAAATGTGGCATCCCAGCCACCAGGTGGGGTTATACCTAAAGTGAAAGCTAGAAGCTGCCGCTGTTAATGTTATGTTTACTATGCAAGCCTGTTGAACAAATGTTGCTACAGCTCAATACAACTTTCCTGAAGCTCATTACCTACCTTAACAAAACACACATCTAAAATTGATTAGAATTATGTTTTAAACACTCATAGACATAAGAAAAAATAAATACTGTTCCTGTTAAAAACACAACAAAAGTCCCTAAACTTTTTTTTTTCATATTTTCATTTTAATAAACTCAGACTACATAACCAGGGGTCAGTACACACGCTGTAGGATACTAAAATAAGCCCCCAATATAATTACTTTATGAAGAAAGTATGGGAGTGTACTCGCTTATGCAAACACCACTTAAATAATATCATCTGGGACTTTTCCTTGCAGTATACTCAATGGATGCTACTTTTACCTGAGGGGTAGCAAAAAGCATTGGTTATGCATGACTTGCCCTCCACATTGAGAATGCTCTTTGATGAATTCAGCCTGTGGTTATATACCTTCCACTTCTGCAGCCTATGTTTAATACCAACAGAGTTGTAGCTCCTCAGTCTCCCACTGTGCTCCGGGTAGGGATAATGTGCTTTACTAAATCACAGACAGGTTTAGTAAACTACGATTTGAGATTGTGTCTTTCTTCATGAAGACTTAGGAAAAAGCGCTATCGAGTGGTACTGAGTACAACATCATTTATAAAAGACTGCCATGCCATGTCTGTGCTGGCTCCTACAAAACTGCATTTAAATATCCACACATTTTTGTTTGGATTATGCATTCGGCTTCTGTTATTCGGCATATATGTATTCAGCTTTCTGTCTTTATTTTTAGACATGTTCAGGCTCTTTATAGATGGCTCAAACACTATTGGGCTTTTTAAAAATAAAATTCAAATTGGAAGGAAGGAAGGAAGGAAGGAAGGAAGGAAGGAAGGAAGGAAGGAAGGAAGGAAGGAAGCGTGAACATTTTAAATCTAGCTACAGATTAGACAAATGCATGGACAGACAGACACATCAGATAATGTCACACCAAGTTTCAAGATACACAGTTTTCCAGATATAAGCAATAGTATAAAGTGTGAAAAACACACAGAAGGATCTTCAGTATAATGTTAAGGGGTCATGAAACAGTGAAGTACTGACCTGCACAAGCTCCATGTGATAGTGATGGAAGGGCTGCAGGTAGTGGATTGGGAGTCGGTAACTAGCCAGCAGCTCTTTGGTTCGGCTGTCTGCTACATTCAAGATCACCACTGGAGGGTTTAGGGAAAGAATAAGGAAATGCATGTGGTGGAGTCCCCCATTTTAACTCATTAAATGTATCAGCTGAGTAGGTTTTGGGTGGCTCCAAGAATTTTGCAGCATAATTAATACTGTAAATAAATAAAATAAAAAAGGAACCACTGAAATCCTCCTGATGGTAAACTCATAGCCCCTAATGTAACTGTTTCTCACAGTTGATGTACAATGGAGAAGGTTACAGTTCAGTTTTCATTTTACCATTTTACCGTGCACTGTGCTGGCTTCTGCTACATTACATGCTATATAAGCCATCTGGAAATCCCTAGGATAAAGCTACAGCCTATATCAGGCCAGCAACATTTCCCTCGCATCTTTCTAGCTGATTAATTCTATGGTTGGATTTGACAATCTACTGTGGATTTGTTAAAGAAGCTCCCCTTCAAGATGACGGTTTGTTTCACATTTTATCTAGCAAAAACTGCAAACGAGGCACTTGCTGACACAATTTTCACTAGTAAAGTGGAGCGCCTTAAGATGATGAGGCAACTCAATACTGAAGTGTGGAACAGTACTATATTGTGAATAAGGTGGCGCAGAGGGTTAATGTGATGGCTTTTCACCTTTGGAGTTTGTGTAACAGGGTTAAGCTTTCTTTGCTCTTTATTTTGTATTTATAATTTAAGGTGTGTAATTTTTCCATTGCACTTTTATTTTATACTGATATGTTTGGTTTTTTTTAAAGCATGTGTGAATGTATGTAAGAAAATTGTCTTGTAATTGATTAATTAGTGCAATTGTTTGTAGCTGAATACTTTAAAAAGCCTCATTAAGAAGAGCGAGAAGAGAGGTGGGAGGATGTTCAGGATAATGAGCAGTTTGTGTGAGCATGGATGCCAGGCTGGGAAGTAGGAGAGGCGGTAGGGTTTTTGAGAAACTGTGTTTCTACTGTGCTGTGTGTGTGAAGTTTATGAACTGTAGCGTATACTGGCGGTGGTGTGTATCCGCATTAGCAATTGTAGCTCATGTGTTGCCACTGCTGCTACATTCTTAGCCTAGCACCGGCTCTGTCTGTAGTGAGAGGGGCAGGGGGAGATCTAGAATGGCTCCTATGTGATTATTCAGCCTGTAAAATGAAAATCCATTTCCTTTCTTTGATAGCTGTGAGAATGGAATTATTTCGTCAATGGAATACATGCTCGGTATCTGAACTCCATTGGAGGTGAGATTGAGGACTCGCTAGGTTTTGTTTAGTTGGAGCAGCGAGTTATTTTGATTGGAATACATTTTGTTGACCGAGTCCTCAACCACATCTCCAATTCACCAATGTAACTAACTGGATTGTTTTTACCTGCTTAGGTGCTCTACAAACTGCGATACTGACTTGTGCGCGATGGTGTATAATTTGTGTAGCTGATAACTAATATGCCTCTGTTTTTACGAAGCTCTGGGGGGAAAAAAAGGATCTGTTTGATACATACTATTTGTGTAAATGCAAAAAGCACATTTTATCTCATTAATAAAAACTCCATCTTTGCTTGTTCTCTACTTTCCTTGTGGTTCATGCATTGCTCTTTCCCAATAAATGAACCTGTGCTGTTAAACAAGGGGATAGTTGGCAAACATTACATTTCAGTTGCTCTTTCTTTATAGAGCTGGCGTAGTCAGATCACTGCATGGCACAGCGGTGGCTTACCTCAATGTAGTTGCCCCCGCTGTAGCTGCGCCACCCTCCTGTACTGGTTTGGCTTGGTTACTAACCCCCCCCACCCCTTGCCCCTGTTACATTTGCATACAGCTTATGGCATGGAAAGAGTTTAGTGGTCTTGACTTACTGTAACTACCATTAAAGTCATTTCCATCACAAAATCACTAGGCCAAAGAGTGAACAGCTTTCTCACACCCAAAGAGGGTAGTCCCCCCAGGCAGTTTATTTATTTATTTTTTAAGTTATTTACTGCTTCAGACACAAATTACATGAAATGGTAACACACATTTGTAAAACAGTTCTATAGTTTTACAAGATCACGAATTTATCAACATTCACTAACACACAAACTCGGCTTCTCTGCGCTCATTCTTTACCATATGATTTGTTAAAAGCTTCAATGTACCTCTGTAGATGCTGGTGGCACAACTAGTGAAACGTCAGAATTATTGTTTATCAACTCGTTCTGGTGTCATCTTAATTTGTGGATTTATTTTACTTATCTGTGTCACTGTGTTTTGGAACAATGATGAGATTCAAGGTATTAAAATTCTATCTATCTATCTATCTATCTATAATATATATACTTCTTGCCCTGTTTAAATTCCTCTTGCTCTGTCTCCGACGACAATGCCATAACGTGTGAGTCTTTTTATAATGAAAACTGTGAGATCTATGAATTGATGACAATACATACTAGGTAAGGTCTACTAGAATGATTTTAATGTTTCAATGAGTAGACTCCCACCATCCTTGACTTCTCTGTCCTCCAATAAGGTCACTTTCCCAACCCTGTAAATAAAGGCTCTCAGAATGAGTTTACATCAGCAAACCAAACAAAGAAATAATCAGCTCTGTTCAAAATGCTGTTTTGAATCTCCAGCCCCCCCCCCCCCCCCCCCCCCCCCCCCCCATGCTGATCACATCCAAGCAATCACTCTGCCTGCTCTTTGGGAGAAGCTATTACCCATGTGTAATTATTTTGTCACTTAACAGCCTGAAATCATGCTGCTAAAATAATCAGCTCCACGCACTGCAATTATTATAAACAGAAAGGCTTTTCAGGGCAGCAGACTCTCTGAGCAGGGAAAGCAATTTCAGAGAGATAGTTTTTTGTTCTTTTTGTTGCAGAGAAGAAAAAAAAAAGAAGATGCTTTCTGTTATTATTCATTATTCTGTGCTGCAGAGAACAAAGCTGTCTTAGTCACCACTGTTTAAGATGACCTTGTTTTTTTAACCACTTGTTTCCTTTTAGTCCCAACCCTACACAAAAACATGTTGATGTAATTAGTCTTTACATTATTATTATTATTATTATTATTATTATTATTATTATTATTATTATTATTAACCTCAATAATCATCTCAGCCAATCTTCATACACAAAAGCATGTGTGTGGTTTACAACATCATTAATATCTTTCATGTTAAATGAAATTGTCACTACGGTGAATTATATAGCTGATGAGACGTTGTTATTGTTGCTGCTACCAGTTCTATTGTTGCCTTTTCTAAAAAGTGCTATATTATTATTACTGCAAATGTATGGTCAGGTGGTTTGCATGCAATTAGAAATCAATACAAAATCGTCCAATGACTGAAAATTCTAGTACATCTTAATATACTGTAAGAGATTGTATACTCTAAATGCATCGCTTTTTAAAAAATAAAAAAGACATTTAATTCAATATATTCAGTGATGTAATACTTAAATAACGGAAACATGAATGCAAGTGAATTAATAACTGCGATCATCCCCTATCAGCGGACACTCAGCAGCGACCCCTGCTGGCAAAGGCAGGATAGAACATGAACAATTGTAGGCTGCCCAAGTGAATGATTTACACAACAGTGGATATACTTGTGTTGTTTTGTAATGATTTGAATCCAGACCTCTGTAACAAATGAACGCTGGCAAAGGATGCTTTTATAAATATGATCAAGCTTGAAGACACAGATTAGTTGTTACAGGCTTCCAATGTATTTGCAGTCAGGCAAGATAACGCTCACTGTGTGCCTCCACCTTTTCTCATCTGTGTCTAAAACATGCAAGGAGAAATCTCATAGGGAATGATAATGTAATGTTACAGATGGGCAACCTTGCAGGAAATAATATCTATTGGTACCCACCCAGTAGAAAAGCGGGGTATAGAAACACAGGCTTCAATACTAATCTGGATAACAAATCATATCTTCACCATATACAATCTGTTTTCACTGGTATAACTAGGATTTTAATGGATTACTACAGAAAAGCACCTTATAGTTTGGGGAATTGTAGGTGTATCGTTCTTAAATGCATTATTAATATATGTTTTAACTTTCTGAAAGTATTGTGTCTTTTTATCGTACCAGTCCTGCAAGCTCCTACTTCTGTAAGCTATATTCTTTTTTTTTAAATTATTTATATTGGTAACTAAAATGTATGCGTGGCTGTAAATTAACTACAGTGATTATATTTGGAAGCAACTGTAGGTGCTTGTTAAAAACAACAGTTTTTTTGTTCTTCATAATCCCCAGGAATTAATATAAAGTCAACATCATCTCTGATCAAATAGTTTATAAACATGAAATAAAACAGATCTGTAAAATGATCTGTATATATGAGGTTAAAACAATATACTTTTGTGAGCACTAAATTGAACAGAAACTTGGCCTTCATATGGGAAATAAAAAAAAAAGATTTAAATTACAACCGCATCACAAAGTCTGCTGTAATTGAAGATGCCTTCAGTTTGAACAAGACTGGGAGATTTAATATGTTTTCATTTCTGGACCTATTAGAGTCTGTCACTCTATCCAGAGCCTCCCAAGCCAGGAGATGAGTCGATTGCCCTGTCCCAGGCTCAGATTATGTTTCAGGTGATAGACAATCAATACGCCAGCGACGATACGCTTCAGGAAAGAAGCATCTCTCAAGATCCTTTCAATCGGTTTCAGATAAAATCTCAGCCCAGACAATAGCCCTTCTTTTTGGATGAATGATTTACAACATCAGCTCTCTTTTATCAAAGACTGCTGGCAGTTTTAACCCGGGGTGGTGTTAGTGGCTTTATACTGTACATTGATTAAAGATGGAATAACCACAGCTTAAAAAAAAGAATAATTTATCTAGTACAGTACAGACAATTCATAAATACAGTGTATCTTTGGTGAAATCTGATATACTTTGGATTCATCACAGTAGATGACTTTACCATGGCTTTATGCACAGGTTTGGTGGATATTTATTGCCACATGTCTGAAATGATCAGTTTCAACTCCTCAATAAGTGAAGACTTTGTCCCCACCAATTGTAAGCGGCTGAAGACAACAAAACAATTATCTAAATCATACCTGCTGTGTACATTTATTCACTGGTCTCAAGTGTGCAGTTTTGAAAGAACCACATGTTGGAGAAAACATGTATTTTGATTTATAAAACAATTCTAACACATCAAAAGTCTTCTTGCTTTACTTTGAGGAAGACTGTGACTGTTTCACTTTTAAGTCATTTGACCCCAGAAGTGTCTTGTTGCATGTTACTGGCTTTAAAGTATCTGAGTCAATAGTGGAAGAATATGGACAGGAAAGCAGGCGTTGAAAGGTGAAATTACCAAGGAAGTGCATCACGGCCCTAAGCAAGGCTTGCAATCTGAGATTACCTTAACCTCATGTAGTAGAAATGAATTGTTTTTTAAAAGGAATTTCTTTCAAAACTAAAACTTCAATATATGGTGAATTTAAGTGCACGGCAGATAAGATTGATGGAATTATTTTGTGAGCTATAATTATCATACTTCATCCCAGCAATTGGAACTGGAGATAGTCTATGCTATGTATCAAGAAACTATGGTTTCCACCCCAGTTTTATAATGTTGAATTAAAATCCACATTTACTTGTGCCATGAGGGAAATATTATTAGAATACTTATTGGATCCACTGTGCAGTACATATACAAGTCTTGTTCTAGGAGTACAATATTCAACATACAGTATAATAAATACAAATCTGACATTTGAGGTAAATATGCCTGTTTCTACATGTGGCAGGCTGGCGAGTGGATAGAAGCCCAGAGACAGTCTGCAGTTCAAAAAAAATACTAATTTTATTATAAATAACACAAAACAAAAGTGCACAATGGCAAAATAAAGTCATTTAAACACACACACACACACACACAAAAAAAAAAAAAAAAAAAAAACAAAAAACAAACTTACAAAAACAAGGTTTCCAGGCTGGGCAATGCCTTCACTGGATTCAACCAAACCAAACCAAACCAAACCAAACCAAACCAAAACAAAACAAAACAAAACAAAACAAAACAAAACAAAACAAAACAAAACAAAACAAAACAAAACAAAACAAAACAAAACAAAACAAAACAAAACACCAACCTACTTCCTCAGCTCCCTCCTCCCAAATGAGAAGCAGAGGCCTCCTTTTATGTCAGGTGGCTGGGCGCTAATTGATCGTTAATTAACCTAATCAACTAATCAACCCCAGCCACCTGAACATAATAAACCCAGGCAGGTAGGGCAAATTAACCCCATCCTTGCCAATTTAAAAAGGGCAGAGCTTTGCTCTGCCACACTGCATAAGGGCAAACATCTTTTTTTGCCAATGTGTGTGGTGTAATGAACAGCCTGGATAAATCACCCTTGCCCCTAGTAATACTCCACTGGGTCGAGTCCCACTCATGGCATCAGAGAGCTCACCTTCATCCTTGACGTCCTCTTGAGCCACCTCCACCATCACCTTCTCCTCCCACGATGGGGAGTGCGTGGGCTGCATGGTGGCGTGGGTCACTCCCTGAGCGCTCAGCTTCTACTTCTCATCCATGCCACTCTCGCTGCATTAATTCAAAAGCTTTATGTAGAACTATTGTTAAAAGGTACCCATTGTGTGGCGAGATGGCATGAAGGTGTAGTATGAGGGAAAACTACTGGGAACTGAATATGCTTCTAGGAATATACAAATGAATGCAATAAACAAAGCATAGTAGATAAAGGTAACATGGACATTTTGATGCTGTGTCTTATGGTGAGGATGAATTAAAAAAATAATGATTGTATTATTTGAAATGGCATTTAATGAACAGAAGTTTACAAACATGGGCATGCATTAAGAAAAAATAAACAAATAATAATAATATATTGTCAATTATGTGTTAATTGAAGCAAAATTATAATTTACTGAAATTATTTCTCGGCTAAAAATGATTTAAATTCATCCCATATGAAATACATTTATGAAGCCATAACATTTGTCTACTTTGTTTTGTTTTGTATTAGTTTTACTGTCCATCTGTAAGAGTGAGGTTATGCATGTATAGTATTCCATACAGATATGAAATAAATAAATACAATGTTGCATATATACATTTTATTGTTTTTACATACTTCAGGGTGAAGTGTTTTATAATAGATTTTACATATTAAAAAAAAAAAGAAATTATATAACTAAAAACACCAGAAAGCCCTATATAGTCTCCTCCTCGTAATTATTTATTCAACTTTAAACAATATCATCTTTTAATATTTATCACATCTCATAATGCTAAAGAACATAATGAATAAGTTGTTTAGAGGGTGCTCACATAAAGAAAAAGTATGCAAATGATTTGATATACATGGAAAAAAGGTGACTATAGACAAGCTCATATCTGCAAATATACAGTGGCTCTCAAAAGTATTCACCCCCTTGGACTTTTCCACATTTTATTGTATTACAATATGGAATCAAAATGGATTTAATTAGGAGTTTTTGCCACTGATCAACACAAAAAAAGTCCATAATGTCAAAGTGAAAAATAAAATCTACAAATTGTTCCAAATTAATTACAAATATAGAAAAGAAAATAATTGATTGCATAAGTATTCACCCCCTTTGCTATGACACACCGAAATAAGCTCTGGTGCAACCAATTGTCTTTAGAAGTCACATAATTAGTTGAATGGAGTCCACCTGTGTGCAATTAAGGTGTTTCACATGATTTCAGGTTAAATACACCTGTCTCTGGGAGGTCCCACAGTTGGTTAGTACATTTCCTAACAAAAACTACATCATGAAAACAAAGGAACATTCAAAGCAAATCTGGAATAAGGTTCTTCAAAAGCACCAATCAAGGGTAGGATATAAGAACATTTCCAAGGCATTGAATATCCCCCGGATCATAGCAAAGTCCATTATTAAGAAATGGAGAGAATATGGCACAACTGTGAATCTGTCTAGAACAGGCCATCCTCAAAAACTGAGTATGCGGGCGAGAAGGGCACTAGTCAGTGAGGCCACCAAGAGGCCTATGGCAGCTCTAAAGGAGTTACAGTCTTCCACGGCTGAGCTGGGAGACATTGTGCATGCAGCAACAATAGCTCAAGTGCTTCAAAAAAATGGCCTTTATGGGAAAGTGGCAAAAAGAAAGCCACTGTTGAAAAAAACTCACATCAAATCTCGGTTAAAGTTTGCCAGAAGGCATGTGGGAGACTCTGAGACCAAGTGGAAGAAAATTCTATGGAGCTTTTTGGCCTCAACGCTAAGCGTTATATTTGGCGCAAGCCTAACACCACACATCATCCTGAGAACACCATCCCTACCGTGAAGCATGGTGGTGGCAGCATCATGCTATGGGGATGCTTCTCTGCATCAGGGCCTAGAAAGCTTGTGAAGATATAGGGCAAATGGATGCAGCAAAGTACAGAGAAATCCTGGAGGAAAACCTGCTGAAGTCTGCAAGAGACCTGGGACTTTGGAGAAGATTTATCTTTCTGCAGGACAATGACCCTAAACATACAGCCAAAGCTTTTGTTTGTTTTGTTTTTGTTTTTAAAAACAAAAAGGTCAATGTCCTGGAGCTGCCCAGTCAAAGCCAGGACCTCAGTCCAATTGAGAATATGTGGAAAGAGTTGAAAATTGCTGTTCACCAAAGGTCCCCATCCAACTTAACAGAACTTGACCAATTTTGCAAAGAAGAATGGGCAAAAATTACAAAGCTGGTAGAGACTTATCCAAATAACTCATGGCTGAAATTGCTGCCAAAGGTGCCTCTACCAAATATTGACTCAAGGGGATGAATACTTATGCAATCAATTATTTTCTGTTTTGTATTTGTAATTAATTTAGAACAATTTGTAGATTTGATTTTTCACTTTAACATTATGGAATTTTTTTGTGTTGATCAGTGACAAAAACTAATTAAATCCATTTTGATTCCATGTTGTAACACAATAAAATGTGGAAAAGTCCAAAGGGTGAATACTTTTGAGAGCCACGATACCCTATGGTAGTTCCACAGTAAATATTTAATATTTGGTGTCAATTGTAGGCAAAATTCCCATCTTACAGACCTGTGTCCTCTCATTGGGTAGGATAATAATGTAAAATGTTTTCTGCCTACTAATTAGAGCAGAGCAAAGCGACACACCCAAATAAAAATAAAACGAAGCAGCCAAATGTTGCACTTTTTAAACTAAAGCTTTACATAAAAAGAGCCCATTTGGAGTCACCCTCCTACCGCATATCCTTGCAAGCTCTCAGGAGACCTGGCACACTTAATCTGCCTCATTGAATGCATGGGCTCTGTTGTAGAATCAATGGGCTACAGAAGAGCCTCTCCCCTCCCAAATGCTGTCACAGGAGCAGTTTCAGGCAGGTCGGCTAATATAATGAGCATCACTTCTGCTAATCAGCTGGAATCGATGTGGCGCACAGTCCTGTTTGCGGGTGCCCTTTCATTCCTACACTGGCAGATTGGGAAAAAGAATGAGGAGACTTGTTTACACGCATCTGAAGTCAGCTGTGTCCTGTTCTGACCTAGTTTCTTCAGGGTTTGCAAAATCTTACTTTTAAAACATTCCCCTATGCAGTGCTTCAGTGGTATACATTAAAGATCAACTTGGTATGAAACAGCAGGGTTATCTTAACTTATGCATTCGTGTTGTTTCTCCTTGAAGCATTTTCTGTCTTCTACAGCTCTCAGATTCATGTCTGGCCTTCAACTACATCTGGTGCACCAGTGTGTAGATATTAACCTGTCCCCCTGTAACACTGTGCCCATCCTGGAGGCTAGTGGAACATGTGTTCTATGTGGTATTTACTAATGATGTGTATACATTACATTTAGTGTGGCCAATTATTTTACCCCCGTTTTGGTCCCCAATTTAGAATGCCCCTGTGACAGGGTTGGCTGACGTGGTGACATCAGGCCAGAATACAAAAACCACAAGATCTGCAGAGGAGCTCTAGAGCAGATATCGCCAGCCCCATTGGTGTCTGCTCTGAGCTCACTAGGGTCCTGGCCAGTAGAGTCTGCTGGAGCACGCACAGCCAGGACAAGCCAGCCAGCCAGCTAGCCAGCCAGCCAGCCTTCACTCTGCTGACAGTGTCCTCACCCTTGACACCATGCAGTCATGCCTTTACCAGTCGAGCCACACGGGCACCTGTTACTGGTGTTGCTTTTCAACTCTGCCCTAAAGCAAACTGGAAAGTCTGATTTCTGCCAGTCCACAGTCCACTGATTTCAAATCCCTTTCAATGCAGAGCAAATGGAAACAAGGGACAGCGCCTTCTAGCCCTTGTACTTTCAGTGATCGTTTTGATAGAGCTATGCGATTGTCTTTCTCACCTTGTCCTTTCAGTGATCGTTGTGACAATGCTATTTCATAATTAACCCTTCAAATAAATAGGCATTAACTTTCTACTCTGCACTGATTTTCTTTCCTCTTGTATTCAAACACAACCATAACTGAACTGCCAATGTACCTTCTTGTGACTGCCAGACAGGAACACCCTCTAATCTAGTGCTTACAGTATTTAACCCTTTAGCATACAAAGTGCAGTCAAGCCCAATCGAATGAATAAGAATAAGCTGTTACTAAACTGTCACAAATTCACAACATTGATAATGAGTGAAAAGAGTCAATGAAAATTTAACAAGCTAGGAGCTAAATTGATGCAGTTAAGATGCAAGAAAGAAAGCAAGCTATGGTAAGAGTATGAGGCAAGTCTCTTTTGAGATGCAGCCTGCTCTGGTATCCATGGGGTTAAACATATTCTAAATATAACCTGAGAGTTTACTTGTAGCTTTAAAAGCAAACTTGTGCCAATGCAATTCCCTTTGTGCACAAACACTGAATCCGGTTTATTAAAATTAGCAATAACACTGTCTCACATTGAACCACATCTGATACTGTTCTTGGCAAAACAGTAGGATGTGGAAGAGCCAAATGTACCAGGGTGGGAAATATCAGCTATCTTAAATAACACAGTTGCCAGCATTCATTATTGCAGTACAGTCATTATTCAATAGAAAAAGGAAACTACTAAAAGTAAAAGTCTGCTTTATCCCTGGAGATATTTTGAAGCAATATTTTTAAGCAGGGGCCATACTGTCTCGTCAATATGTCACAGCAATGTGTGCTTTATCGAAACTGGCAGCCTTGTTTATTCCCGAACCTTCACATGCTCCAGTTCACCAAAGAAACCAGAATGTAGTCTTTTGAAGCTGTTCATTAAAAGGTAGGTACATATGCTCCAATAATTGTCTGAGGTTTATGCTTTGACTTTTTAACTTTAAAAGTTTTAAACTCTACTGAAGTGCAGGATCCAAAGATCAGACACAGTTCAATGTTGTTTCCAGCTCTTTTTGTTGTCAGTTTCAAGAAGACATCAGCAATGAAGTGAGACAGAAAGAATCATAGAACACAGCCATGTACCAAATGGGAAAACACTTGGTGGACTGCTGTAGGTCTCCAGTTTGAAACCACATGGTTAGATCAATGGAGTAGACCTCAAGATCTCAAAATACAGAAACCTTAAAACATGCACTCAATATGGTAGCCACACTGGCCAATGTCAAAGTCACTGGCACATTCAGCAGTGTTTATAATTCCCCCGTCATTAACTCAAATAGTCACAAGAGTCTGACAGAGTGGTAACTTTTTAAAGTCACGAGGGCCATGCTCGAATTTGACCTAGACCTAGAGAATCATAGAACAGTGATGTGCAAAGAATAGTAAGGCAGTATCTGGCAACACCTGGTCTTTCTGATCTGGAAACTAACAAGTAGTCTATTTTAATGATCTAAACCATTGGTTCACAAGTCATGGAGGGTTTTTGTTTTAACCATACCCTAAATTAGTTAATTGAACCAATTAAGCTTCTAATAAGGTCCAATAAAGTACTTTAGGGTGCAGTTGGAATAAAAACCTGCAGTGACACCGGCCCTCCAGGACCGAGTTGTGCACCACTGATATAAACAGTGGAAATAAATAGCGGCACCCTTTAACTGTACATGGATCCTGTTGGGGTGTCCGCTCTAAGTGGGATTTATTTACTCACATATAATAATACAAATAGTGAAATGACTCCTATTAAAAATCAGGGTACAATCACATGATTATTACTGATACATATTGATACTACATCTCAAAGTCACTATTGTTAATTACAAAGATAAAGTTAAGCTTTCATGCCTGGAATAGTTTCTTAAATAGACCTTATGGACTCTTTTTGAACAAGCTTTTTCTCATAAAAAATGCTCGTCACAAGCAAGCAAAAACAAATAAAACAGCACATGCTTCAAACTTCAAAAGCAGTCTTGACAGAGCATCTTAAGACAGCAGTCATAACCTGTATTGTGCGACTATTGAAAAGTCCTTAGAAGTTGTCTTCTTGAGTTACTACAAAGATCAGTGATAAGAGGTAGTAGCTAGTCGGTATTTTACGATGCGATAATGCAGTTTTAAAAAAAAAAAAAAAGCCTGTCTGATTTCTTGCAATGTTTGCAGTCGCAATGATATTGCTTGTTTTAACAAGCTAAGGAATGTCAACCTGCATTAATGTTCAGAGAAATGAGCACCCAAAGGAGCGGAGAAGTGCCGGGAAGAGAGTCATTAAATTGACATCCTCCGCTCGCTGCTCCTGACTGAGTGCATATGGGAAGAAGAGGTTGACAGGCTGCCACAGTCTCTCCAGCTGACTGAACTGAACTGGAAAACAGAACATCTTCTAAAGCAGTTCAAGCTAACGACATCATTTCATTAAAACTCACATTCTATGAACTTAATTTTACCATATAGGTTAAAGGTGAAGGTTTGAAAGAAACTATTGTCATAGGAAACATTTATTAAGCATTAACGCCCAGTGCAGCAGTCATTAACTTCTAGACACTGTAATTGACTGTGGTGACAGTTTTGTTTAGGCTTAGGCTTAAAATTTATAGCCTAAGCCTAAACCATGTGTTTACTAGCTGAGCCTTTAATAAGTACAAAATCATGACTAATGTTCTGAAAATAGTCATTTTGATAAATGAATTCAAATAAAATTCCGCTTGAACCATTTTTTTTTATTTGTACAAGATCTGTCATGATTGATTTACATGTTTGATGAGTGAAAAAAAATGTTCATGGCAGAAAAACATGGATCAAATCCTTCAAGTTCCTTTTGAAACCCAGAAGCTCATAATTATCATTCAGAATGTAAATTAGGCCAGGAATTAATAACGTCTCACCAAACATCAAACGCTACAAAAGCTGCAGACTGCTTGGTATTCAAAATAGGAACAAATCAACACATTAAAAAACAAGGTTAAATCTAGGAGACTTGGCATCTGTGGGATTGTTAATTATGTAAAATATCTCACTTTGCCAGTTCTAAGAATTGATAACAAAAGATAAGCAATCATGAATTATCACTGCATTTGAGCTCTACTGTATTTTTTGTGTTTAATGTGACATTAAAAATCAATCAGGGTGAGGGTTTACAGTCCTATAACCCTATAATATACAATGCAAAGTCACAGGGTATAAAACAGTCCTTTAAAAGAGTAGGTTGTTTTTAGTGATCGCTCACATGAGGCTATGCAGTCTCTTTTCCTCTGTGCAGCTGTAATACACACCTCACCAGGTAGCTGTGAATCCCGCAGTCCTTACAGGTCTAGGCACACACTCAATCACTGCCTGTTTAGCAAAATCAGTGTGACATCCCTCGCCTTCTCCACTTCAGATTGCAGAAGCTCTTAGTTTTTCAGTATTTCATTTTCTATTATTGGACTTTGCTGTTCCCTGCTGTTTCCAGCCTGGCAGGGTTTCTAAACTACTTTAAAATGACTGGATCATACAAACTCTTTAATGGAATCTACCACATAGAACAGGGAGCTCCAACAAACCTCTCCTAGCAGGGCTCATTCCACACGGTAGAAATCCAAGGCAGGATCTGCCTTAATCTCATTTTAAATATGCAAGACAAAATGAGACCCTCGCAGATGCAGGTGTCACACCATTACTTCCTGGTACTGGCATGGCAATCCAGCCGTTTCATCCAGTGACAAATTTAATCCAGCCATTTCATCCAGTGACAAATTTAATCCAGCCATTTCATCCAGTGACAAATTTAATCTGGCCTACTCATGTGAGGAATTTCCTCCTGTAGCAAATGTCCTGTATTTGTGACAGTTTTATAATAAATGTGTGTGTGTGTCGTAATTAAATGCACTGAGTGTTTTTTTTTTAATTAAATGACTTGATATCTTGTTTTTTCTGCGATGCCACAACAGAATCTCATCCCTTCCTGTAATTATCATGGTCTGACTGCAGATAGATCACTGAAGTAAAACTGTAGCATATTATATAGGGTTGTATTTGGAATACCTGCATCTGCCTAATTATAAAAAAGAAAGAAAAATAACTAAATATCTTCCAAACCACATTTAATTGAAAGCTTTGTTAACTGGGCCTTCACTCGCATTGCCATAATGCACAATACCCATGTGGTACTACCTATTTCCATTTCCAGATTTCTGTCTATTTGTTCAATTTTCAATCTAGAAATCTACGGACAATTTTCCCTTGGGGCATTATAAAGTAGAAGCAATGGTTAGAACACCTGATTGCATTCGAAAAAAATATAATATGTTTGAAACTGTAACTGTAGCTAGTTCTGTATTACACCTGTAGCATTTGTCTAAGATACTGTATTTCAGTTGATTGATGCATTGGTTCAGGTTTGCCTGTACTGCACCTGTCTGACACAGGATTTCCTCTGACAGAATAACTACAGTAAGTTTGTTTTAGCTGAAACAGGAATTCTATATGTTTTCTGATAAGAAGTATTAGGGACATCCAAAGGCTGCGAAGATTGACCATCACCAATATAAAACTGTAATCGTAAATGCTCTGTAAGGTACAGAGTGTTTTAAAACACACGCTTCAACCCCAAACCACTAGAGACATGCTTCTTAAATAATTAAAACGTTATTTAAATAAAGCCCTAGTTAATGATTCATGTTAAATGAAAAGTCACGTCAGATCTAGACCCCACTTCATAAGGGGTGCCATGTGTAAAAATAAGCGTTAATATTTTAACAGATTTAATTTAAATCTTGTATTTTTTCCCAGATTTAACTTAAATCTTGTAATTGTTCCCCAGATTTATAAATGGTGTAAAAACAAATAATTATTTTTTTAAATGTGTACATTCAAATATAATTGATAAATTTAGTTACAAGATTTAACATTTAGCTAAATATTTAACTAAATCTTAAATCTCTTAACTAGATTTAACATTTTGTTTAATATTTAACTGGCCAGCTAAATCTGAAGTTTGTATGCAAATGAGGTCCGCCCGCTTTGTGTTTTCACGCGACTTGATTGGCTCTTGTAATGCTAATCTGTGAATATGTAAATTTCACCATTACAGGAGCCAATAAGAGCAGGAAAAAATACAAGATTTAAGTTAAATCTAAGGAAAAATACAAGATTTAAGTTAAATTTACAAAAAAAGACTGTTAAAATATTAAAGCTTTTTATTTATTTATTTGTTTTTTTACACATGGCACCACATAACTTCAATGTAAACAAGCAAAAGAGGATAAAAAACCATAAATCATTAAAAAAGTGCTCCTGGTATTCTCCAATGCTACTGCAGACTGAGTTTGCTACAGGGTGGAACGCTACATCAGGGTACGTACAAGCAGAGCCATTAAGATGAACACTTGTAGATTTCCTCTAAAAGGAACTCTATGAATTAATTTATAGACTAGTATTGTTTCATTTAGTTTTCTCCAGAGAAAGTCTAAGTGAAATTAAATGAAAAGGCGGCACATCTATTCCTGTCATTTCAACGGTTTCTTTGCAGTTGTTATAGGAATTGTATGGGTAAGTGTTAGGGTCTGATACACCATCCCTTTAGTTCTGTGTTCAGCATGACTGTTAAAATACATTGAATTAAAAACTAAACTAAATTCAGTTTAGTTTAGTTGACTCATCGGTTTATCTAATAAAAGTTAGGTCTGATAAAGGAGTTCTGTTCATTTTTTATAGCCAGGATGAACTGTCCCAGTTGCCAGCTCTTGGTGGTCATTCTTACTCATCAGCAGGTGCTGGAACTCCAAGCAGGGGTGGGGGTACAGTGAGCTCTGTTTGCTATAACGAGGGGAGCTGGAGTTTATAGTTACAGCCTCAAGGATTCAGAAATGAGAAGGAGCCCTGTGACCTAACAAGATTTTTGCAAGGTGTTTTGTTGTACACTCTGGTGCTGTTTCCCTTCCGCCCCTATCCACTCAGTGTCTGTGTGTGTATCCAGGGGAGATGCTGAGCCTGGGAAGGCAAAACAAAACAAAATTCTTGGGATCCCTACAATGCAAGTAACCTGCTCTATTCTTTCTTTCATCCTTTCTTTCTGCCTATCCATCTTCGAATATATATATTATATATATATATATATATATATATATATATATATATATATATATATATATATATATATATATATATATTCATTTTCTTTCTTTTTTACTTAAAAAAGAATGTTTACAAATTCAAGGTGGTCTATATTTCCATATACTGTACAGATAATTACCCCCATACTGTAATCAAAACACTGACTCATCCAAAAAGAAACCCAGTTGGCAAATGTTTCTGCTATGCCCTCATCAGCTGTCTGCCAAAATAAGTACTTCAAATACTTATACTGAATCATATTTGACTTGCATCTAAAACTAACACCAATACTTAAGTTACCTTGTACCTTGACAAAAAAGAATCCTACAAATAATAAGAACAGAGTAGACATTGCTGTTTCTCTCTCTTTTTTCTTTACTCTGTATTTCTGCTTCTTTCCCATATAAAAAAAACCCCCTCAAAACTTGTATGCAATCCTTCCTTATCATTGCATGATCCTTGCATAGTTATTGCTTTAAAACTTGCACTCATGGTCTTGCATGTCTTTTTTGATCCAAACATTTTTCTTGGTATGGGTTTATCTTGCCTCACTCTTCAATTTTCAAGCTCAGCATTCCAAGTAACATTGAATTACAGACTGCTACTGAATTATAATTAAAGTATGTTATATATGGTCTTATAAAATGATGCAATCCAGGTTGTTCTGCCTTTTAGTGGTTTTCATGCTGGAACATCATGGGAGTCACTGGGGAGAACCCAATAGTGTTCCTCCCACTTCAATGACTTTGAAATCAGAAATATGATGTGGGAGCTACCAAGGGATTGCTGGAAGCCAAATGGATATTGCTGCAAGTCTCACAGAGAGACGGAATAACAAACTGGCCCTTAAATAAATTAATTTCTAGCATTATCTTTCATTAGGTTGTCTGTAGCCTTGACGGTTGTCAGCAGCTTTCCTTTCCGATACAGCCCAGCCTCCCTTTCCTTTCTCCCTCAAAGCCAGACGCAGATTAAAATTTAATGAAGATCTGCCTTGGGGGAAAAACAACTAAAAAATCATTTGAAGTAGAACAATTCTTCTGGCGTAGTGTCTTTTGACTCCAGGACCACTTCAGTCTCCCTTCCTTTGTCTGCTAATCAGAGTCTTGATTGGGAGGGCTGCTGGCACTGGGGGTGATAATTATCCCTACAACAGATCTGGGGTGTATGAAGCCTGCTCTGTGGTTGAATTCAGACACACGTTCCCGGGCATCTTGTCTCCTGCTCTGTGTAAGCTGTCCTGTTTGTTCCCCCTGAAGGTCATGTTGAAAGTGGTATTTATTATTCATGGGGTCCTCGTTAGTTGGGAAAAACATCAAACGGCACCCGTACTTAAGGGATATGCCAATACCCATCCCTGCTACTGCCCCAGGTAACACAAGTGTGTTTGAATTCATAAAACCAGAATGCATTTGTTGAGTTTTGGAGATGTCCTCTCCTTTTAATCAAGCTACAAAGATAGGGGTTTCAGATTATGATCTATCTGCTTCTTCACTGACATTGTACCGTTGGACAGCCATTGAGAAATCCAGTAAGAGGCCAAACACTTGTAATCCCTAATTCATGTGCGAGACATAATGCTTTTAATGCAAAAAAGCATTGTGATTTGGTTGTCTGCAAAGAAACATCATCCACCACAGACCAATTGCAGTATTTCTTACCTCCACTAAGAGCAGGTTACAGGTTATACTCTGGTGTACCTGAATGAAGTCATAATTCTGAGAGCTCTGCTGAGAACAGAGGGATGCTCTAAACACAAAATAAAAATCACCAGGATGTGATGACCAGAACTGACTCAAAATGATTCTGACTGCTATGATGGTCATACCTAAATCAGTATCAAGGGTCACACTGTGCTAATCAATTCATTAATATCTGTCAAACTATTTAGGCACGTTTCTGTGTTGTATTGGTAATGACAAAGAAATACATAGCAAAAATCAGCAAGATGATACACGAGGACTAGAGCTTGACAGCCAAACCTTTGTTTTGTTTATACAGTTCAACCCACCTACTGTGTAAACAGTGGTTATTAAAATGTGAACAGCCAGAATAATTTTAGGTGGCACTGGATATATCCTTTGATAGCTTATTAACCACAACTCATTAAATTAACAGTGATGACAGATACAGTCCGCATTGATTTCATAGACTTGCTTCTGTTTTCCCACCTGCTGAAAAGCAACACCAAGCACTTCTCTATATATTTCTATCTACTGTGTATAGCACAGAAGAATCCAATGTAATACATTCAGTACTGTGGAAGGTCTGTAGTGGTACAATATTCGCGTTTCTTACTTAATATTTGCAGAATGACTTAAAGATCCAGTGTCTCATTATCATGTTCAATTTTGCATTAAACTATAAAACTAAGGGAGGATGTTAACCACATTCCTCCCTTGGTGTTGTGGGCTTACTAGGTTTTTACATTATCTTGGGTAATTTTATCTACGCAAGCTTCTTCCAAGCTTCCTGGTCACTGTATAACCTCCAGGAAACAGTTTGTCCCCTGCTACTATCTGTAGCAACAGGGGGGTATGAATTTTATATTTTTATAGTATGTGCAAGTTCTGTTTCAGCTCAGCGAAATAATAAAAAGGTAGACCAATAGCATTAAACAAAAAACACATATACTGTGGAGTTAGAGAGAAAGCTTTCAATGATTAGTTTTGTAATTAATTGCTTGATTGTGTTTTTGTATACAACTGTGTTAAGGTGGTTTGACCCAACTGACAGTATAGAAGTGGTCGCCAGCCCCATCTACAGCAGTGCAAAGCATTGTATTGTCAACACAAAGAAAGGAAAGCTGGCTCTTACTTCTAGAAAGGACTATCACAAAAAAGTTATGAGAATCAGTCATAATGACGTCATAAAAAGGGGAAAACAAAAAATAAACAACATGAAATCTGAATCCACTAATACTTTCAATATGGGAAAGTAAGGTGAGGTGAGGTACCAACCTTCTTAAATACGAGACGTATTCTGCTTCCTAAATAAAATAAAATACAATTAAATTAAAACAGAATGCTGCCTTACAGAAGTATTTATCAAAATAGAGTTAAAATAAATGTCTATTTCCCCCCACTGTGAGTATTTTGAAATCTTAAAAGGAAACCGCTTCCTTTGGCAGATTTTGCATAATCTATAAAACATGTTTAGTACCTCTTCTTACATGTTTAAAATTGCAGGGATATACCTGTAATTCTAACCCGCTATAGGGCGAAATATCTGAAAACAACACAGTTGTAGCATTTTGTTATACCAACACCTTTGTCAAAAAACTAATTAGAGCAGTGTTTTTTTTTTTTTTTCGAGGCCCTGTGAAGTCTCATGTTTGGCCCTGCCATAGTTTTCTTCCACATCCTTTTTCTGTGAGTGAGTGTGTTAGTATCCCAAATAGAAGTTTGACCTTCATAAACAAAAAAGCATCTATTTCATTCATATTTCACTACGGTTACAGGAAGCCAGGCGGCTGCGCTCTGAATGTGAGTCGACAATGGAACGCAGTGGCGCTCAGGAATCAAAAGCTCCTCTCCCACTCTTTTAATGGAGAAAGTCAGGCATGTGGTGAATGCCCAATGCAGCATGAAAGGCATCACTGCAGGTTGGTGTTCCTTGAATAGTAGGTCACAGGTCGCCAGATTTAAAAAAGAGCATGGTGTCTGTTGGACTGTGCTATCGTGGGGCTTTTTTCCTGTTTGTGATTTTAGTCACTATGAAACTCATTACCTGATGTCAAGTCATTTACCCTCCTTGTGCTCCGTCTTTCAGGTGAGATGTTGTAAGTGACTCTGCAGCTGATGCATAGTTCACACACCCTTGTCTCTGTAAGTTGCCTTGGATAACGGCGTTTGCTAAATAAACTAATAATAATAATAATAATAATAATAATAATAATAATAATAATAATAATAATAATAACAACTCTTGATTTTATACAAAACCTTTTATGTGTAACCTTTGCACTGGTTAACCTGTCCTCTCATGTATAAAGGCTGCACTGATTCTTTCAGACTCTTTCAGGGGGTCTGTCTGCTGTTTTTTTTTGTTTTCTTCCCAGATCTAGCATTTTCTTTAACGAGCTTCGTAAAGCACAGACTGGATTTGCTGATAAGAAACCCTCAAGGAAGATGTAGGAGTGTTTGTGAGGTGCAGTGTCAGCCTTCACTGCGTCAGTGAAGACCTTCTCGACTGGAAGATATGACTGCCTCAATTGTGCAATCACAACAAGTTCTGCTTGCAACTTCTGCTACATGATTGTAAAATATAACTTGTACTCCTGTCTCCAATCTGGAATTAGTATCAAATACCAATCAATACATTAAAAATAATAACATCAGGACTATTTATCTATATAAACACTAGCAATGACTATCAAATGATCCACACATGTTTCAGCCACAGGTGCATTATTATCAGTACTGAAATGTTGTATTAAATTATATATTTGCATACAACAGAGGTCAATCACAATGTTCCTATTCCTGCCTCTGTTACTGTTGTTCCTGTACGACCAAATGTCCTAAACTGGCTACTTACTGCAGTGCTTCAGGTGTGTTCAGAATATTAGTACCCCCTGCATTTTAGCTTGGCTGGCAGACATACTGGCACTTACACTGTGGCGAATGGCTGGAGCACAGCTCCGTCGCTCAGGGGGGCAGGTTGGTCGCTCCGTACAGGATGACGGTAATTGTCTCCATTCCGGGACAGGACACGTGACAGTTGTTGGTGAGAGGGGAACGTCACCTCTTTTTTCCCAGGGGGGAACTCCATCACCTGATGACAGACAGAACAATTAGAGTAAAGAAAGACTTATTATGATATAAGTGGCACATCTCAGGTATTTTACTTTGTTTTATGTAAGAGAAATTTTCTTTCATTTTCTCGAAGGTAACGATTTGTGCACATCAGATTTTTGACCTTTGCAATCTGACATCTATATACTGAATTTTAACAAATTCAATCCGTGATCATTTCTCATCTATGATTTACAGTATAAGAAGTATAAAGAGTATGCTAGTAATATAACACTTTTAATTGTCTAAAGATACATTTCTGTATCTCATGATGTCAAGGTAAAAAAATGTACCTAAAATTAATTTAATAGATTTCTAGTATCTTTTAAGCATGCTCAGGATCCGATATCCCGATACTCCTAAAGTTCATTTACCACATGGGCATAAAAGACATGGTTAGACAAGTTTTACAATCCCCTCCTTTGGAGCAGTCTGACAAACTTCAATCCTTGGCAAATATTAAATATCTTGATACAGTACACCACTGCAATGTTGTTTAATCATATTGCTGTAGTATGAATAGGAGCTAATGCAGCCATCTGGTAAATATAAACCAAGGCTTTTATTCCTGAAAGGGTTGAAAGACACATCAATGCTCCGCATCCTGCTTAAAAGCATCCTTTAAGTCAATTTGGCAAAGCAACAGAAAGCAGCCTTGAACCTCACAGCTCAAAGCCTTTGACAAGTGGAGGAGGAGGCTTTTGTACTAAAATGAAAAGAACAGAAATGCTATTTTTTTTTTACAAAAGGAATGCATTTGTATACTACAGTCCAGGTCTACTCTAGTCAAGCAAGTCAATCAAAAGGAGGATTTCTGTTTTCAGATGTTATTATAAAAAAAAGCATAAAAGGTACAGAGCATAAAATTCTTTAAAGCAAACACCAAAAAGTACTACCCAGATTTGTAGAAACTATATCTTCACCTAATTTTAGTGTCTAACTCGCAAAGTCAGTAGCCAGAAGCGTACAGTATATTTGCAATTAAAATCCCACTTGTTTTAATGTACAGTAAGTAAATATTGGTACCTGTTGCAGTGTGTTTCTTCTGTGACACCACAGCCTGAGGCATTGGGTACCAATAGCAGAAAAGATGCTTCAAGAATAGATGTACACTTGGGAGCAACTTGTACAGTGTCATGTTACACGTGGGCTTTTGATGATTCCTAAGGGATCTTCAACCTGCAGTGTACCGGCAATGGGAACTTTCTATACAAAGCTCCAAGAGCTATTAGATGGGAATCTCTTGATTGTGATTGAACTTGACAGGGATGGAACTGGCGACCCAGAAGTGAAAGGTTTGAAACACCATCGCCAGCCCCCCACAGAGCCAGTCTTAGCCCTGCTCTCAGTCCCCTTCACTTTGACTCACACGTGACGTGTCGGTAAAGCAGCAGTGTCCAGAACCCTGTTCAGTTTTACACTCTAATAATATTATTCCTGGGTGAATGCTGTTTATTACATTCTTCAATAGTTCAGCCTTCTACCAAGAACTGAGCAACAGCAAAATGCTTTAGTGATATATTGATATGGATCAGAAAAACTAAAACAGCTGGTACCGAGTATCAATAACATTGTATTTTCTATGAGAGTGCAAAGTCATAGTTGCAGTGTAGCCTATTGAAAATTAAAAACGCATAATGGACCTACAGTTTTGTATTTTATAAAGCAAATGGAAGAACAGGGCTAAAAGAACTGATTTATCGGGCCCAGTATGCGTTAGTACCCTGGCTGCTGCTTTGTAAACTAGCGTAAGTCTTCAAAGTGAAATTTAATAATTGACCTAACATTTGTGCCAGGAAGAGGGATAACATATTGTGATGTGTAACAGAGTGGGGAAAAAAAGTACAGTAATCCGTCGCGTATCTGCCATAACCGTTTATCTGCAACGATCAGTCTCTTCAGCAACATTAGTTTATTATTGAACACAGAAGATTTGTTCAGAGATTGTAGATCCTTTCACAGTTTTCATACACTGTGTTGTATGTGCTCCATGCGCTGCCATTGCTGATAGTGTCACGTGAGCTGTTCATTGTGTTGATATGATATGTAAATAAATTTGTCTACGGGGAATATCAACTATTCATTCAGCAGTGAATGCACACACCCACATGGCAGACGGATACTCTGTCACAAGCATTAATACCCTGTATCTTTCTAAACAAGGGATTTAGGGGAGCTCCCTAATAAAAGCTGAATCTCAAATCTAACTTTTTACATATCTGCCCATACTCTGGTCTCACTGCAAGTGGATACGCGACAGATTACTGTATGTCACAATTAGAGCTATCAGTAATGATAACAAGTTGATGACATTGACATATATCAGCATGATGTATAAATGCAAAAATGTAAGTGTGACATAGTGTTGGATGAATGCACAGGCAGCCCCCTATATCCTGAGGATCTGATACTCAAACTATTAAATAATGTTAATAGGGGTTCGAAACACCTGCCATATGTGTGCATTAGCCTCCCAATCTCTCAGTGGTCTCTGCCCAGGGGCTCCAGGGAGCAGGCTGGTTCTCACGTGCTGTCAGAAAGCATGCTTCCAAGGGACAGATAAGACTGACAATAAAACCCAGGAGACTAAGAGCCTGATTATTACATCTGTATAAACTACAGGAGTTTGCAGCTTTATTATTTACAGTTATCCTGCCAGGGCTTCCTGTTGTTCATAAACACAACAGTCATCATCGACTTTGACTCAGTATGGCTGTACAAACCAACTGGCAAATTTTAACCAAAAAAGTTCTACAAATGTTGTCATATCGTTCTAGTGACACAAATAAAGCACTGAAGCTTTGTGGGTTTATAATAAAATCATGATCTTACTTGTGGGGTATTAAACATGTTTTTGCAATTGTTCTGGGTTATGTACATAGAAGTTTACCATGGTATTTTTGCACAATATTTGTGCAGTTTTGCCATGCTTTTCCTATGGTTATAGTATGCATTTGCTATAATTTATCCTGGCTTGCCAGGTTTATTATTAATATACTTTACCGTATCTTGGTATTCTTTGCAACACTTACCTATGATTTACCATGCTTCTACTATATTTTATTACACTTTGCTATGCTTTTACTATGAGGGCCATCCCCAGTAATCGAGAGTAAAGTAGAGGCATCATATATGGAAGCTGTTCACAGCCGTTGGGAGGAACCAGATTAGATAGGAGTTAAGTGGGCATGATTTTGACTTTTTTTTTGAGAACCCCTGATCTGTGAAGATTGGAATGTATGCTGGTCACAAGCACTGCAAAGGTTACATGATCAGCAGTGCAATGCAGTGCTAAGCTGTATTGCAGCAACCTGCACCAATCAGCTACTACAGCCTTTCTTTCTAATTGCACTAATCCCTGCCTGGATGATCAACACATGCTTCCAAGGTTGCCGTCGTGGGGATCTGAAACCTTCACAAAGGTGGCTCTATGTGGCTTGGAAAGGGAATTCGGTTCTACAACACGTGCTGTCCCGTGGGACTGCAACCTCCTCAATAATTCAGGGCTGGAGCGTGGATTTCATAACCAGAGAGAGAGAAAGAGAGAGAGAGAGTAAGGCTGAGAGAGGCTAATGACCCACACGCCTCTAGTCACATGGTCATTTCCAAAGAATTCTGAAAGCCCCACTAATGGCCTTTACCTGTCAATCACTGAGCTTTTCAAATGCACTTACAGAACAACATTTAACACCATCTTCTCTTCTGTTGACTTTCTTGTTTTGGTAGAAAGTAAAGTCTTTTGCTCATTTATGTATCTACATATTACATTTGTATGTGTCTTTGAGTGCTCTGGAAAGATGCTGAATTGATGACTGGAGATTTCAACTTGAATGCAGTGCATTATTGCAAGCAAGACCCAGTTTGTAATACTATACACTGATGAGGCAGATAGTAGAACCTGGCTAAAAGAGTTTTGTATTTACAGCTATATCACACAAACAATCACATTGCAGCATTTCTGTACTGCATTGTGGAACCCAACAATACTGTTATTTGGTTTTATATAATGCTCAAGGTCATTTTAGCCAATCCGTGCACAGATAACCATTCAAGTATTACGCAGCAATAACACAAATCTAACACAAACCATGTAACTGTACCCTTGACCATGCGATTATACTGCTAAGCATGTAGCTATAGCAATGCAGTTATACTACAGCCACAAATGAAACCTGCATCACAATTGATTTTAACACCATTTATATACCAAGGTTTGGTTCAAACACATCTTGGTTTTGTGATTGAAGTTCCACACTTTCAATCATGGCTCACATTTGTTCTTTCTTAAAAGGTACAGATCGAAGGAACAGTAAGTTTTAATATCAAAAGCATTGCATTGATAAAAAAAAAAAATCCAGCAGCATCTCTTGGTATCTTCAGGAATAAATACACATGTCCAACAAGCCAAGTAAAAGATACAAATAAACATAAAGTAAGATCTGTATAAAAGTATAATGTTTTTAAGATGAATACACAATGAACTGGGTCCTATATGAAAAGCTGTGCTTGTTCCAATGTTGCCATTTTGCTTACAGCTACACACACACACACACACACACACACACACACATACACACACATTGTATTCCTGTACATATTACATACCTTGATAGCAGTTAAGGTAGGATAGTTAAACATTCCAGTGACTGGCGTATCTATGGTGACAGCAGTTGTCAGCGACTGTTGCCATAGAAGCACGTCATGTAAACAGCCCTGAAAGATCTGTCTCTATTTTAAAGTAAAACAAGTAAAGGAAACCATATAAAAAGAGCTCTATAACTCTATGCTTTGGACAATGGAATTTGAAAAAAATGATCACGAATGCTAATTTTATTTAATAGATATAACCAGAGGTGCAATTAGCAACCAATTTCCTTAGGTCTTAACGGACATAATTGATTCATTGAAACACTTAAAGCAGAAAATGTCACAAAAGAAATCCTAAAACACAGTGATATAATATATGCATTGAAAAAAACATAATTAAATAGCAAGAAGATTTTTTCAGTAGATTTGTGGGTAGTTAGCTACATGACTCCAAACAGGGGACCAGAGTGATTAATCGACACATAACTGTGTAATACAGGCAATACAAATTATAGCCATCGCTATCAATAACCAATTCATTGTTGCATTTCTAGAACACAAATATAGGTACAAAGATAGATGAAAGCAGAGTGCTATTCCCAGATATGAGGATTTGCATCTGATTCACAGGCAGCCTCTGACAATGCAATATATCCTTTCATAGTGAAACATTAGTAAAAGGATAGATGTGGTCCAGCTGTCTGTTCTATCAGTATTTAAATTGAGTATAGCTACTTCACAGCAATAAGGATGTGTTTAATGCCAGTCATGTTCTGCAACTCTCGCCGATAATTAGGTTTTATTTTCACATTTGCTGTGGCTCTGGAAGTCTGTCTCTGTACCAGCTGGCATGTGGGCTTGCAATTCACAGCTTTTCTTTGTGACTTTGGGGTGACACTGCCAGTTACAGGGTAACTTTGCAGGCTGCAGACCAGTCACTATGGTACTGCAGGACAGCATGCCGTGGGCATTTGTTTTTTAACTGTAAGACCTGAATATAACCAAATGGGTATTGTCTAATCCCGCCATTTTTGTTTGCCCTGATTCATGGGACTGTGTTTGGTTGGGTCTGGCCTGTTCTGATTGAATGCAGAGTGTTTTTAAATCTATGTGCAATTCTGTCATTATACTACAGTATGTCTACTGCTGAATAGAGTATTAGGAGCAGAATACCATTTGTGCTTACAATAATCTTTTTAAAGTAGGACGATTATCTTTTCAGTTTTATAAAGACATTTATCGAGCACGGGCTCAGACAGGAGTGAAATGGGTAAACAATGCACCTTCATTTGAATTTCTTTTTGTGTTATATATTGTAGAGATTCCAGATTCCAGTGACAATAATGTCTCTTCATGTACAAATGGATGTTCAATTGTATTTGTAGTTTTGTAGTTTGCAGATTTCAGAGGATACTCGATGAGTTGAAATCTAAGGGCAGCATTTGTCTGAAGCTGCTGGTTATAGATTTCAAAGCACAGCTGAACTTAATCAAAAACTTTTCAGCAGACAAAAATCTCCCTGACATTATCGACCCCTAAGTGGAATGATGGAAATATACTGCCGAGAAAAAGTTTGTGAACCCCTTATGATTTTCACATATTTCACATATGCCAAACCTAAAATGTTATTAGATCTTAATCTAAGTCCTAATAATAGAGAAAGATAACCTGATTAAACAAATGTCACAAAACATGATACTTTTTCAACATTTATTTATCCACAAATGATTCAACATTCAATATCCATGTGTGAAAAAGTATGTGAACCTTTAGATTCAGTAACTGGTGGCAACCCCTTGAGCAGCAATGACTTCAACTAAGCGTTTCCTATAACTTTTGGTCAGTCTCTCACATCTGTTTTGAGGAATTTTGGCCCATTCCTCCTTACAGAACTGCTTCAACTCAATGACATTTGATGGCTTCCTTGCAAGGACAGCTCGCTTCAGGTCCTGCCACAACATTTCGAAGCAGTTTAGGTCCGGACTTTGACTAGGCCATTCTAAAACATGGAATTTATTTTTCTGCAACCATTCTTTTGTAGATCTGCTTGTATGTTTCACTTTTGGTTCACTTTTGATTCAGCTTCAGCTCACGGATGGACGGCCTGACATTCTTCTCTAGAATCTTCTGATACAATGCAGAATTCATGGTTGTGTCAATGATGGCCTCAAACCATCACACTCCCACCACCATGCTTGACGATTGGGATGAGGTTCTTCTGTTCGAATGCAGTGTTTGGTTTTGGCCAAACATAATGTTTCTCATTGAGGACAAAAAGTTCTACCTTTGACTCGTCTATCCAGAGAACATTGTTCCAGAATTCTTGTTGATCATGTTTGTGCTCTTTGGCGAACTTCAGACGGGTAGCAGTGTTCTTTTTAGAGAGCAGTGGTTTCCTCCTGGCTATCCTTCCATGAACACCATTTTTGTTCAGTCTTTTTCTGATAGTTGAGTCATGAACACCCACATTAGCCAAGGCGAGAGGGGCCTGCAGATCCTTGGATGTTACTCTGGGGTTCTTCGTGACTTCCTTGATGATTTTCCAGTTTGTTCTTAGAGAGAGAGAGAGAGACTTTGGTAGGATGACAGCTCCTGGGTAGAGTGACTGTGGTCTTGAACTTTCTCCATTTGTAGACTATCTGACTGATAGTGGATTGGTGGAGCCCTAAATCCTTAGAAATTATTTTGTAACCCTTTCTAGACTGATGAGCATCAATAATTCTGAGGTCCTCAGAGATTACTTTTGATCGTGGTATGACATGTTTCTTCACACCTGTATGGTTTCTGATCTTTATACAGGGTGGGGACTCCCAAACTCACCCCTGAAGATCTAACTAATTATTTAAACACCTGATTTGAATTATCCCCTTAATTGAGCTGATAAAACCAGGGGTTCACTTACTTTTTCACATTGTTTGTCTAAGTCATACATCATTTTGTTTCAAAAGACATGGAACTGGTTAATATAAACCCTATTAGATATATAAGAAAAGACTGGTTTGGATTCAAGAAGGCTATCATGGTAAAACTATGGAATTTCCATAATTATCACTGGGGTTCATAAACTTTTTCTCGGCACTGTAAAAACCAGACTGTGACATGATCTCCCTCACAGACCTGTGTTTCTAGAATTGTGTCAATGCAAGACAATTGACTTAACAATCCATCTGTATGAGTGTCCATTTCTTTTAGTACTGCTAATCATGGATATGCAATTTTTATAAATGAGACCCAAGCAGTGATCTTAATACCACCAACATTTATAAGGTAAGTTTTCCATGTACCTTAATTTAGTGTGTTTTTTATGTATGTAGACATATTAATACGGGAGTCCATAAATCAACCATAGGTGTAAAACCCTACCTGGTTTAAAGAGTGTGTCCAATTCTTGTATGTGTACTGAAAGAACAGAAAAAAATGTGTTTGTATGTTTACGTATCACCTATAAACAAGAGCGTTCTGTTTCCATTAAAAAGCCAGTTTATCCAATGACAGCTTGTAATTGCCCGTGCCATCGTAATTAGTAGGAATATTGAGGGCCTGTTTGTAGAGACTGCACCTACGGGGTGACTGCGGAAGGAAGGGGAGGGGGTCTCCATTGGACCCCATGTGTGTAAAAACACATTCTGACCAAGTGCTAATGAAAGAGCAACTGAAGAGACCCGGGGCTGATTTGCAAGGAAGGTGCTTCAGAGCTCCTGCTGCTGCTGCAGCTATGGCTTGATGTAGGGGAAAGGGAGGGTGCCAGGCAATCAACAGCTCTTACAACCTGAAGACCGATGCAGCGTTTTGCTGCAGGGAAGGTGGAGGTGGTGGGAGGGATGAAGCAGCTTGGCTTTCAACAGGATGTATTGACCAGGGTTTGAAATGCTGCTTTAGATACTGTCTGGTCCTGCCTCTTGCCTTCTCTAGGGAAATCTGCGCTCCTAAGAACTGTTTCAGCAATTGCAGCCACATAATTGGGATTCAGTCACATGCTGTATTACTTGTGTGGGGAGGGGCTGAGGGGGATATCATTGAAGCTGTGATTTATTTTAACTGTTTCAGACATCAACCTCATCAAATGGCAGTGACTTGGGGCTGTATGCTTTAGAGCGTCTTTTAGCAGAGTGCTGAATTGTTAGCAACTTTTACTTTTCTTCTTAATGAACAGCTTTTATTTCATTGGTATTATAAGACAAACAGTCTACATTAGATTATCTAATTATATTATATCTACAAATATTGACGTCACGCAACTCAATGTTAACCCTCCTGATCTTTCTGCCCGAGGGCGATTGATCGACCCCCTTATTAACATCATTACCTAAAATACAATTACAATGGAAAAGGGTCTACATTAGAGCAGGTTTACATGCTCACTGCATTATTATAAAGCCATTATATTCCAAGCAGCAACTCAGTCCCGTGACATCACTGTTTTGTATAACTGATTAGTTGTTTTGACATCACATGTTTCATCATAACTCCAACAATAAATGAGACATCCCCACAAACAACTGCTTCTACTAAATTCTTGTTGCAAAAGGAGTCTTATAATGAGTCTTATTATCTTCATTGTTGTGCATGTACTGGAAATAATACATGTTTTTTAAATGTATTTAATGCAGTACTTGTCTACCAGACCTCAACCAATTCCTAGAGAATATAAAATCAGCAATATTATTTCAGTTACAAATTGTCAGTATTCTTACAGAGTGTCCAGAAGATGCTTAAACCAAGAGCATTTTTAGGAAGTTCTGGCCTCATCATTCCCCCGCATTTACTTTCCAAAGAAGGCTAAATGACAGGGCAAACAAAGGTTAAAAGTAATTGGAGCACAAAAGAACAACTTCCAATTTACAAGCTAGAAACTCAGCGAGGTTAAGGGAAATCAGCCTGACATTTGAGCAAAACCACTGAGGAACTATAATCCAATGTGTTCATTTTGAGGGTACTGATCCAGGAGCGAGGCCTCAGAAAGCTTCTTGAAGGTAACCGCACAGATGTTATGTTAACACAATGTATGCAGCCTAACAGTGACTCTGCTGGAAGATATTGCTGACAGAACTCAAACCTGAAAATGTGAGAGGACACCAGAGCCCCTCCCAACTAGAATGTCACACTAGACAGGATACTGAAAATATAGGAAAAATATCATTTCTTTAATATCGTTAATATCGCTTTTAATTCTTAAAGATATTCAAAAGCATATTTTTTTTGTAGGCATTTGTACGAAGCCGAAGTTGAAACCTCACAACATATTGAATTTGGGGCCTAATCAGTTTAGAGAAAGAAAGAAAATTATGATACTTTGCACTGAAGAAAAAGTGTAGTAAATCTTATATAGTGTACAAAGGTAAATTGTCTTTAACCAGTGTAGAAGATATACACTGGCAGTGCCCAAACAAAAAAAACACAGCTTCACCAGCAACTTGTATTGTGCCTACAGTACGTCAACATAGAACTAGGCAATTACCCGGGTGCTATGTTTTTTCATTGAATTTGCTCCATAGTCATACCTGTCCAACAACTGCCAAGTAGCGTCATCCTGTTCCACCACTGACTAGTTCTTATAATGATTTCCAGACAATATTGCATGAAATCATTAGTGGTCAATCATTTACAGTTTCATTATGGGCTTTAGTGGAGTGCCAGGGCTGTCTGTAATCTGGTCCATACATCTTAAATCGAGTGATGTCTCAAATTCGATTAATTTCACAGTTTCTCAGGGAGCTGTGGATCTTATTTGAAGATCTTTAAATTGTAACAACACAGCTGCCATGGTGCACTACACAAATAAATCACAGCCTGTAGAGAATAGGAGAACTAGGGAGTACCCATTGTTGTCAGTTAATCAACAATCAAGAAGAGCAGTCTCTAGACATACTGTATATATGCTGTTATGTTTCGGCATAAGCCTCTAGGTACAAATTTCATCTCTTTACAAATGAGTTAGATTTGCATGCTACTGATCTTTTTAAAAACACCGAATTTGTCTAAATCACAAAGAAGTCTGTCTAAACAGTAATCTATGTATACTGATGCACAATGAAAATACAACAGTTTAAGTTTTACAGCAACAGCTCAAAGGGCACATATTTACATTTTAAATAGTGAGCAGATAGGTTTGTTGATTGTTTGAGTAGTATTGTTCCTTGGGATAACAAAATACTGAACTCAAGTCATGCGATTTCATAAAAACGCCAGCTGCTCAGTGTCTGGTATTTGAGTTGAGTTAAAATTGCCAAAATTAGTTGATTAAGAATCTGTATAAATAGCCATTTGAAAAGACATGATTTTATTTTAACGCAAGAACAGCAAAAGAAATGGACCATGTACAGGAAGAGTGGTGGAACTTCCCACAGCAGTCTATCCAGAGGCTGCTCAGGGTGGTCATACCCGATAGTGCACCATAGCGCTGTAATAAAGTAATCAAATGTAAAGTAGTAAAATCAACCCCACCAAATTGATATACAAAACAAAAGTGAATGGGTTTTTGTCAGTGAACACAGTACATAGAAATTGTGGTGTAAAAGAGGCATATTTGTCATTTTTGCTATGTTTCAAGCAATGTTTGTTCAATTGTTTAAATATGTGTACCAGGTCCCAGCTGGCTCCACTTTTTCCTTATCCCATCTTTCTTCTTTCCGCCTTCGCTGGCTATATTAGCTGAACTGCCATGCAGTCCCAGTGCCTGAATAGCCAGTCTCATCCTCCTGAGCAAGATCGATGGATGCCTGCATGCCTCCTTCATGGCTGCAGAGTCACAGAGTCACAGAGCATTGATCTTCCCTTCTGCAGCACTCAGAAGGCCAAGGATGACCTTTCAACTCACTTTCATTAGTAGTTTGCCAGCTATCGACTGCACACTGCTAAGTGAAGCTCCCTGACACACAGCTAATGCCTCTCTCTCTCCAGGAAACACCAATTTTGCCTCTCTGTTTCTCCATTATATTACATCTATCACAAGGCTAATATGATAATTTTCTTGAAGGAATGTGGATGGTCTATCAATGTTTTATAACATGTATTCATCTAAAATTACCAGAAACAAGTGGATAAACCTTTTCAAAAGTCCCACGGGTAACAGGATATAGTATACATGGAGTTTAAAACACCATAGAAAACAGCAGTATTCTGATAAACATCATGCCAGGCTTTAAAGCACATGCTACAGATGCTTCTCACAGCAACAGTGTGGAAATCCCAAACCAAACATTTCATTTATCTGAATCTGGGGGGAACAGAATATGTAGGCACTCTGTTTGTCTCTTCATCCATATGCCCATAGATTTTTTTACATAGCAACAAAAGGTTTGGGACGGCAAGCAAAGTCCTGGAACAAAGCTAGCACTCCATGGGGGTTCCTATACACCCAGGGGTTGATTTGATCAATCTATACCTGGGATCAACCTATACCTTGCATTGCAACAACCTTGGACACATAATGGATCTGCCCAGCAAACACAGGATCCGGTTTGTGATCAATAACCTGGAAAAGCTCGTCAAGGTCTCCTACCGCAAATGGTGGACAGTTCAATTGTCAGCCTCTTTGTGAGGTAATGAGGATAATGTAAGATAATGAGGGAGAAGTTGGGAGATACAGCAATCACACAGGATAGACAAGGTTTAAAGTGTTAAAACGGGGAATACTTATCCATATTGAGTAATCTATCTCTTTATGGATATGATGAGCAGACTGGAAAAGAGATTAGTGTCTGCTGTCTTGCGTGTACTCAGAATCACTTACAAACTTATATAGTTTGTAATAAACATGAATTTCTGATCGAACCAATGAAAGAATATGGGATACTTTTTCCAGAAATTTGTAAACAAGCCCCATTAAAATTAAATTACTTTTTAATATTCTGAAACAACAACAAAAAACTAATAAAAAGCATGTGTTCACTTTTATTTTACTATCATACATATAACTTTACTTCACACCTTATAAATAAAGTACTGCTGAATGTATTACATTTGTAATGTAATGGCTCCCTCATGGAAAGACAAACATAACTGATAAAAAAATAGGGTCTATCATTATTCTTTTAGTTCACATAGTCTACTGTTATCCCTGATATGTCTGCCACTCCTAACTTACTGCATACTGTACTATGTATTACAACAGTTTCACCACTGAAATATATGAACTATTTTGGAAAAAAAAAACAATGCAGATAAAAAGGTGTTTACTGACACTACATGATGGAAAACCCTGTTTAGCAAGATCTGATTATTTTGAACTCCGTTATCAATCACTGAATCATTTTTATTCAACAGAAGCCGCTTTCACCAAACAAAACAAAACACACATGTTTATAGCAGGACACTGGTATCACAAAGACACCAATATAAAGGATGTGTCTACTTGGTTTATTCAAATTACAGACATTAAATAATTTATTATCAAATAGACCATATATGAGACTAAAATACCAATTGTAACCAGTGTGTGTCCTTGGAAAAGTGTGTCCTACAGCCTCAAGCCCACTGCATATGCAAAACTGCATAGAAAACCCCCTCCTCTCCCCACAGTTGCTGGAATTGTGAATGCAACATAATGGCTGAGGGCCTAAAACTATGAGAAAGTCAAGTCGACAGCTGTTTTGGTTAATGCTTCAGTCAGTTCTATATCATATAACATGACAGCGAGGAGGATATTAACCAAAACAAAGCGTCTACTTACAGTTTCATCTCACAGCTACAGTTACACCTCAGAATTTCAGACCGTCACACACACACACACACACACAGGTCCCACCTCAGGTGGTTTGAACTGCCTAGGTATTGGAAGTGACAGCAGTGGGACGGTGCTGAAGCAAAGACATAAAGGGCAGGCAGATCACTAGCTCAGTGGCTGAGAGTGGGATTGATGTCAGTCTCAGAGGGAGGGGGCTCTTGCGGTAAACACACAGCCACAAGCTTGGGGGGGGGGGGGGGGGGGGGGTCTTTAGTTTGGCAAAACAGAAGGCTGGCAGAACCAAAGTATCATTTTCTGGTGTTCTTTGAATGTGGCTTTATTTGGCACTATTCAATAAAACAAAAATAAATTCGGGGGAATATAAACAAACAAACTGTAAATAAGGTCTGTTTTTATAAAGGAGAATACACAGAAGACTAAACTACAAAAGAACATAGTTAAGAAAAAAAAAAACAAGGAATTATATTTCTGTGCAAAGTTAAACTGCACTCAACACATATTATTCAGTTGTTGGTCTTTTTATTTGCTGTGTTTGTATTTTTCAGTGGTGTGAATTGAGCTTATTAAAATGCTATCTGGCTACATTTGAAATTGTTTATGAGCAGCTAGAACCTGAAATTCAGTGGTTAGCAGCATCTTCTTTCTTAGCTGTCAGTTTCAGTCTGTTTCCCCTTCATTTTGATATCGGCACTGCAGACAGCACTTCAGACTGCACAGATGGGAGAAATCCCTCTGCCAGGTACTTGAAACACGACTGGCATTTAGAAGGAAAAAGTTTTTCTCTTTTAGAAATATAACCTCCCAGTCTTGATCTGAAAAGAATTGAACAACTGTCTATGTACCTCCCAGCACTAGTGGAACAGGCTTTAGACTAAAAAAAGAATAGCAATTTGCCATGGAATGGGCAACAGGTATCTTACAAATTTTTACATTTATAATTATTGTTATTGATATTTTTAATAATGAACAATAATGATTATGTGAGTGGTTATGTTTTTAATGAAAAAAGAAAACAGTGTGATCAATATTAAACCACAATAAATGATGTACATGATTAGGGCTTTTGGTTTAAATTTTTAACCTATAAACACTGATAAAACACCAGAGGCCACTAATTCCTCGTGTTCACGTTCCCCCGGTCATGGTGCAGTTGAATGTATTTTGTTGACAAAGAGGTACAGAAACTGAGATTCATGTTGATGCTGTTATCAGTTTTCAGGATGCCTCAATACATCAAAACTCCAGAATAGTACTTTTGGGCAATACCAGAAAGAACTGGGTAATTCACTGTAAAAAAAAAAAGTCTGAACATTAAATGAATGTCCCTGGCAGCAAGACTGTTTATTTGAACAGGTTGGATGAGTGGCTTGACTCAGGCATCGTTCCAGTTATACCATAAATGCTCGATTGGGTTCAGACCTGGTGACTGAGAAGGCCATGACATATGGGTAACATCAGCGTCATGCTCATCAAACTGAAACTGGATGCTTGCACCCCAGGTTGAAATTTGCAGTCAAGTTGAGCTGTTTTGGTCACTGAAGATCCTGCCAAACGCGCCCCAACAATCACCCCTCTTTCAAAGTTACCTAGGTCTCCTCTTGCAGCCATGCTAGCCATAATTATAGGCAACCAGGCCTGTCCAGCATTTTTATACATGACCCTAAGCATGCTGGGATGTTATTTGCTTAATTAACGCATGAGCCACACCTGTGTGAAAGCCCTTGCTTTCAATATACTTGGTGTCCCTCATTTACCCAGGCGTTTGATTTTTTTGTCCACTACCTGTAGTTCTATAGTGTTTAAGCCAACTCAAAACAAAAGCCAGTTACAATAATGGCTTAATTTATCAATTTCATATATAATTCTTTTTTGTTGCCAATGGCAATTTAATCTCATCTAACAAACTTTTTAAAAGGACTGTGTGAAAAAGTTACTCTTTTCGTTATGGAAATCCTAAGTGCAGTAATTGATCTTTCCACGGTGCTAACAGTGGGGAAGTAACTAGCAATCCCGGCAAGAGCTGCAATCAACAGAATCTGAAAGCCAGAATATGAAACAGAGAGGCCTGAACAGTCATTTGTACCAGTCTCTTCTCAGACCTCATGCTAACCCTTCTCGTGCATTCAAAACACTCAAACAGGCCCCCCATCTCCCACAGCAATGATGGATTCAGATGCTTCCATAACCCAATCACACAGACTCCTATTAGAGGAGGGTCTGTACTGCTTCCCAGATGGGGCAACTCCATCTATCTTGCCAACTATAAGAAGGCTGCCCTGATGAAAGCATTGCTTGTCACTGAAACACATTCATTTAACAGTCCAACTATTCCCAGTAGAGGTCTTCCTGCTGGAGAGCAGGACAAGTTTTCAGCTCTAATTATTATGCCAAACTCCACTCCTGCCCTCTAGTTTGATCACTAAGCCACAGTCACTCAGCTCTAGCCTCCCAGTCCTTTAGCTTTAATCAATAGGTCTCACTGCCTCCAAGTCCCTCAGCTATAACCACTAGGCCACACTTTCTCAACTCCAAACACTAGGCCACACTGTTCAGTTCAACTTCAGCCTTAGTTTCTATAAGGTCATAACATTTCCATTTTACAAAATAACTCCATACTGTAATGTGTTAACAGAAACAGTGAAAGTGTTTAAATAATGCCTGGGCTCCTCTTTAAAGTAGTTGTTTGAAGGCCCTTCCCCCAGATCACCCTTGGGTTTCCAAACATCTTCCACAGGAGAGCTGGCCCTTTCCTGTCCATCATTTCTTTATGAGATATTCTCCTCTAGACCAGCTCACATTCTCTGAAAGCCCATCACTAACATCCTCCTGGGATGGTTAAAAGGGTCTCACATAGGTCGACGCCATGGCAACAGCAACATCACAAACCTCCCTGACAGTTCCTTTTTAGAATATCAGAACATAGGGCTGGACAAATAAACTATATTTTTGTTTCAATTGAATTCTGTCTGTTGATTATTGTGTTATTCGTCATTAATGACATTTTCCCAAACACATCATGGATTAAGGATTTTCATTTTCTTCAGACATTGAAAAAGATCTTTCTTTAGTAGAAACTGTTGCTCCAAAACTAAGTTTTAGTCATTTGTCGCTATACATGTAGCATTATACACCAGGCTTTCAGCTTGCTTGTACACAGCACCAAGCCTGTCAGCTCTGCTACTGCTAGAAAAAAAATCAAGAAATTTAAGATTATCAGTCACAATCAGAAATAACACATGGGAGTAAATGCTCACTTATGTGTACTTTCTCATAATGAAAAAGCATTGACTTGACATTCTTAAATGAACACTACCACTCAAGTGTCTAAACCAGTTGGGACTGGGAAGTGGTTTGTTAGGAGAAATTATCATCATCTTTACCATACTAAACATGCTTTGTCTAGTTTAGGTTTTTGATATAAATCAGTAAAAATACAGATTTCTAGTCACTGATGTGCACATTTATCATAGAATTACAATAGTGAAGGTTGGTTTCTACAGCTGCTATCAGCATGAAGTTAATTATGATCACTTGGTTCATATTAAAAGCGGTCAGTTTAAACTATCAGGGTTTGGATTAGCAAGAATCTATTGTGCACACCAATTCCAGGAGAATGCCTGAAATGCAAGCATCATTTTATAGTTGCTTCTCTATGATCCTGAGATCTACAGTTTCAAAGGCAAGTGAGTCTAACACCAGCTAATCCAGCACCTGCAGTGAAAAGATTGCCATTGCAGACTCTCAATAAAGCAGTGTCTGTGCCGAGAATGAAAACCACACTGAAATTCCTCTTCTCAATTGTTCTTCATTGTATAATACAATCATGTAGGTATTCTGCAACCAATGCAACAGCAACAATATGGCACAGATTGCAATGGGTGTTAAGATAATTTATTTTTTAGTTATTATTGTTGGAACATGCAGCCTTATTGCTTATAGATGAATCAGACACAAAACCCCAGGGTCTCACAAGAGCCCAAAAGCTGGGGCTTGCTGATTTACAAAGCAATAAGTCTCTCACCAAAATGTTATATTTCTCCAATAAAAGAGCAATGCCGAAAGATCTGATTAAGCCTGACCCTAATGATGGTAACTCCGCCTGCAATATTCAGCAAAATCAATCACTCTCCCATCACTGGACACCTCAGCCACTGCAGCCTGTAAGAAGTGATTGTGTTAACAGAATTTTAAAGAGCTTTCAAAATGTCTTACTTCTCTTAAATTTTATTGCCTTGTCTAATACAGTCTAGCACTACCTTCCACACAGTGCCGGAGATTAATTCTCCAACCAGCGGCTTAAAATGAATGGCTGTATTTTATTTAGTGTTTTTTTTTTTTTTTTTTTTTTTTTTTTTTTAGCTCTAAGTGATTGTTCCAGGGGATTCAACTAATCCACTGCTAAAATCAAATAGAAAAAAACACAAAAAAATCTCTTTCAGGAGGAAGTTCTTCCATTTACTTAATTTTACATTGGAGTTGGAAGTGGCCCCTACAAAATAATGAATAATATAAATAATAGATAATTGCATTAATAGCCTAGCCCCTGGTGCATCACACAGCCAACCTGTGCTTGGTAGTTTTCAGCAATCCTTTCCATTCCAGGACCACTCAGGAGACCATCTCGACAGACACCATGGTCAAGCAGCCATTGCATGGGCACCCATGATCATGCCCCTATGAAGCCACTGAAATCCTTTGACTTTTTTGTAATTGTTGCTGAATATTTGAGTGCAACATCATTTATATGTAGTTTTCTTTAAATCTGGATCACATAACACGTGATCACAATTGGCCTCAGAGGATATTTTTAAATGTTACTTTTATTCTCCAGTTCTTTTGGCAATTAGAGCGCGTTTACCCACATTTACAGACTCAGTTCAAACACCCCTATCCATTCTGCATGCCCCATTGCAGGAACACATCCGACACAGAGGAGTTGCTTCATGTATGAGTTTGAGTCCCTGTAGGAATAACAATCCAGAAAAAAATCTAACTCACCTTTACCATAATGCATGCATTTTTATTACAAAATGGTGACAATACTTATTAGGTAAGATTGACCGGAATTATTTTGTTAGCACTACATAAAACTCTTTAAAAGTAATATTCATAAACCTCGCTAATACTCATCCACACTGAAGAGAAACAAACACACACACACACACACACACACACACACACACACACACACACCAAGGCTACCGACATAAACAGTCATTCTAGCAAATTTATATAATAAGAGGCATTGTACATTCTTTGGACTCCAATGTACCATCCTGGCAACACTTGAGTGTTCTCGCTCTTTTTTTTTTCTAAAGATAAATCTCTTCATTAGTGAGTACAAAAAAAAAAAACAAAGATGGCACAGTTCTTCTAGCCTCCTAATTGCAGGTCTGTGGCAGCTGCCCGTATCCAAGGAAATCTCTCAATCCCAGGATGCTGTGCTTGAGAACCTCAGCTGTATTTTCAATAACACAGTTCTCTCTTCCTTACCTGACAGCAATGCTGAAGAACATGCTGCTGAAGAACAATACAGAGTGGGGGGAATTCACATTACCATTTACAAGTGTCATTAACAGCATAGAGGAGAACACCACCCACTGAAGTTATAAAAAAAACTGTGACAAAACTAAAAATATAGGTTAATATGTAGAGTTTGTCTCTGGTATAAGAGTGTCTTCTCATGAGAAGTCCCATCATGCATAATCTACGTGAGAGACAGGGTAAGCTGCACATATCTTATCATAAATCATGTTTTAATTAAAAAAGAACACAATACAAAGTCTGTGTCATTTTCCATGCATGTAGAATATTTGTCAGTTGGTTATCTACTGTGCGCTAGACGACACTGGCAAAATAAGCAGCCTTTTCAATGGAGATTTACTCAGTGCAAGTAAGCAAGCTTTGAAAGTCAGGCCATCTGTGTTTCTCTGGTCATACAGCATATCTATCATTCTTTACAGATTTAACACAATACAAAAGTGATCTTTTTTATTGTATTTTTGGCAGTACTGTAGATCCTCTCAGTATTGTTTCACATTGGCTGATGGGAACTGTAACCAGCAGCCTCACTTGGCAGACAAACCCACACTTCCAGGGTTTGTTTTCTAATGTCTAACTTCAGAGCCAAGAACTTGAGTTATTGTTTACCTAAACCACCAAGCATGCGAATACACAAGCTTAATCATACTAACAGATGTAAAACGCAGTAGGCAGGTTGCCAATAAAAACTTAACTGACAATTACAGTGACAGATGGAGATATAATGGTTCCTTCCTCCTCTTCTTGTGGTAAACTGACCAGTAAAACATCCAGATCAGCCCACCTACTAAAGGTCACCGTGGTAACGGGCCTATAAACTTCCCACAGGTGACACAGAATCACAGAGAACAGTACATTTTATGGAAATATAGAAGAGTAAAAATTAGGCCAAGTAAACAGAAATGTAATACTGTGACACATACACTGTATGCTGGTGAGGCCTGTTAAATACATACAATACAACTGTGCTCTCCAGTCTTGGCAGTTACCAGTGCAGAAATCCCAATTTATTATGATCTGTACATAGATAATATTTAGGGTACCCCCGTAGTTTTCTTTTCTTTTTTTTACGATTGTGACTAATTTATTAGTAACATGTTGTACATATAATATATTTGAAGGTGTTACTACAATCTAGCAAGTAAATAGACTACTAACTAGCAGTGTGTTGTTTTGGCAATTAAGTCTCTATAATACCCAAAGCCCACATTTGTTTCTAAGACTATTTTTTTTTTAATATGAAGAGAAGCCTCTGAATCCCTTGGACCTACTTATTAATGTTTAAAGTGGTATCCTTCAGGGATGTAGTTACTAATCCTTCATTTTAATACCAATTATATTAGTGAGCATTGCTGGGTATAAATTTCATACATAATTAAAGACTGAGGCAACAATTTAAATGCTGTCTGGAAGCCTATGGGTATTTCTGCTGAAGAAAATCCATCTCTTAAAATGTGCTCAGGCCTCGTTATAATTGGCTGTTAGTATTGTTTCTATTCTCTGCTTTTCAGCAATCTGTTTATTTTTTGTACCCATCTGTACATATTAGTCTATTTGAGTGTCACGTATCGCTGCCAAGCAACTTTGCATGTTGGCTTCTACAGTAAGGAAAATACATAGTAACAGATTAAATACATGTCTTACTATTATCTTAAATCATAATTCAATTAGGTTTAAATGAATGTCTTTTGTCTGTGGTTACTGCATTGCATTAATAATATAATGAATCCTAAGTACTGAGGTCTTTCCCTTTGCTTTAATGACACCAATTATGGGAAATCTTCATAAACTGGATACGGTGTACTGATACACTAATGTCACAATACGTATCACGAATGCAGGTTTCTATAGTGTATGAATAAAACATGTAATAACCACATGAGGTCAGCATCAAAACAGGAAGCCACCTACAGTAAATTTCAATATAGATATTAACTATTTTTTACTAGAAGGACTTTACTAGCACGATTCATTAGGCAATGGATATTCTAATACATTTGTACACCACTGTATATGATCCAAACTATATCTAAACCAAACTTCAATATCATAATTCCAGGCCAAGTGTATTACTGAAAAGCTGGGTGCTCAGGAGACCTCAGCAAAGCACAGATCCTTGACCCAATAAGTGAGCCTCCATTGTGATGAGACCCTCCTACCCCGGGGTTGAACAGCAGCTGTGACAGGCAGGGCCACTAGTGCTGCGGTGGGGACTACGTTTACACCCCACTCAGGGCTCATTATTGAGGGGTGCACACACAGGCCTGAACCTGTCACAATATTGAAGGCTTTGGCAGGCACCCAATCATCACTGCTGCTCTGCTCAACCAAATTAGTCAACATGGACTCTCCGGGGGGAAAACACTACTGCATAGCTGGTGTCAAACTGGTGTCTCCAGTTTAATTAGTATTCTCATTTATTGGAGTATTGGCGTGGAAACAGTAATGTCACGGTTGTAGCATTACCTATTACTCACAACACTGAATACTCTGTCCTTCAGATGAGATGTAAAACCAAGGTCCTGTTGTAAGTGACTGCAGCAACAGTTGTTGATGCATAGTTCACCCCCTAGTGTAAGTCATTTTGGATAAAAGCATCTGCTAAATGACTACTTAATAAATAAAACACAATAGCATAGACATCAAGGACAGAAAGCCACAACGGGATTGGGACGTCAACAAAAACGTACTTCTAGGCTCTTGAAGAAAGTGCAGGGAATGGAAATTGATAAAGTAACGAATATTACAACACAGGTTCTAGTCATGATGGGGTAACATCTAACCATTTGGTGGGCAAGTAGTAGCAGTGTTTTTGGTCATGAATCACAATACAAACAATAAACACCTCTGTTACCATTAGATATATCATTTAATAGAAGCCTGATGATTGATCACTACACAGTGAATCATTACACCTGTATTCAACTGTTGTCAGGGGTTGTGGCTTGATCTGCTGTGTGTTTTACAGTGCCCTGTGACTTGACAGTTGCAAGACTACACCCCACTCCCATCTTCAGAGCAGCACAGCACTCCGCAAAGCAGACAGAGATGTCTCATCACAGTTCTTTCCTGCTTCCTTCAGTGTCAGGACACGCTTGGCACTACAAGAAGACAACCGCCTGGAATATCTGTACTGTGCCACGTGCATCTCTGTCCTGTTCTACAAGCCACAATTAGTGACCCTCAAAACTGCACCATAATGCTGCTGTGCAAAACAAGCTGCAATTAAGAATTAATCATTCACAGCCACTGTTAAAACCCTGGCTTAATCTGTCTTCGCTGAGGAGTGCTCACATCAACACTCTTCCTCGTTAAACATCGCCTCTGGCCCTATCCGACAGCCCTGGACCCTTCGGGCAGCCACTGCTGAATTAATCAGCGCCCCTCCCCAGCGATACATAAATATGCCAGAGAGCAGCTTTGTTAACACTTGCTGCAGACAGACAGTGGAGGGAGGAATAGTGGTGGCTATTTTCCACATCTTTTCCTTTACTCTGTCTCTCTGCGAATCTCACATGAGGGGTGAACAAACAGTACTGGCACACTATTGCATTGATGCACCAGTGTGTTAAAATGCTAAAGGGAGTCTGTGTTTAATAGGTGGACTGAGAAATAGTAATTAGTCTAAGTTAGTGGTTAGTATAGGATCATCATTTAATATAGGTTTGATCCCAGTATGCAGGTAAAGATATTATATTTCACATAAAATTCATAGATCACCTTGAAGAGCTAACTAAGATTTTAGATTACAATTATTTACTACCTCTTATTAGCATATTAACCCTTTTTTAGTTAAAGATCTTTTGTTTCTTTGCTTGTTTTTTGATACTTCAAAATGCATAGGCATAGCTCAAAGACGACGCTTTAGATTAAAACACATTTCTATTGGTTAATTGGCATTTCAAATGTTTGCTTTCCGTACAGTATGATGTTCTGTAGAAATCGATTATACAAAGAATACACAAACACCACTCTTCAAATAAATGTATTCCAGCATCGCATATAAAGATGCAAAATGTGTGTTTGCTTGCTTAAAAATACAGAACAGTGTAAAAATGTAAACATCTGCAAAGATAACTTAAATATAATGCGTAATAACAGTATTATTCTAGGAAACTCATTTTATATCACTTCCAATCTATCCTCTATCATCCTCAATGCTTCTCAATATTCCTCCGCATTAATCTTGCCGATGGAGGCGTGTCCAGTGGCTTGTTTGAAGTGCTGTTGATTGCTTCTGGTTTAATAAACGTTACAATGATTTGTGCCTGTCAGGGTATTCATGCTATTTCACTGATCTGATCCTAACCTGGCCCCTGTAGCTCGGTCAATGCAGGCTATAAAGACAAAGCTGACTTGGATGAATAGCTTGCTCTCCCACCCTTTTTTCTAACTACGCAGCACCACAACAGAAATTGGTTTGTGTTCATTATAATTGATTTTTTTTTTCATTAGTTTTATTCTAGTCCAGACCTTCGTTTTGAGAATCCAATCATGATTATATTTCATGACATAATTATGGGCTCAAGATTTCAAGATTTGATTATCTTTGCTGTACATCTTTCAAGCATAAACCATTCTGTTGTGTCCAACTGTCCATATACCCTTTGGCCCCTGGGTCCAGAAATGTGGGCATAAAATGATGCATTAAATATACACACTATGTACATAATATAATATTGATATGTAAATACTGTATAATGGACTGTATACACAGATGGAAATTATATTACATTAAAATTATTCTTTTTAGCTATATATTATAACTAGTATAGGCCACTATGTTAAGTTGATTTTCACCCCACTCAAGATCAGATTGGCCAAAAAGCCCACTCTTGGCAAAGCCACTAGTGGGCAACTATCTTGTGGGGAGGATCTCAACGTGTGCCATAATAGGTGAGCAATACTTTATATCTTAGCCTGTATGCTACTGTTCACTCCTGACAGGTAAACCGCTAGCTTCTCTCTCATGGGTTACTCATATGACTAGCCCGTCCAACTCGCTGTAGACTCCAGATCTGAGCTACGGTATAAATAATGGAATAAAACCTTTAAAATCCAACTTGAGAACCATTGACACATTGCAATCAAACAGCTGAATTGTTCCTTCCGCTCCGGTCTTTTGAATTACACAGAATAGTTTAACAGACGAAGATGCAGCTGAAACACTAGGGAGTCAATTATATACTGCCCTGAGGCTAGAAGTACTGTTACACTAGCAAGGGGCATGCTTCCATAGGCCAATTGGCCTCAACTAATTGTCTATAATTAAGATACAAATCTTTTCCTTTAACTGAAATTAGTTTTCTAGTCCTAGAACAGATCATTCTGCACAGTATTTGCACAGATTGGTTTAGTACACATTGTTAGCTTCCTGCATGCCCAGCACACAGACTCATGCACTGTCGGCTCATGTTTGCTGTAATCAGAGCTCCATCACCATCATCCCTAAACATCAGCTCATTAATGAACCTCTAGAGCAGGGCTTCAAACCCTGGTTCTGATACATCTTCTGGTTTTTATTCCAGCTGAGCTCTCAATTATTTAACTAAACCCTTAATTGAACCAATAATCTGCTTAATTAGACCTTTTGCGCTACTTTTCAGCTCTTAAACAGTTGCAGATTTCAAATTTTAGCTTTAACATTTTATAAGGTAACTTGAAATCTGCAACTTTGTAGGAGCTGAGAACAATTAAAAAGGATTAGTTCAATTAAGGAGTCAGTATTTGAGAGCTCAGCTGGAATGAAAACCAGAAGACACAGGGGGTCCCAGGACCAGGGATGGGAACCGCTTCCCATAGAGATTATTGTATTTAGGTTAGGGTATCTGTAGTACAGTGGGGCCATTCTTATTGGCTTTCCAGACAAATTGACCAGGCTAGACTTTTGGTATGCCACCACTTATGGACAACTATCATGGATCCTATACTTTAATGAAGAATGTATGAAAAGTTGGGATGACACAGATCAGCTGGCTTTTATGGTCCTTCATCGCATGAAGTGAACTTCAACAAGGCCCAATTTATAACAATTTTACTGCTGCCTACCTAATCAGCTGTTCGGCCTTACAGTGAAGTCTTTCTCCAAGAACACACACAAATCCAATTATTTTCTAATTGAGTGTCACAAGCCTCATTGATTGCAGTTTAGGCTATAAATTAAACAGCTGAACAGAGTCTCCTGCATTGTACCACTTCATGTTGAGGTCACTGAGGGTATTCCAGTATGTAAAGAGCTGAGCACAGTTCACATCACATTTCAGTGCAAACCAACTCTGTTCACGTGGACGTGCACTCAGTTCACTTTGTGGCCACAGTTTTCTAATCTAATTTTGCTTTCCACATTGCACTGAAGCCAACTAACCAAGCTCTAAATTGAAATTGAGACCACCACCTGAGGTGGAACGAACTCTGAAATGAAACTCTGGGGCTGAGGTAGTTTGTGCATTCTTATATGCTTTCAACTCACTCAAACTTTCCAAACAATTGATCTTGTTAATATGCAACCATTTATTATAGAGCACTAAAGACACAGACTTGAGTTATTGAGTGTTTGAATTTTTTGGTCAGCGCGTTCACTTACTACCATTCACCGTGAATCAACTGGGATATCCTAACACAGAACCCTTCAAGCAATCATCTTTGCATGTTAGTTTCCTTCACAAAAATGTTGACTACTGTTGACTCAATAGTCCTGATTTTGAAAATGATTTTGAACACAACAGTTGTATCGTTTGCCACATGTGGGTGTGACTTCAAAGTGTATTCTCAAAGTCTTTCATCGAAACACAAAGAAAACAACAGAGACTTCTAAAGATCAATGCAAAATGTGAGACACAGACTGGTGATATGGAGACAGCATAATCACAAGGATGATCTGTGGGATTGAAATACGATCAACCACAAGGCTGATCACAGCTGAATCATGAATATAAAAATTCCTGCTTAATGAAAGCATAGTGATTATTACTGTGCTGTCTGCTGCATACTATTACTACTGTAACCCTGTTATTGCAACCTGATCTAGAAAACAAGTTTGTTTTGCAAAAAGTTTGTTTGCCACCCATTGTCATACAGACTAACCATAATCTTTGGCTTTGCAGTAGAACCTCTTCCAGAGTACAACAGCTCTGAAGACTGCTGTGAGACAGAAAACATAAGCACTGCATTGTCTCTGCAGATTACCTTTCGGACAATAAAAGCCTTGCACCTGGAGATCGAGTATACAGCATCTGTGTAACTTACTATTCACAATTACAGGCTTCTTGTACAATAAGCTTGTGGTGGTTTGCAGCTCAAATACATACTAAAAACTACTGTCTGGAAGTGTGACTGTAGCGGAAAAGTAAAGGCTCACCACAAAAGGCATTTAAATTGAAAAGACAAAGCATTTTCAATAGGAAGGAATACTTCTAGTCAAAAAAACTGATGTATTAGCCAAATAGACGTATACAAGCAGCTCCTTTTTTTCTCTGAGTAGTGGAATAAGTGGAAAAACAAAGACATCTGAAAAAAATGTTCACACAACATTTACAGTCCATTGGCTATAACTGAAAATGAGGCAGGATTGCAAACTCTTTAGGTGCTTGGGAAAACGAGTGCGGCTCTTTTGTCCGGTTGCTCCCAGTTATTATTTAGATTGAATAACTTATGGGCACCGCCCCCATGAACCAAGTGCTGTCTAAACCTGTCCCGTGGTCCTGCCAGGCTGCTTCACTCACGTGTGTAGCTGGCAGGGGTTCAAGGCTCTGCCCTGGCGTGTCCTGGGGGGAGGGGAAGTGCAGGCTGGCCTCGCTGGGTCGTCTGTGGGGCCGCGATGATGAGAGGCCTCCACCGGGAGTGGGCGGCAGGCTCTCCCTAGGGCTTGCCAGCATCGACTCAGGGGAGGACCTCCTCTCTGACTCAGGCTCTGGCTTTCAGAGGAAAAACTGAAAGATGCTCTTCTACATGTTTCATTAAAAAGTTTGACCCTTGAAATGCAAGGTCAAATCAACAAAACACTTCAAGTGAATGATTTAAAATAAGATAAAAAAAGTAGTGTTTTTTTATTTTTTATGGAGACTTAACTGTGAGGTGTGTATTGGTGATTTTTTGTTACAAATCCCTTTGTTAAGTTTGACAACAAAATAAGTTTAGTTTTCAGCACCAGCACAAAACCATGTTCTTATTGTAGTCCTAGTGAACAAAACAAGCAAACAAATATATTTGCTGAAAACATGCCAGTTTTTTTTTTTTCGTTTGTTTGTTCGTTGTTTCTTTATTAGCTTGTGATAGATACAGACTTATCACACCGGTCACTAATGTAAAACAAAGATAAAGAATAAATACCTATTCAACACTCGGTAAGTGATAATAGCCCAGTGGTTACACCTAATGCCCTGCCTGGATTCAACACTGGCTCACAATCTACCCTGTAGTACCTGAGCTGCGGGCTCTGAAGGAGGGGGCTCAGAGTCTTGCTGCTGGGTAGGCTCCAGGATTAAAGGGGGCACACTAAGTGTGGAGGGGGCTCGTGGAGTCTGCCCACCCCCCTTGCCCTCCTCCTGGATGGAAGGCATGCGGGAGGTAGTGTTGGGGTTGTCTGGGGGAGGTCGGGCCTCGTGAAAGGAGACTGTGTAGGCCAGGCGGCCGCAGTGCATGGCCGGGTAGTTGTTTTGGACACAGAGCAGAGCCTTGGTGTTGCTGTAGTGGTACAGCTCTTCGTCTTTGTGGGCATATGGGTTGATTCGGGGAGGGCTGGTTCGTGGGTAGATGGCACAGAAAGCCTCACCGACCTTAGTGCCATTTTTTACCTGGGAGTCTGGCATGCACAAGGTCTCAATTTTCAGGCGCATGTCGTAGTTTTTGTCATTTTTGTAGAATCCTGAAATGCAGACAATTTTGAATACAATTATAACAGTCTGTTTTGGTGTTATTTCCATAATGTGAATAAAGCTGGCAGGAAGTATTACACACCATGGCCATGCACATTATACTGTTCCTTTTGTTTTTCAATATATCCTCCGAAACTACAACAAAGCAGTAAAGAGGTAAACATAAGGGGTTTTAAAATATATATTTAAAATGCACTTCATTTTTGGAATATATCTGTAATTTAAACAGGAGCAGGCTCTGCAATGGTGACAGTCAAGACCAGTTTTTTTTTTTTTTTACGACATTATGGACGAATGTATTTTAGTGATCCCGAAGATACTTTATGAACTTATAATTTTACTGATTACAACTTCAGAACATTGCAATGCTGCATTCCCATTGTGCCCCGTGTCCCTGCCTATTAATTCAATCCAGGTAAGTCATATGACACAGAAGCACTGGAGTCACTGGAAAAGTATTGATTGGTTACTGAGAAGGAGAGCCAAAGCATGAGGCTTCTGGGAGTTGGAGTTTTTGTAAAAACTCCTCACTAACCAATGGCTGCTTTCCAAATATTCACATGTTTTCACATGTTACCTAGAATGCAAAATGACAAAAATGCAGCATTGAAATATCTGGAGGAAATATCTGGAGTTCATTAAAACATTCGAAAAAAAACAAATACACATTTACCAAGATGAGTGCATCATTTTATCAGTAGTTTACTGGAATTATTTTGTTAGACCATGTTGTAAATAGTCACAGGTTCGCAAAGCAATTATATTAAAGCACTCTTTTCAAAAGATATCTACAGAAGCATCAGCTGTACAGTACGGGTATAATGGGATTGCACTTTTTCATTATAATGCTGCCTGTTCTGCTGTAATAGTATTTCTGATGTTACAGCACCTATATCACTGCATTATCATCTCATTATAGCAGGCAAAGAGCCTGTGTACCATGGAGGTGCTTTGAATGAGACTGTCAGTCTTGAGAGACAGAACAATACACAGCTCCAAGCTTATCTGCAGAACCGGCTTTTAAAGGGCCTAACAAACTCAGGGTCAAACTCAAGTCAAACTCTCGACTTGAGCTGTAGCTGAAATCAATAGCAAGACTTAATGAGACATCATGGGAAGCACAATAGGGCCGTATCTTAATACTGTCACACAGGCTCTGCTGGCATTACGGCTCTATACCCTCCAACCAGCACTTTCCAGTACAAATGTAAACAGGGGCTCATGCAGCTACACCTGCGTTAATAATAGATTTATGAAGTGGCTCATACTAGGCAACATAGCTAGGACTATTTAATTGTTAGTATCCAATGTAGCTGGCATTGTTGCTTGATTATTGAGTGCAGTGACTGTTTTATTTAAAATATTTATACAAGGAACCCAAAATTTAATTGCATGGATGCCAGGTCAATGGCAGCATACACAATTTAAAAACAGTTTTATACACAGTGGCAACCAAAAGTATTGCCATTCTTCTAATTTCAATGCAAAATGCTGCAATTCAAGTTGATATAGTTACCACTTATGAAATGTGGATGTCTATATACTCTATAGTATATATAGAGGAAACGCCATGAACGTTCATTGAGTAGCTATTGTAGGTATTCCATGAATGAGTAAAGCCGAATCACCCATGAGCCCCCAAATGGGTTAAATGGGTCGTTTACAGCCTTTGTAAAGTAAAAACAGCACTCTGAACTTTCATCGGGTATTCTGTTTCTATACCAAGTATATTATGTGAAAAAAAAACAATTTTTAACAGCTGAATTCAAAGACTTCCTCATTTCATTCATACCATATGACAATGTGACCTTTTAACTCTGCTGGCCCAACCTGCTCTGCATATAGAGGGAGTGGATTGGGCGAATGAAGTTGAAAGGTCATTTAGTCGCATTTAGTGAATGAGGAAGTCTGTTCAGCCCTTGGCAGTTAGAATGTTCTCATAGCTCCCAGACCAGTAAAGACAGACACAGAGAAAAAACATAGTTAATGAGTATTGAATCAACTGAACCCAAACCACTTAACATCATAAAAAGGCAAGGTAAAGGTGAAACAATAAATAAACGACTCATGCTACTTGCTGTTTAATTTAGTTTTAGGCCAGGGTACTGATCTCTGTACTGTTAAATACGTGTTGCCTTGTGGCAGTGTGAAAACAAACTTGTATGTAAGACAAGTGTACACCTCGTCCAGGCTGCTTTGTTTGATAATGTCGGTGGTTCCTGTGCTGGTGTAGAGGACTGCCCCGTCGTTGACCCGCAGCGGGACCCCATTCCCGGAGTCTTCAAGTAGGGGGTTCTCCACGGTCAGCTACAGCACATACTTTCCCAGCTCATTGAACTGCACGTTGAGCACCTCGAATTCAAAGTCCACTTCCCTCGCCTCAAACTTCAGCCGGGTTCTCTGCTTGATCACTCAAGGAAGACGCACAGGGTTGTTTTCTGTATTTAAAAAAAAAAAAAACAGTTAAGTTAACGACATCCTATTGGTTTTATTTAAAACTAGTGACTTACTTATGGTAGCCTGAACGTAAAAGATAATAAGTGAGAGGTGGTTTAGAATTAAAAGAGCATAATATGTCTAAGGCCAAAGTGAAGGGTACAGTAGTTTCTAAATTGTTTTATGAATTATTGAGGTTAATTTTAATCATATAAACAGTGGATCTGAACACTGTGTCCTGAAATGTACAAACTTGATTCCTCACCATTCCCATTTTGCTATATTTTAATGCTGTGTAGTAACATTAATAAATTTAATAAATTTAAGGTGGTGGTATTTAGATCTGTCAATATTTAGAGCATTAAAATAGCTGTTGAAATGGCAGATTTACTAAAACATAAAATCCTGCAGAATTGGGTACCAGATCCTTTCAAAAAGCAAGCATGGTTTAAAGCAAAATTGGATTCCACATCATGGTTTACTGTCACCAAAGATCCCAAAATTACATTACAATAAAAAACACATAAAGAAGATCTCCATGCCTATCTATATAAGAATGATGAATTATGAAATTGTTGATTTTAAATAGGATGAACCTGCCACCCAAGCGCTTGCCAGAAGTCTGTGCTAAATATTGCAAGTGTTTATACAGAGACACACGAACATAGACAGACAGATAACACTCTTAAACAGGGTTCCGTAACAAAAAAACACATGCCTTACCCATCTGATTTTCAAGCCCTTTCACTTACAGATAAAGCAATAGATACAGACATAGACACTGTCAGCACTAGTGTGAATCACTTCTTCATGATCCTGAAGCACCTGTATGTGTTGCTACCTGGTTATCAAGCTAAACAAGGGACCACATCTTCCAGGGTTCACAATACACAAATATGAAACCTGACACAGGGTCAGCTTACCTTGCAAGCTGCATTCTGCAGCCAAAGAAGTCTTGCTTGCTGCTGGTCTTTTAAAGTTTCTGAGTTGGGTTTGTTATGCTGCTTGCAGCTAAGCCGATCCCTTTCTGACAGAAAAGTAAACATTACAGGTAAAGGATTTCAAATGGAGTGGCTGTATTCCAGCAGAGTCTACCATTAGTCAGGACACAATAGGGGAAGGAAACTCATTAAAAAAAAAAAAAAAACTAAAACGCGAAGTGACGTAAATGAACTAGTGCCTACTAGGTTGTTTAACTTCACGTGCATTTGTAATTTTCCTGGTATATTTCAGACTGTGGTCACAAAAACCCCTAGGGTGTAGTGGTTTTATCAACACCAAATTTGTGTGTGCTCAACAAAATGTGTGTGCTGTGACACACACACACACACACACATATATATATATATATATATATATATATATATATATATATATATATATATATATATATTATATCCGAAAGAAAAACATCACATAAGACATATCATTACAGTCAGAAGCTAAATCATCTTTTTCTGTAGCTTCATTACACTGTGTTGTCATTACAGGAAACAAAAACAGCATTATCTTTTGAGGGGGAAATGATAGCACCTTCATGGGTGAGCCAATCATTTTGAGGTGGCCGGATGTACTATAACCTCCTACTGCTGCAATTAGAAGCAAGGCCGGTCCATTGCAATGATAGGTCATCGGTATCAGACCAAAGAAGACTTTTTTGATGTACCTAAAGTATATACGTGAAGCGTTTCATGGAATGACCCGTGTCGTTCTTGTGCAGTAAATATCAGGGTTAACTTACTGTCGTGGCGAGTACTGCTAAAACTGTCTTGTCGCAATGTTGCTACACAGATAGTAAACTGCACACACCACTGCAGTAGTTACAGCTGTTTCTATTGCAGCTTAAGCAATTCAATTAAAACTAAACAATAAATAATAATAATAATAATAATAATAATAATAATAATAATAATAATAATAATAATAATAATAAACAATAAACTTTACTCCGTTTGTAAAACTGTTCCTTACTCGGTCCATTTAACCAAAGTTGTTTTTGGTTTCAGTTGAATGCTAACATATATATATATATATATATATATATATATATATATATATATATATAATATATATATATTTTTAGTCTGGAGGGTATATGACAAACTGCGATTACTAGGACCTGTAAAACAAGTATGTGTTGTGCGATATTAACTTTGACGTATTTCATTTTCGTTTATTTTTAAAATAGCAATTACACCGTCCGAAAAGCATGCACATATACACTATTTATCTTGTAATTTTGAGTACGTGTACGCGACTCATTGACGTGCTCATAATGCCTTTTCTGTTGAACGTATTGCGAGTTCACAAGTTTAGTTCTTTGTGATGAATAGTAACGAAGCCACCCTCCCTCAAACAGGGCCAGGTGTAATGTGCACTGAAGTCAGTCTTTCTTTCGCTCAGCCAGCTATCCGGTGAGTTTCACAGAATACTCTCAATCTGAACAAGTTTGTACACACAGAGTATAATAAAGTTCTAGCTGCAGTTGCATAATGACAATCCTGTTATAAATGTAAACTGACACTCTTTGGGTGCTGCATAGTTCTTGCTAAACAGGTTACAAATTATTATTATTATTATTAAAACAGGTGGGGTATATCGCCACATTTATTGGATAGGTATTTTTTTACAAGCAAGTTTGGCAACAAGACGAGGATATCGCAGAGATAAAGGTAAATGCTTTTTTATTTTATTTATGTGTATTTTAGTTGGTTTGTTTTTTCAACTTACTTTCATAATGATGACAGCTTTTCGACATCAGTCATCGTTTTTTGTTGTTGTTTGTTTGTTTTATTTAATTAACAAAACAAACTAATGCCTTTGGAACAAAATAATCTTTGCAGAGTTTAACTACTGTAATGATCGCACAAGTGAACACCTGTCGGATTAGCCTTGGGTAGCCTTGCAGAGGAATTATGTCTTTATGTGTTCTATTGCAAATCACTCTGCACGCATTACTTTCAAAAGTTATTATTAGACTTCTCCAAATCTACTCAATTTAGATGATTAGAGTAAATTATTTAATGATAATTATAAAAGTGAATTTACTCGAGACATTTGCAGAATCTGAACACCTGTGCTAAACCAGACTCGAGAGATGCAACGTTCCTTATTATCGAGGTCTCTCCAATCTTTATCGAAAGTGGCAACCAGGTATTTTTTATAAAAAGATAATTTGCTCAGACGTTCATATTAATTAACTCCTACTCGAATTTATTTCTGACCTCGTTTTAGTTGTTTGGAGGTTAATATATACCCAGTCTTATAATTTAATGTGTGGAAATTGTATTTAAAAAAAAAAAAAAAAAAAAAAAAAACGTAGACTGTGCAGCCCTATATTTTGCATTCAGATTAAATAAATACATATTTAAAAAATGAATACATGTGTTTATCTGTGGTAAGTTGGTGATGCTTTATATAGAACCTGTGCTACTAAAAATGCTAACAAAATTAAAAGCAGATGTTTATATATTTATTATTATTATTGTTTGTTTATTATTATTTTAAATGATTCAAGTGAGTAGGCCTCATTTATTTAAAAAAAAAAAAAAGTTTTGCAAATAATCCCCAGTGTTTTGAATTTTGTTGAATAATTAACATTTGGTTTGCTGTTAGTGTGCAGCGTGACATGTGCCCTAATGAACTCTGTTGTTGACATTTTAAGCTCTCAGCAAATGTCACTTCACTGACCAATGCCTGGTGCTATGGAAAATATCAACCCGTTAAGACATGTGATACTAACTAAAACAATATTCTTCCTCTATGATTTCGCATGAACTTTTAAGTTTGATTATTATTCTTCTGAGGGCGCCACAGGCAGTCTTCCCTGATTTGTGGTTTGCTGGCTCACAGAAATCTGGCAGCCCTTGTTTACCTGTCCAATGCTAGACTGGCACCGCTTCATATTCCTCAAGGCTTCCATTGTGTTTGTCATTGAGGAAGATCAAACAGGAGACTTCAACGGGAGGGGCTCTGCCTGCCTTCTGTTCCCTTTATTAAAACGTAATGGGTATACATCCCAAACAAGAAGGACAATTGAGGCTCTTTGTTCTGGTGCTAAGGAACAGGATTAATGTAGCTGTACAAATACAGGGGCTGAACGAGAGAATTACTTCTGGACTCTTTAATCATAGACATTCATTTGCTTGTGAACATGCCATGCAGTTTGTCTTTTGTGCCATTTTAAGGTGTGTGATTGTAACATAGCCCTCTCCAAGCACAGCCCTCTCATATTTTGTTATCGGTGACTAGTAAAGAGTAATAGAAGTTTACAAGAGAACCCTTTAAAAAGTATATTTCTGCTCATTATATAGGGATTGTTAAAACAGAAAGTATACACCAGTTGGCGTCGTATTTATGAGACCTCATCACCATAAGATGGTTGTTATATCCCTATGCAACACAGGGAGAACAAGAAAAACTATAATTTATTTCTAAGGAATGATATGAATTCTATATTTAAGGATTTGTAGAAATTCTAATACTGTACATCCTGTCCTGTGTACAGAAATCCCCCTGAGCTTGTATTACCAACTACACGCTGCTCTCCCATTGTTTTTATATGGAGGCCTGCTGTTCTGTTATTAATAACGGAATGGCAAATAAAGCACGGCTGAGATGACATGAATTAATGACACCTGTTCTAAACCTACTGCTTACTGATAAAACACTTCCTGCACTCATATTTAACTCTTTCCATGCACTACAATGTTTATTTCAGACAAACAAAGGTAAATTCCTCTACAATTAAAAAAAAAAAATGCAAATAGAAAAAAACTGGTATTTTAGCCACTTTTAAAGATACAATACATCTAGAATCTCACACGCAGTGTTAGAGGTGTTTGGTTTTTTAAAGCCCCTTTCTTTTAATGATTTAAATGCTGGCTGTGTTGAGATCCACCACTGTTTAGATCAATGGAATAGACAAGTGTTTCCCAACCATGTTCCTGTCGGCACACCCTTCATTAAACTAATAAAGTGATAAACTAGGCATTTTCGTGTTATTTTCAAGTGCTTCATTTGTTGATACATTTCAATTTAGCAATTGAGCACAGCATTGGAGCGACAGTGAGCAAACACAATGTGCCACCAGGAACAGGGTTGGGAAACATGGAATAGACCCCAACACCTTTATGATAAACCCAGCAAAGTAATGTGGTGAGTCATTGCCTGTGACCTTTTATGAACATAATTTCAGAAAGTGAGTGTGGGTTTCTGGCTTGAACAGTTACTACAAGAGCAGAGGCGAGTCTAGAGTAGACCTGTCCTCCCACAGGGGAGAATCAATCAGAAAATGCAGCACTATTTTCCTGTTGACTTTTGCTCATACATTTTGCTTGCTTCACGTGTGGTGTGTTTTCAGTGAAGGGTTAACTTGACAGTGTTATCGTAGTGGGGAGATATTTATCTTTTTTTCATTAAAAGCTCTGCTTTGTCAATAGGGCACCTAGTTAAACAGCGTAGGGCCCATTTTATTAATGGGCAATGTAACTGCCCTCCAGGGGCAGTGAATGATTGTGTTGAATATGAGATCATTACAGGGGATATAAATCTTCCAGTATTCACAGTGGTGTCGGTTTGATCAAAGGCTTTTTCTGCTCAGAAAAAGGTTAGTGAGATAGAGAGGATCACATTTCTTCCTAGTCATCCTGGCACTGCACTGTGAAAAAACATGTTCCAGAAACGAGTAATAAAAAATGACTAATCCTGTGTTTTATCAGGGTATTTTCATCTATTTTTTATATTTTATAGGTCTGAAATAGGAGTTGTCTTGACTAATGGATTATTCTTGTTAAAATTCACTTGGTATCATTTTTTGTTTCAGTTCTCTTGTCTTGGTGACTTTTTAAACTCAAAAGTTTAAAGTACTCCTGTGACCTCAACGGGATTCTAGGTTACTGTCAAGTACTTATGGTACACCAAAGTAGGAACATTTACATGTCCCCCTGCAACACTCTGCCCCATTGGATATAAGAAAAAACACAATGGATCTATGTAGTATTTCTAATTGATGTATTTCTTTCATACACCAGAAGCAGACATTCTGAGGGTGTGTGAGCATCCTCTGATCTCACAAGCCTAAAAATGCCAGAATCTCTTTTATGCTGAGCAATCCAGAGCAAAGGTGGGCAGGCTACCCAGCCCAGAGAACAGAGATCAGCCCTGCTGTTGCGCAATGAGGAGAAGGAGTCAATGTCGGTTTCCCGTCCCCGACCACTGGGAGTGTCAGAGCCAATGTGGCACCCCCTTCGGAGTCATCCTGTTTGCACAGCCAGGGCATGAGTCCAAGCTGTGCTAATAGTCATCTTTTATATTTTATTTGTGTTTTTTATTTCAAATTTTACATTGGTTTTCACACGCATTACTCAATTACAGCAGCCATACACTATAATTTATAAACGATGAAACTTTTTGAATGCAAAGTTCTCGCAAAATTGTACATTTTTGGTTTAAACATTTAAGAAGTTAATTAAAAATGTCAAAAAACTAACAAACTAACCAAGATAACTGATTGTGCAATGGCCTTTATTCCAACACATTTCCAAAAAAAGTATTAAAAAAAAATAACTAAAAAGGCTGCTTTTCTAATTGAATAAATGAACTGTAATAATGAAGTTTGTTGTTGATGCACACACATAAATTACTACTGTAATATATTGTGCCAATTTGCTTTCAGTCAGGTTCTAAATTAAAAAGGTTACAACACATTTGTTGTAATAATAAACACTGGCCACAATTGGCACAAACACAATTTCTAATTGGTTAAATTGTACTGGAACAATCACGCGCCTAATGTGCATTTGCAGGAGACGCAGGTTGAAACACAAATACAAGAAAACCACAAGATTTATTACCAGAGAGCTCAAAAACTGACACAGACTTTTACAGTTTAATTAGCATCGCAAATTCACTATTGTTTATTTTAGAGAAAAATAAGACTTGCTTATTTGAAATAGTAGTTGTATTTATGGAAATCGCTGTTGAATGACTATTCCTGGCAAAAGGAGGCAGTGTACTGTATGTATACGTGTGTGTTCTCTTGCTGTTGCAGTTCTTACATCCACTAGGGCAGAGTGCTTTAGGGTGGCAGGTTAACAGTAACCAGCTAAAGCGACGCTTCCATCTGCCACTGGGATTAACTGGAAAGTGATTTGAAATCAGACCTGTTCATTTCCGTCAGTAGCAGATCGAGATCAAATCCATTTCAACTAGGACTCTACCCATTTCAGTTAGGATTGCGGGCTGGCAGAACTCGATCTCTCTAACTAGCGCTGAAGGAGGAAGCTACCCAATAAGTGTCCAACGTATGTGCCTGAAGGAGGGTTTGTATTCTCTGATTGCAGACAGAAAGTGCATATATTATATCGTTGGATAAATTTTGGAGGCTAGTGACTTCATTTATCAATAGCAACGTGATACACTTTTGTGGAATGTCCTGTTGCAGATTGCATTCTGTAATGTCCGGTCGCAGATTTTTGACTGCAGATGGAAGTGACTGCAGACTTTGATTAATATTGGAACGAGAACAGATTGAGTTTTATGATACCAGGTGACAACTGATTTCATGGTGCAGATAGAAATATTACATTAGAGTGAAGACCTGTTTTCAAGCCCCTTTGAGGTCACAGAGGTAAAAAAAAAAAGTGACCAGGATGTAATAACTGAAACAAGAAGAAGGATACATTAGTTAAGATACATGTATAGCTGTGCAATTTCAAGCTCCAAGCTGCTCTTTCATAGAGGTGGTTGTAATTGAGGGATGTCTTAATAATGTCTTCTAATTGAGCTGGTCTAACAAAGCTGGTCTAAAGGTTTTTCGTGCTCATGTGGGCTGTTCTATGTTCTGTTCCAATTACAAGTAGTTTTTTGCTTGTGCGTGAAGGAGCTATTGTTGAGCCTGGCCTTGTGAAATAATTGGCTCATTAAAGTGGCGTAAGAACTGCTTGTGTATATCTCTTCATTGTTTGCTATATTCTTTATCTGAGAGTGTTTATAAATTGGTGGCTTGATAATTTTCTGAAGAGTTTTCTAGTGTGTTACAAATAGATGTTTTTCTTCAAGGGGACCTTTAACCCTAATCCCTGCCTAATGATGAATACAAATAAAACCTCAGATTGTGTAGCAATGGAAAAGTTAACCCTTTAAGCAGTGTGACGAGCAGTAGTAACTGGAAGGTTATTTGCCCCAGCAAATAACACCAATGAGCTGGAAAATGATTGTGCTCCTATTAAGAGACAGTGGGTGAATGGTTTTCAGTGTCTGGGTGAAAACTTTGTTAACAATCTGTAACTGTGCATGTTTTGTTTCACCATCATTATAAAGTATGCATGTTTTATATAATCCAACACGTTTGAAGCTTTCATAAAAGCAGTATGCATGAGTCCCCAAGTAGCTCACCTGTTAAAGGCACAGGCAGGAGATGTTGTGGGATTAGTGGACGCCCACTGACCTTCAGATCTCCTGAGATGCTGTGGGGAACCGCTATGGTCAGCGAGCGTAATTGCAAAAATCAAGGATAAAATAATAAGGTGCTCTAAATTATATATAAAAAAAAAAAAAAACATTTTGAGGTCTTCATTGTGCCTACTAGATTTAGGTAAACTGCAAATTGACCGTTTTATACTGGCTTCCTAACCATTCCATCTTGCTCAAGCTGGCCCAAAAGTGAACTATACAGATGAGTTAAATACTAAGTATGGCAAATATCAGTGAGTGTGCACACAGTAATATGTGATAATGAGGAACACATGTAATGGGTTGATAAACACATTTTAAAAATATTATGCTGATTTCAAGGGGTATAAAGTTTTCTTTTTTTCGTTTATCTTTGCTTAATAAATTGAAGGGCCTTGATTTATATATTTTTTGGATGGTCACAAAGTTCACCCACTTCAGTGAATGTCTCATTCAAGGCGCAAACAGCAGGGTTAGTAACAGCACGATCACCTTTGCTCCCAGCCTTCTGTTCTCAATTCACATGACCGCATTTCTCTCTGAGAGCTAACCTTCAGCCACCGCTCCAGCAGTGCCTGTCGAGTAAACAGAGCTGTTCTGTGGTGCAAAACAGAGGGGGGGGGGGAGCAGGCATCCTCGTTCTGCGGCCGTAGATGGCATCTATCACCTCGTTCTGCCGGTCTGGTGGTGGGCCCTTAAACCAAGTGTGGGTGGGGGGTTTGTCCTTCAAATGGTGTTTGAATATTACAGTGTACAGCCTGTTGTCTTTTATTGTTTACATACATGATTTATGAAGTAATAATTTCACATGTAATGCTTTCAAACATTTCTGCAGTGGCTAATGAATTAATTCCATCTTGCAGTAGCTCTTAGTTCTTACAGTAAATATGTGAGTCAAGAAAACCATTATAAGTGGATATATGCGAACTGTAGACATGTTTATTAGTTGTGCTACTAACAGCTCTACATTATGAACAGAAATAATAACCCTGAATGTTACTGCATATGTGTATTCATTTATAAGACTGTTGTAATACTTGTAGATGTAACGTCTTTGCAGATGTCTTAACTAAAGTGTCATGTTACTTGTGCATTTTGCATTCCATACTGTAGTTAGTCTTACACTTTGCAGGTCATTTCACCAGAGAGCTGAACTCCCTCCCATCCTTCAGTGACTGACTTGACACTGCTGTCATGAAGTGACTAAGGAAGAGCAAGCCTAACAATGTATATATTTTATATTCTCCATCATATCCATTTGTGTTTCCAGCAATGAAATGGGCATTTTTGAAAACTGCAAAGCAGTAACGTGCAAGAGCCCAAAATAGCTCCATTTGTGCAATATTCACTGCAGTTCAGTGGTCCACAAATGTGGTCATGACTCTGTGTTAAATACATAACATGCCACAATGTGTATTTGATTTGTAATATTAATACCAGTGACTGGACTTGTGCATTCTGAATGAGCCCCTGCATCTCACCCACACCGAGCCAGGGCAGAGTGAGATTGCGTTACAGGCTAATTCATTGGAATCTGCTTTTATTAAGGGACATAATAGTGACAGTGTGTGTTTGGACAAGATGTTAGTTACATAATGAAAATACAGTTGTTTAAAGAGTGAAAAAAACAAATGGATATTTATTTTTTATTACCACTTTTATGACTGTGCAGTAACAGTTGTTAAGAATAAATGTAGACAGGTGTCGACATTAACAATTCTACTGACAGTACAGATACAGTATCGGTACATTTTGGTTGGCTAATTATCCAATAATATCCTGTCTAGGCTGAGGTAGAAGCCAAAAATAGGTAAAGGAAGATTCAGAAGTACTAAATGACTCTGGGTGCACTGACAACTCCAACAACCACTTTAAAAAGCCACCTTCACCCTCTCTGCTCTATCTGTGACTCACCAGCCCAATAGAAAGCTCCTGAAGTTTATTTAAGTCCATAATCCGTAGCCACTAGTGGAGATTGGCTGTTTCTCACTAAATTTCCTCTCCCCTTTTTACTTCATATATAGCCAGAGCCATGTAATCCTTCCTGAAAAGAGTTTTATTGAGAGAGAGCGTTGGGGTGTACCAGCAACAATCTGTCAATTCCATCTCTCCACTGCAGGGGGAGCCGACACCTGAAGACTAGAAGAAGGGCACACATAGACACAGAGCAGCTGCTTCAACAAGTTTGGTAAAGTTGAGCCCTTCTCAAAACGAGTGGATACCAATTGGAAAACAGTCTGCCTTTACTACTTTAAATCCAAGGGAAGTGTTGGAACTCAGTAGAGACCTATCTACAAACTATGACTTCTAACGTGTCTGAAGTTCATGAATACTATGATTATGCAGACTTGTACAGCAACGAGCCTGCACGGGCGACTGTGCCCCCAGAAGAGTAAGTACTGCATCCCATTTCATTGCATTGTTTTATTTGTTGAGGCTCTGTAGGTATTTCTGGAATGCGTGGTATCAACTACTCCCTCATACTGGAGCTGGAGCTGGCGCTTCGGTCTCTGATAGCTATTGCACACGCAATTAAAACGCACCTTGTGGTTTTTGATATAGGGCATGTGATTTATTGAGATAAATATCCGTTCGTGTAAATTGCCTGATACATTAGGGTTAGCTTGCATTTGGCTTTGTGTAACTCTTCCAGCTCTAAGTAACTTAATATAGTAAAGTCGGATAACCAAAAAAGTCTCTTGTACTGAAATATAATGTAAACTGGAATAAAATGGTATGTATAGTTTTAAAGGAATCATTTAAAGTACTTAATCTTTTTAAGTTTTACATTTTTGTAGCACTATTTAAAAAAAAAAAAAAAAAAGTAAAATAATAAAATCAAAGGTTACTTTGATGTCATGCTAGTTCTTTAAATATGATTTACTAGTGACACCCTGTATTATTACACCAAAACAGTACATTTGGGCTAATCCCATTGAGACAGCCATGCTCTTACTGTTTTTTGAATCACGTGTAAGAAGTCATGGTACCATGTTATGATTCTGTTCTGTTTAAGTTTGTTCATGTATGGTATGCAGGATATGACATATGTTTGTTCGAAGGCACAAGCCTGATGTCACATTTTAATCTACTTTCCTGAAGAAGACAGAAACATTTGTCTATTTGGCACCGTTCTTCAGATATTTAAGTACTAATATTCCCAATAACGGTGACTTAAGCATTCAATGTTGACTTAAGCATTCAATATGACAATAAATATTTTTTAAATCTCCATTTTGTGTTTTGCTATCTATTCATTCTGAAAATCCAGCTTTTGTAAATAGACTAGGGACTGAATCTGAGCCACCAGACAGTTCCACAGTTGGTGCGCCACCATCTGCTGTGTAAAACCAGAACTCAAACCCTGCAGTTGGAAACAGTTGCTGCAGGATTTTACGGTTTGGTCAACCACTGCTTAAACCTGAATCAAACCCATGATGTGGGTTTTAGGTTTGACTGGCATTCTGTCATACACAGACACCCTTAAACTTTACTTTCCCTTGAAGATTTAAAAAATACAAAAGAAACTAAATAAATTCAAATCATAAACGTCTGAAGCTCACAAGGCAACAGATGTTCTATCATTTTGATGCAGCCTGTCATTTTAATGCTCACCAAACAGAATAGTAATGCCAAGATTGGTAGGGGGTTCTTTAATCTTGATAATGCCGGACCTCATTTCTAATGGGATAACCACAGTGTTACCAGAATTTAGGCCATAGGATATAACTTAAAGCAGTTGTCTGAAAAATGCATTTATGAAGCAGTAAAACACAAGACCTTTGGGCTGAGTTAATACGTGTGTGTTTTAACTGCTTGAAAAAAATGTTTTAATTCATTAATCAAGCTTCCTGTACAAAAAGGTTATCAACCGTCACCAAGGACACTTGGAGGTGAAACTTTAAATACAAAATTATAAAGATACATTGTTCCAGGATCTCCATTTCAAAGAGTTTTGTCAAGATCACAAGATAACTTCAAACTGGTTTTGTTGAGATCCTCAGACATTGTATCTAGTGATCTCAGCATCAAACAGTCTTCAACCACAATAGGAACACAAATTGGCTGAGTGATTGTTATAACCACCTTGTACTGTGTGTTTCTATGTTTGAAACTGTTCTTTGTCTTTCAGAATTATCTTGCCATGTTTCCCCACTGCATCTGACAAGCTCTACCATACCTGTATCTCTGCACTGTCTGTAAGTATGTCTTCTTTTGTATGTATTGAAGGAGCATTTGTTGCTTGTGACTAGTGTGCCGATAATCATCTGAGTGATCTAGGTTGGTCCAAAAAAAAAAGAAAGCCCCTCTGTAGCACACGGGTTGCCCTTCATATGAATGATTTAATAGAATGCCTGATAATTGTTCTCTAATATATAGAAGATGCTTCTCCCTTTTGCAAGTCAGTTTGAGTTATGACTGGTAAGATCTGACAAACTAGATGCTCAGTTGGCAGGTCCTTGTCTACTACACTAATTCCTGAAGGAAGATCATTGTATACCATTTTTGGAGACTTTTACTACAGTTCACCTGCAACTGTCATACTGGGTGGCTATTATGTCAGGTGTTTCTATTATGTTTTTAACCAACTTCAGTCATCTTTTGCTGATGGAATAATTGATGCTCTGTGCAGTCAGTCAGAATATGGCTTAACTCAAGGGGTCCTGCTTCTGTTGAGTTCAAGTTGAAAGGTCAGTCACCTGAATGACTCTTTCTAGAGCTGTGTGGTTGCTCAAGTCTGTTTCCTCTGAATGTTTGAGGTGAATGTCATGACGTGAAGTCCGGGTCGAGTCTTCGAGTGACCTTCAAAGATAAGGGCCGCTGAGCAGAGGGTGTAAAGGCTCTGGCCTAGGACACATGAGTCGGTTCCCTTTCTGCTAAGGGCCTTTCATCCCTGAGTGGTGCCTTGCTCTTGCTGTAGAAAAAAAGAGAGATATAGGTTCTATTTAGAGAGCATTATAAATTCAAGAGTGATGTAGGTTAATTCATGGAGGCAGTTTGACTCTGTAGTAGTTGGATCTGAGGTACTGAAACATCATGTACAGTGCTGTGAAAAAGTATTTGCCCCCTGCCTGATTTTCTGCAATTTTGCATATTTCTGACACTGAGTGTTATCAGATCTTCAACCAAAATCTAATATTAGATAAAAGGGACCCCGAGTGAACAAATACCACAAAATTTTGATACTTATTTCATTTATTTATTAAAGAAAGTTATACAATACCCAATGCCCCCGTGTGAAAAAGAAATCGCTCCCTTAAACTCAATAACTGGTTACGCCACCTTTAGCAGCAATAACTGCAACCAAACGCTTCCTGTAGTTATTGATCAGTCTCTTACAGCGCCGTGGAGGAATTTTGGCCCACTCCTTCATGAAGAACTGCTTCAACTCAGTGACATTTGTGGGTTTTTGAGCATAAACTGGTTGTTTCAGGTCCTGCCACAACATCTCAATGGAGTTTAGGTGTGTGTTTCAAATCATTGTCTTGCTGCATGACCCAGGTTTTGCTTCAGCTTCAGCTCATGGACAGATGGCCTGACAATCTCCTGTTGAATTCTGATACAGAGCAGAATTCATGGTTCTTTCAATGATTGCAAGTTGTCCAGGTCCTGATGCAGCAAACCATCCCCAAATCATGACACTACCACCACCATGCTTGACTGTTAGTATGAGGTTCTTACTGTGGAATGCAGTGTTTGGTTTTCACCAGACATAACGGGGATGTTGGCCAAAAAGTTCCTCTTTTGACTCATCTGTCCATAGAACATTTTTCCAGAACTCTTGAGGATCATCCAGGTGCTTTTTGGCAAACTTGAGACGACCATTCATGTTCTTCTTAGTAAGCAGTGGTTTCTGCCTTGCTACTTTGCCATGAATTCCATTTTTGCCCAGTGTCTTTCTGATGGTGAAGTCATGAACACTGACCTTAGCCGAGGTGAGAGAGGTCTGCAGATCCCTGAATGTTGTTCTAGGGTTCTTTGTGACTTCCTGAACGATTTTACGCCTTGCTCTTGGAGAGATTTTGGCAGGACAGCCACTCCTAGGAGGAATCACTACTGTCCCAAACTTTCTCCATTGGGACAATATGGCTCTGACTGTGGTTTGGTGGAGCCCCTGAGCGTTAGAAATGGCTTTGTAACCCTTTCTAGACTGATAGGCTTCAACAACTTTTTTTTTCTGGAGGTCTTCAGGAATTTCTTTTGATCGTGGCATGATGTTCGAGTTGCTGACAACTTCGCTCTGATGGTAAGGGCCAAAGTTAGTCAGATTTATATTGGGCAGGGCTGACCCAAATCAGGCCTGATTGTTAACCAAAGTATTCAAACAGCTGACCCTAATTATCCCTTTAATTGGGTTGAGTTAAGGAAGGGGGCAATAACTTTTTCACATCTGAAGATTGATTGTTTGATTACCTTACACACCAAACAAGTGAAAGAAGCACCAAACATTGGTGTCATTTTTCACTCAGACTCCCTCTATATACTACTACAACCCACAAAAAGAAAATTTAATGAGAAAAATGTGAAGAAATGCAGAAAATCAGACAGGGGGCAAATACTAGAGTTAGGGAGGTAGGTAGAATGGGCTTGTGGGTAGGGCTGGGGTACTAAAAAGTGGGCCCTATAGGTAAGAAATGAGGACCTATACACTGGTACTCAAACTGGAGCATGACGAATAAATGTCAGTTTGGTGTCAAATATATTTCAGGGAACAACTGAAATGTTGTGTGAGCCTCTGTAATCATCTATTAAATAACTTGTTAATTCTGAATTGTTTTTCCCTAGCTTGTTGTTCTCTTGATCCTTGCTGCCTTTACAAAACGTAAAAGGCTGTGTCAAGGCTTTTTAGAAGGGGTTCCAGGGTTACTCAGGTAAGAAAACTATTTACCCTTTTGGGTGATTTAATCACAAATTCAACATCTCTTGTTACTTGCCCTGAGGACAGCTGTTTTTGTTGTTTTAGTTTTGTTTTATTTGTATTAAGTTGTCACGGCCACCATGTTAATAACAGAGTCCCACACTAAGCCCAGTCCTGTCTCCTGTCTCCCCAGCCCAGTGAACTTCCTCGATCACACCCAGCACAAGAGTCTGGCTGGGGCTGTCTTTGGGGGACTCTTCTGCAGGCTGGTTGTGGTGGTCCTGGCTAAGAATCCCCTGCCTTTCACAGAGGACCCTGCCCCTGAGAACAAAGGTGTGGAACACAATCCCTCTCTACATGGGGATGTAAAGGCTGTGACACACAGGGCAATTGCTGCTAATGCAACTGTTATTGTTGGGCACCTAGATTGGCAAAGAAGGGCAGGGTGTGGGGCATGGTCTTGCAGTGTAGTGGGTTAACTCAATAGGTTCTCATTCTTTTCACCTCTAGAAGCCTCGGTTCAAGTTCGGCTCACAGGTGAAATGGCTCTGGTGGTCTCAACTTCAGTAGACATTTGTTCTCATTCTCTTTTGCCCCCCTCAAAACAACCACAATTTTTTCAGTTTTCACGTTGTGTTCATTGAGAGTGTGCTTAAAAAAGTTTACCATGGTATTTTTGCAGTTTTACCATTTATCTATGGTAAATACCATGCATTTACTATAGATGACCCAGGTCTGCCATGTTTATTAATATTCTCTACCATACCTTTCTATTCGTTACAATGCTTACCTATACATTAACATGCTTTCCCTCATTTTTATTGCACTTTTCTATGCTTTTACTTTGGGAAACTAATTAAGTAGTATCAAGGCTAGCTTTCAGTTAAAGGGCAGTTATTTACTTACAAAGTTACACAGTAGTTACCAAGTAATACTTCTAGTTCTGACTGCACTGTCTCACTTGTTCCCTCAGAGTACTGGAAGATCCTGGCCCTCTTCTATTACCCTGCTCTCTACTACCCCCTGCTGGCCTGCGGTACTCTCCACAGTCGTGTGGGTTACGTCCTGGGGAGCCTGCTGTCCTGGACTCACTTTGGCGTCCTTGTCTGGCAGAAAGTGGACTGTCCTCAGACGCCAGAGGTAAAGAGGAGCGGTTGCTCAAATTTTTGTTATCCATAACAGTTCCAGCAGAAGAGAAAGAAGGCCAGTGATAAGTATGCCAGTGCAAATAAGAGGTATGATTGGTTGACACTTCTTTAATACAAAAACCGAGAAGCGTTAAATGCATCTTGATGTGAAGAGCACTGCAGGAACCTTGACCCTTGATGCTGAGCAGGAGTTTGGAGGCAGCTGCTACTGAGACAGAGCAAATCTTGACATCTCTATTGGAAATCATAGGGGGTCCTTATGCAAGGGTTTATTACAGCAATCTGTTTGGGTAAGAACAGTTCAGGAGACACCGGAACAGGTTGCACCATCAGTGCTAGATAATCTATTCTCAGTTGAGTGGATTTTCATTAAAAATGCTATGTGACATGTAATCCAGGAACAAACAACCTTATATAACATGGTCATCATCAGCATGGCTGTATGCTTCTAAATCGTCCCATCTAAACAACAAAGAAGTGGATCCAATTGAAACATACCAGTACAGGGATGGAAATAAGACCCCTGTTGCATAGCAGTTTCTCCCATTTCGCATTTTATTACAAGCTTGATTAGCAATAGTGTCTAGGTAACAAACACAGTTGTGTCGTATTAAACACATGGTAAAACCAGGAATGGATCAAACTACAATGAGAGGCTTCATTTGCTTGTCAACATCTGTTGCTGAGGGTGAAGAAACCAAATTAACATTAAAATCCCTTCAATTAAATACACACCCATATATACAGAAGGTTTGTTAAATGTCAGCTGTTGCTTCGTTTATGTGCACAGTCTAATCGGATTGGAGCCACTGATTTGAGGACTCAATCCTCTGCATGTAAACCAGTTTCAAGCTGGAAGCAGTTGGGATTTTTATCAAATCCAAGTACATGGGTTCAGAAGCTTTGATACCTTTATACCCAATCAATCATTTGTTTTCATATTAAAAACAATCAGATACATGCTAATATAGAACACAAGGACTGTATTTTCTTGATAATATTTAAACATTTTAAGTTTCCTAACAATCACCTCTGAAAGTTAATGCACTGAAAATTGCAGTCTCTAGATTCCATTGATTTCGATTCCATTGACTCAGTGAGCTCCTTGGGGCCTCAGTGATAGGATGAGCTCATGTAGTGTATTTAAATGAGTAATGGGGCACTTGTTCACCATTTTGGGTGTCCGCTACTGTTCTGTTTTTGATGACACTCTTTTTCTTTCGAGAACTTTTCTTGCTTGGATGTTTTAAATGAACCCAAAAAAAACCCTTGTCTGTGGAGCTTTAGCTAATTGCAGTTCTGCTACACAGTGGCTCTGTTGTTTGGGTTTGTGAAGCAAAAGGCACTCAAGCTCTGGTCCATTTTGCAACAGCCTGTCTCAATCAAGAGGCTTTCTTTCCCTCAGCTAATCTTGAGCTCTTTGTGAGCTGAAATGCAACTTTCCTGATACCATGGAAAAGCAAGGCTTTAAAATCCTTTTTTTTATCTGCATTAGTTTTAGGAAAATTATCGCAAGCAACCCATAATCGCAGTGTTAAACTCATTTTATTTTATTTGAATTGCTGTAGGGCTATGCATGTATTTCCAGGTGGATATGGAATGCATTAACATCTCCTATGCTGCAAGTCAGCCTTACTCTGGCCGACCATGACCTGCAGCATTTGATATTTAAAATTTTGTTAACATTTTTGCTATTTATTTTAATTGTGGCGTATTGTTTGGCGTATTTCAGGATTTGTATGATAACCAAGTCTTTATTTTGTTAACTGATATTTTGGTTCTTGTTTTTTATATTTGAATGTGGGGAATGCAGATTGTTCAAGTCCTCATTCAAACAATGCACTGATCATGCCCGTGACTCTGTCTGTCGCATTACCTGGTGAATGCAATGACTGCTTTGGTTTTGCACCGGTCTTCTTCAAGCTCTTATCATGCACTCCTAGCCTTCTATTGCATTTGGCTAGAATCTGATAAACTGTTAATTTTACACACATCATATGGAGTTATGAGAACCCTCTGAATATGCTTGTACTGTTTCTAAAGAGGTACTGGAATAATAATAATAATATTTTTCCCTTTCTTTCAGATCTATAAATTTTACACTCTGCTGTCCAGTCTTCCACAGATCATCTGCCTGGCCTTCCTCAGTTTCCAGTACCCTCTGCTGTTGTTTAAGAATTCAGGGAGTGCCGGGCAAACTAACACCAGCGAGGTGAGCGTGTCATGATGAGAAGTGACTGTTGCTACAGCAATGCCAGGATTAGTCCAGTGCAGTAGAGGTATCCAAAGCTATAATCTGATTGGGTACAGTTTGTGAAACCCCTGAGGTATTGCGAAGTATCCATGCCAATGAAAAAGACATGCCAATGAAATATATAGAGATCACATGCATGGATAGGCAGTGTGAGGCATGTGCTAAGAGAACATAAGTACACCAAGAATCTACTCCAGTAACAAGTTTGCACCTTATGAACTAGCCCTAAACAACTGCAGTATATGTATGAGCTATTAAATGAACACACTGAGATTTGTAAGATGAATTGGTATGGCCAGGAATATAAATCTATATAACAAGTTGTTTTTCTATAGATTCAAGGTGTATTTTCTGTTTCAGTCATCACATCCTGGTGACTTTATGCATTTTTAAATCATGCCTGTGGCCTTGATAGAGCTCTTAAAAACTCAGTCTCTAAGCACAGCTGGTACACCATAGGGTAACCATTAAATTGTCCCTCTGCAACACTGGATGTGGATGTAAGAAATAGCACATTTGTTCAATGCTGTATTTCTAGGGGGATTGGTGGGTACAGGTTAAAGGTTACCAGTCGTTTAATTTAAACAAAAGTTATATTGATGCCACTTGGGGTGCTTTAAATTTATGATGTGATGACTATAATACAACATTACAGACAAAGCAAACCAGGAGAATACATTTTTTAAGTAACTATGATTTGTGTTTTTTTTTTTTTTTCCCATACCTGAACCCGTAAAGTTGCTCATTTAAGAATCTTTGCACTGGAGCAAGTGACTGATTGTGATCTTGGCTGCTGAGAGATGGGAAGCTTGGTGTTTTCAAGCCTATGAAGCAGTGTGTTCTTCTGGACACGGCTCAAGGTTCTGAGAGGCAGTGTAGCCTGGTGATCATAGCTGAGAGCTGATGGGCATGGTGATCTAGACACTGGATGGAGATTGGAAAGCCTAGTGGTCAAGATAGATGCCTGTAATGTGATAGGACCTATAGCCTAGGAGGTAAAAAGCAGGTAACACAAGATTTATTCAAGTTTTTTTCCCCACATTAAAGTGCATGGTAAGGATTTTGTTTTAGATTTTGATTTTGTTACAGTGTGATAATCAGTGTTGCAGGGTGCAATAGAGACAATTCCACCACCATTTTCTCCATCCGGGTTTGTGGTTTGTCTGTTTTATTTAGTGTTAACTGTGAAGTTTTGTTGTAAACAGTTTTTGTGTGACAAAGTATTAATTTCTTTTCCAGAACAGCCCTTATCATATGGTCTTCTATGGCATTGTCATGGCAATGAAAATGTTTTGTTTCAAGGGCCAGTGATAACACAAGCTATTAATTACTTGTATATGGTACTACAGCAGTGTTGCGTTACTCATGTATTGGTACTGCAATTGTATGACCCTTTTGCTGCAGTACCACTGCGCAATATTTGTTCTAAATGCATTGTGTTTCTGTGCTGTGGTCTCATAGTTTGTCATGTTCTATTCCAATGGAATAATTCAATCTTGGTTAGGAACTTGCAGTCAACTGGAAACAATACTTAATGGGTGTGACTTGGACAAGAACACTGTTCCGCAATAACAGGTTATAATTCCTTGAATTACCTCAGTAGACCTTCATGGCTCTACTGTTTGATGTAATTGGTTTACACAGTGTTTCATAAATTCATAACAGATTATAGCAGTGTTGTGATTATTTCCCACAGAGTATTGGCTGCTGGAACAATGCAAGGCCTATTCGTTAATAAACTCAGGAAAATCCTTGTTACAACACAGTCTTGAGGAAAGGCTCACAAGTGTGGTGTTCAGCTCTCATCCAATCAGGGAGCTCTAGGGCTGATTAGCAGAAATCAGGAATGTCAGTCTGATTTTGAGGACTTGGTAAGAGGATTGTGTTCCTGTGATCTGGCATTTTCTGGCCTTTTTGTTTTTTTGGGATTTTGAGTGGATTTTATTCCATTTTAGTATTTTCAAAACTAAGTTAAAGAGAAACTTGGGATGAAATATTAGAGTTATCTTGACGAATGCTGTTGCTTAGGATTCGTGTCATTTCGTTTTTCAATCCTCACATCCTGGTGACTGTTAAAGCATACATCTCAACAGAGCCTCCAAAATCATCCTGGTGCACCATTAACCTGACCCCCTGCAACACTGTCTTTAGTAAGTGTTAGAAATACGTTTAATGCATTTTCTATTGAAACTTACACCAAGCCACCTTCTCTTCCAGGACCTGCACAGTAGCTATTACAAGGAGTATGTGCAGAAAATCCTCAGGAAAAAAGTCGCCAAAAGCAGGTGACCCCCTGGTTTTTTGTATGTTTATCTAATATTGAAGGCTTCCAAACCAGTAGAAAAATGTAACCTATTACCTTATGTCATCTTTAGCATATGCGACAGAGCCTTCTGTAATTTCCTGTGAATTTCCACTGAGGGTGTAGAAAGATCACTGCCTGTGCATCTACGTAATTCAGAGCAAGTTGGTTCAGGACAGCAGGATCCAGGGTAGGGACCAGGCTTGTTAATGAAGAACGCTATGTGCCACTGTGCAGACTAGGAATATTGAAGCACTTAGATTTGGGGTTATTAGTCCTAAGTCTCTTAATTACTTGTTTGTCTTTTAAAAGACAATTACAGTAAAGAGACTTGAGGTCCTTTCTTTTTTTAATGGTTTAAAAGACTGTGGTGGTATTTTGATCTGCCACAGTTTAGAACAGTTAAATAGACTGTTGTCCATGCCCTGGTTCTTCAGTCTGGAATTGAAAGGTAACCAGTGAATTGCTTTTGCATGCTTTGCAAATCTACAGTTCCGGCAGTTCTAAACCTACGATACCTTCAAGAATCTCTGCTGCCCTGCAGTCTTATATCTACGCTACAGAGGACGGTAAGGGCAACTTCACTCCTTTAGTGCTTTATAGAAATACTTGAGAATGGGGTGAGACTGGGTTAGCCTCGCTGGGCCACAGGGCACCATTTGTTGGCTTTGCAACAAAGAGAGGTCCCTCCATGGCAGGCTTGAGGCGTGCTTGTTGGGGAGTGTTGGGCAACACTGGGCGATGTCTGGAAGCTCACTTTGCCACCACTTCTACTTCTACTATATTTTGCAGAATAACATTTGAGGACTTCAGGCTTTATTGCTGGCCTTTTTGTGAGCACCAATATTCATACATAAAAAAAACCTCAGTGCTAATTGCCGTGGTAATGCTTTTTTTTCAGGTTTCAGATTTCCTTTGAAGCTGGTTATCTCTACTGTGGTATCAATTATTTCAGTGTATCAGGTAATAGGATACATTTTTATATTAATATATAGAAAGACAACTGGTGTAAATTGTTTCACATGGAAGTTTGTAACATGGGGATAGGAACAGGTTTGACTATAAAAACATTTTAGTTTTACTAAATATTGTACAATTTGTTATAACTAACTTTGTGAATAAGCCTACAGACTATTTTGTGGCAGAAGTACTACCTGTTTTGTTACAATCATCATTGTTGCTGTGAAACTCTTTGAAGCTGTTTCTAGATAATCTTTGAAGTGTATTCTCCTGTTTCAAACAGTTTCATTGAGTAAATCCGAGCCACGCCCTGCTGGCTGACACTTCCACCTTCCTGTCACTAGGTGATGCTGTTGCTGGTGTTGCTGGTGATTCCCACCCTGCAGAAAGTGCGTGCGGGAGTGAATGAAGACATTGCCTTCCTCCTGGCTGGATTTAACATCATCCTGTCAGATAGCCGGGCCGAGGTGGTTGAGATTGTCAAAAATTACCTCTGGACGGTGGAAGGTGGGTGCCACCAGTCTGGCCTTGTAATGTATTCTTCTTGTTGTTAGTCTTCACATCCTGGAGACTTCTTAAAACGTAGAAGTTAAAAGCTCCCCATGGCCTCTATAGAGCTGTCAGACATGTTTTATAAAATTGATCATTGTAACCGTTAACCTGTACACTTGCAACACTCTGCCAAAAGTGAGTGTTCTTGATGATGTATTTCTTACATCCACTAGGGGCAGAGTGCTGCAGGGGGAAAGGCCCATCTGGTGTACCTGATGCACTTCGAAAGAATATATGTTTGAGAGCCCTGTTAAGCAACAGGGGGTGCTTAAGTTTTTTTTTTTTTTTTTTAATATGCCAGTATATGATGACTAAAATCCATGAAATAACACACACGGTAACCAAGAAGAAGAATGCATAGTTGTTCTTTAAACTAGATTTTAATTGTTGGTTTCAGAAATATGTGGTGTGTCCTGTATACAGTGGTAACAACATTCTCAAAAAGTCTGTTCTATTCTGTTCCAATGGAATAATTAATTGTGCGAAAGTCTTCCAGTATTTATGTTGTTTTGCTACCAGTCTGCCACATTATCAGTTGCTTCCTGTGCAGCTGGTATTGGGTATTAAAACAGTAAAAGATAAAGAGACTAATAATGTTTTAGGTCATGATGGGTCAAGGAATTTTAAAGGATACAATTTACAAAATATTTAATGTTGTTTATGTTGTATACAGTATCTGTTTAAGTATGTCCAAACTCTTATTGACAACAGTGCGATGTGTCTTTGTGTTTCAGTGTGCTACATCTCCACTGTTGCTCTGTCTGGTCTTGTAACCTTGGTGATGCTCATGAGGTCCATGGTTTTGCACAGGTAAAGACATTTCAGTGTCCACAAAACTTGCACTACAGCAGGTTCGACACACTGGGTAAACATGGTTGTACAACCAAGTAACTATTAACTACTCTTAAAGACATATAGTGGATCATTTTTCATTGAATGTATTGCGTTTCTTTGAGCATTTCTAAATTCGGCATTGTTGTTTGGTTTAGTTTTGGAAGAAATAGTGATGATTGAGAACGCATATCAATAAAAAGACTACAGATTCTGTGCGTATAAACAAGCTATGAGAGGCAAACTGATTCTCACGGTGCTTCTGCTTTCATTTCAATGATGCAACATTGTGTTGGCTGCACATTTAAGTTGATTTGCTTTGGTGTTTGATGGTGGTTCCTGGAAATTGTAGGGCTTATTTTGAAGTGCAAAAATCTAATATTCTGCCATTTATAACAATATAAACCAACAAGAAACAACTTGGTTGCATGAATACGTTGTTATGTTACTGTTCCGAGTCATAGCTTACTAATTTTATATCATTAAAAGTGGAAAGTTACCTCACTGAAAATAGGCCATGAGTTCAAGCAAGAGGCAAATACTAGAACTCTGTTTTTAATCAAACTTATTAATGTGCCTGTTTCACCTCATTTGTTTTGACCAACGGCTGTCTCGGCTCAGATTCTACATTTCCGTGCACAAATTCTCCAACCCATCACTGAGTACAATACATGGGATGCTTTTTAATGAGGCTTTTAATAGCTTGAAGACAAACTTTTAGTTCAATGCAAGTTCAGAGATAATTTTAGAAAAACAATGGAAAGCCTGATGATGTAATGTAATTCTCAAGATAACAGTAATTTGTTAACATAGCAAAAATGTGTCCTTTCACAGAGTTTAATTAATAGGTGTTCTGTGACAGTCCCTGCTCCTCTTTTTAATTAGATTTGATTTACAAATTATTTCTAGATACAATGGGCCAGATTGACTAAACTTTTGCTTCAGTTTGTCCTACTAATTTTTAACTGAAATTTACAAAAAAAAAAAAAAATGTACGGTACCTATAGAAAGTCTACACCCCCATTCAAAATGTTCACCTTTTGTTGCCTTATAGCCTGGAATTAAAATGCATTAAAATAAGTTTTTGTTTAATTTATCTACACATCCTACCCTATGACTTCCAAGTGAAAAAATATTCTAGAAATTTGTAGAAAATGAATTAAAAATAAAAACTGAAATAGCTTGGTTGGATAAGTGTCCACCCCCTGTAATAGCAATCCTAAATTAGCTCAGGTGTAACAAGTTGCCTTCAAAATCACACACCAAGTTAAGTGGCCTCCACTTGTGTTAAATTGGAGTGATTCACATGATTTCAGGATAAATTCAGCAATTACTGTAGGTTCCCACTGCTGGGTAGTGCATTTCAAAGCAAAGACTCAACCATGACCACCAAGGAGCTTTCAAAAGAACTCCGGGACAAAGTTGCTGAAAGGCACAGATCAGGGGATGGGTATAAAAAATATTGAATATCCCCTGGACACGTATCCAACCAAGCTACAGTTTTTATTTTTAATTAATTTTCTACAAATTTGTGGAATATTTTTTTCACTTAGAAGTTATGGGGTAGGATGTGTAGCTAAATAATGATAAAAAAAAAACTATTTGAATGCATTTTAATTCCAGGCTATAAGGCAACAGAAGGTGAACATTTTGAAAGTGGGTGTAGACTTTCTATAGGCACTGTGTATATATATATATATATATATATATATATATATATATATATATATATATATATATATATATATATATATATATTTTTTCTTTGGCTTTATTACTGTAAAGGTTAGCAACTTTCAAACAAAACTAAACAATAACACGCGACAAAACTTTACAGGTCTTACTGACTTTGCGGTCTTGTAGTGCCCTTTTAGTTTGAACTCTGTGAACCCACCTTGTTTTTCAAAAGTGAAGCCTCTGCACTTTTTACTTTGGGTTTTAAAGCTTAGACATGTCATGTTAAGTGGTGTGTTTAGTGTTAATCATTAACACAATATTAATACAACGTAGTTTACTGGTATGCTTGTGACTGGTTTTGCAGCGTCATGTACAATAAAAAAAATCTGGACATATTCACAAAGCTTTACCTCATGCGTTATTTGCTATACCTTTAAGATGTAAGTCTATTATTTGTCAGTATATGACAGTGAAAATATTCAGACTGTTGTTGGTTCATGCATACTTCATTTATCCTACATAATAGTTTCTGTTTCTGCACTGTGTACTTGTTTCTCTATTGATGTCTCCTTTCAGATCTAACCTGAAAGGTCTGTACCGAGGGGACATTTACAGTGTCTACAATCGCCAGAGGAGCATCCGACCGTCCCGGCCTGCCATCGTCTGCTGGATGAGTTTCACAAGCTACCAGGCTGCACTCGTCTGTATAGGTAATGCAATGGTGACTGTACAATAGCAACCTCATAATCACTTCACACAGCCTAGTGATAACATAATATCAGAGGGAGCCATGCCTGTGATAATGATCTGAAATTGGCCATGTCGATGACATCGTAGGTTAATATCCTCAATTCATCGCTGTATAGAAAGTTTAGCAGCTGTTGTACCTTATCACTTCCAGTGCCGCAGTAAGGCAGTTTAGATAGTACTTGGGGAAAAAAACAGCATATTCTTAATTAAAGTATTGCAGCCACCAGTGGCAAGATTGCTTATGCTAATAGGAGCTGAGAAAATGGATTTTAAAGCCTTGGTAATTCCTCATTAAAGTAACTCATGTGATGTTAGTAAATCATAGCCAAATAGCAGCATCTGCATCCTGGGGAATAGACACTGAATTTCAGGTTTGATGAGATTGGATGATGGTTTATAAAAGCAGGCATCCCATTTCAAAGCCTTACAAAGAATAGGCCTGTCAAACAAAACAAGATGCATTCTGTCGAGCTTATCCTGGAGGCTCTGTGATGAGCAAGACAGTTTAAGGATTTGAGTGCTGGAGATCAAGAGGGTAACGTGGTGCCAGGAACATCAAACATCATAGGGAATTCCTGGCTCGCACACTAGGCTGAGGACACCTGTCTTGCTGTCCAGCACTAATGCAGGTTGTCTGCCATTCTCGCAATGGAAAAAGGGGAATTGGTAATGCACTGATTATCACTGCTTTGGAATTGAATTGTAAATAATATTTAGTGCTGGTCCTCTCCCTGTGTGGTTTGAAATCCTCAGAAAATCATTTATTATTAACAGACAAATTAACAGTAAACTAACTGTTTCCACAGCCCTGTTGATTCAGACGCTTGTTTTCTTTATCTGTATCCTGTGGTTCGTGTTCCTGATCCTGAGCCCCATACTGTATGGCCAAAACCTCATTCTCTTCCGAATCTTCAAGATCATGTGGTAAGAATCGGGAAGCTGTGCCCCTTGCATGTGGATTTCTCCTTACACAACTAATAGGGAAAAAAAGGATGGATTCCACAGTCTCGCACAAAACTGTGTTTGGCAGAAATGTATAATTCTGTAGCTGCCTTGTAGTTGCTGGAACTTCATTCTAGAGCTCCAGTGCCATGGCGATGTACATGGTGTTCCACATCTCTGAAACCCCCGGTCTAATGTAATTCGGAATGCAGAGAAATTGAATGTTTAAGGTTAGGGTTAAATCATGCTTTTAACTTTCAGCTGCTTGTTAGTTTGTGAAGCACCCTGGGCCCTGTATAAAGCAATGAGACTAGTATAGTAAGGTTGCAACAGTTAACAAATGTACAGTTTTGTGTTGTGGCTGCCCAGGTTCTGCAGATAATGAGCACATTTTCACACTGCAGAGAATGATTTTACTGCAGGGAGAAACTTTCAGTCCTCACTTAATGTTTATTCCGGATTTGCAAATGTTTCCATATGTTTGAGATGATTTACTTCATCCTGGTACCATGGTCTAATAGCAGAAACTGCTGTCATGAGTATGGACTCTGCGTTTAATTAAGTAACAGGAAGGATCTTCAGGGGTTGAAAGTACATTTTTAAACCATTGGGTTAACACTCCTTTAAATATTTGAACTGCACTTGTTTTTTTAACTTGATCTAGATAAGAATAGTTTGACTTTACTTGAATAACTGAAACAGTTTATTTGGAGCCTGTTTTGGTGCCCTGCGGTAAAGCACCACTGTTACAATCTTCCCAGAGCTATCGCTACCTTGTTTCTTCCCACAGGCCCTTCTGGCTGATGCTGTGTTTAGTTGTGATTATTCAGCATGTGATGGCCAAGTTTGCCTTCCTTAAAAAGGATGCCGGGAAGAGAGACTTGGACAACAGGTAGGAGCGCTCACAGCAGGCTTCTCAACACCCCATGTGTTCTACTGTAATTCTTTGTGCACCAGAGCAACTGTCGAGACCAAAAATCCATAAGGCTGGTTAAAAAGGACAGAGCTCCACTTTCCTCTATTAAGTGCCCACTCATTTAGAGGGGTACCCGATCACTTCCTGTGTTGTTGCTCAGATTTACTGTAAAGGTCTAAATGCAATCGGGCCTTGTGACTTATTACCCAGGAAGTGATTGGGTCACAGGAATCTTTAGAGTTTTGTTTGTTGTAAAGATGAACAGCATTGAGAGATGGACAATGCTGCTAATTCTAATAAGAAAATGAAATATAAAGCTTTAAACTGTTCCCAATTGTTACACCTGGTAAAAATAAATAAATAAATAAATAAAAGTTTGTTTTTATGGAAATACTCTTAACAAGATACTATACACGGACAAATTGATATTGCATATACCTTTATGGAAGTTTGCCACAGTACATTTTGCAGTTTTCCCATGCTTTTCCCAGTTATACTGTGCATTTAACATAGTTTGCCATGTTTTATTCATATGCTTTATCACACCTCTCTAGATTTTTCAATGCTTTACCATGCTTTATTATAGCTTGCTATGTTTTTACTATGGGACACTGTTATAAGTTGATCAATGCCATGCTAGCTTGTGCTGATGAAAACATCTCTACCTCCATGTAGACAGGGGCTGTTTCTGCTCACCTACCTGCTGTTCCCTGTCAATGTTCTGGTGGGGGTTCTCCTGGGGGTGTGGAGGATTGTGATCACTGCCCTCTTCAACATCATTCACCTGGGCCGGCTGGATATTAGCCTGCTAAACCGGGGCGTGGAGTCCTTTGACCCAGGTATGCCTGCTTACTGCCAGTGTCTTTATCACTGTATCAGCATGTGCTCTTCTATTGGGCTGGTAGTAGAGCAGCTCTCCATTGTAGAGCAATGCCTAACCACCCTAGAACTCTGAACTGTAGTACGCTGCAGGTGCATGTTTTACTGATAGCTTCGTAGCCGTGTCATCATGCTTGTTCGCACTCCTCCCCTCCTGTTATTCTGCTGCTTTTAGATTTGAAGAGCTGCTTCCTCCACCCAATCGCTACTTGTGCTGCAGGTCAAATAAACCATTGGAATGAACCTGACCTACAACACAGGAAATGGTTAGCTGCCAGGAAGTATTGGTAGCTTTTTTGATGGTTATTATTACTGCCCCCAGATTTTCACAAACCCTCTGTTGGTAATAATGTTGTTAGTGCTATTAAGAGATATACAAAAGTGTTACAGCGGAATTCTTGTTAGTTTTTTCCACACCCAGATTATGTGCTGGGCAGCATTGCCGTTGTTCTATTCCAGTCTACCCTGCTGTGAGAGTGTGGTTCTACAGGTACATCACATCTTTGATATCACTGCAGTTTTTTTTTGTTTTGTTTTGTTCTGTTTGTTTCATATGAAAATCCCTGCTAGCTAGCATCCAAACCACATACCAGACAAATGCAACCCAGATTATACTTAATTCCACTTGAATTCATGTGTGATGTTGGGTGGGGTGTCTTTGATGCACCGTCTGGCTCGCTGCGCTCTCTTTGGCTTGAGGATCCCCACTGCTTTGTGAAGGATTGGTGGGGAGTTTTCTGATTTGATTCTATGGGAAACAGAGGTACCAAGATTAGAGCAAGGGAGAAAAATAAATGAAAAGTCAATATTGAGGGAGTGGGGTACAAAACTGAACAGGAGGGGCCCTATCACCGAAATAGACACTTATTTTAGGGAAGGGTGCAGAGTAAACTTGACAACCTGCTTGTGTATCATGGCCACACAAATATATTGTTTCCACCAAAAAATAAATAAAATCATGCTACATTTACATAAATATTACATTGGTGGAGTAGATTTGTTAAAGCATCTGATAACTGGGGTGTCAGTGAATCAGGAGACAAAATGATTGTGCTCATTTTTTAAAAGCTTTTTTTTCACAGCACATTTGTGCTAATGGCTTGAGAATTTAGTAGCATTGATATGTTTATTATTTGCTTGACTTCTTCTAACTGCAGAATTTAAAAAGCCGCTTTTAGTTTTTTTTTTTTCTAAATTGGCTGATTTTGCATAAGATTTTACATAATCTCTTGGTTAAGTAGATAATAAGGTAGTGTAAAAAGCATAACATGTCAGTGGAATTCGTAGCTATGTTTTTAATTTGGTGATGGAACTAGGAAGTTACCTGTTTTAGGTACTAGTAACAGGGCAAATATCACAGTAGAAACTATCCTCAAAGCTGTAGTCAACCATTTTAAATTTAATGTTCAGGGGTCTCCTTCATTGTTATAGGAAATGTACTGACAAGGTAAGAAGTAAATAATTAGGAAATATTCAAGCTCTCTCATTCCCCTGATGATATATTCAGTGCAGGCTATTAAAGGGAGATCACTTGATTCAAAGAAGCTGGAAACATTTTAGCATGAAAATGAATTGGCAGTGAATGGCTGTAGATGAAGGCCCTCTGTTGGGTTGTATTGGGCGAGTCAATGTAACGCATCTATTCTTTCTCTGCGACAGGTTACCGCTGTTACGCGCATTACTTGAAGATTGAGGTGAGCCAGTCCCACCCTGTGATGAAAGCTTTCTGCAGCGTGCTGCTCCAGCCTCCAGCCCCCGAGGGCACTGTGGGACAGAAAATGAGCGCCATGGAGGAAGGTAAGGGACCCAACACTTCGTCAGCCGTGACAGTGAGCAGGAGCTGCCTACTCAATCAGCACTGCTATACCAGGACAGCACTGCTATACCAGAACAGCACTGTAACAGCACTGCTATACCAGAACAGCACTGTAACAGCACTGCTATACCAGAACAACACTGTAACAGCACTGCTATATCAGAACAGCACTGCTATACCAGAACAGCACTGTAACAGCACTGCTATACCAGGACAGCAGTGCTATACCAGAACAGCACTGTAACAGCACTGCTATACCAGAACAGCACTGTAACAGCACTGCTATACCAGAACAGCACTGTAACAGCACTGCTATACCAGAACAGCACTGTAACAGCACTGCTATACCAGAACAACACTGTAACAGCACTGCTATATCAGAACAGCACTGCTATACCAGAACAGCACTGTAACAGCACTGCTATACCAGGACAGCACTGCTATACCAGAACAGCACTGTAACAGCACTGCTATACCAGAACAGCACTGTAACAGCACTGCTATACCAGAACAGCACACTGTAACAGCACTGCTATACCAGAACAGCACTGCTATACCAGAACAGCACTGTAACAGCACTGCTATACCAGAACAGCACTGCTATACCAGAACAGCACTGTAACAGCACTGCTATACCAGAACAGCACTGTAACAGCACTGCTATACCAGAACAGCACTGTAACAGCACTGCTATACCAGAACAGCACTGTAACAGCACTGCTATACCAGAACAGCACTGCTATACCAGAACAGCACTGCTATAGCAGCTACAGCACTGTAACAGCACTGCTATACCAGAACAGCACTGTAACAGCACTGCTATACCAGAACAGCACTGTAACAGCACTGCTATACCAGAACAGCACTGTAACAGCACTGCTATACCAGAACAGCACTGCTATACCAGAACAGCACTGTAACAGCACTGCTATACCAGAACAGCACTGCTATACCAGAACAGCACTGTAACAGCACTGCTATACCAGAACAGCACTGTAACAGCACTGCTATACCAGAACAGCACTGTAACAGCACTGCTATACCAGAACAGCACTGCTATACCAGAACAGCACTGTAACAGCACTGCTATACCAGAACAGCACTGCTATACAGCACTGCTAACCAGAACAGCACTGTAACAGCACTGCTATACCAGAACAGCACTGTAACAGCACTGCTATACCAGAACAGCACTGCTATACCAGAACAGCACTGCTATACCAGAACAGCACTGTAACAGCACTGCTATACCAGAACAGCACTGTAACAGCACTGCTATACCAGAACAGCACTGTAACAGCACTGCTATACCAGAACAGCACTGTAACACCAGAACAGCACTGTAACAGCACTGCTATACCAGAACAGCACTGCTATACCAGAACAGCACTGTAACAGCACTGCTATACCAGAACAGCACTGCTATACCAGAACAGCACTGTAACAGCACTGCTATACCAGAACAGCACTGTAACAGCACTGCTATACCAGGACAGCACTGATATACCAGAACAGCACTGCTACACCAGAACAGCACTGTAACAGCACTGCTATACCAGAACAGCACTGTAACAGCACTGCTATACCAGAACAGCACTGTAACAGCACTGCTATACCAGAACAGCACTGTAACAGCACTGCTATACCAGAACAGCACTGTAACAGCACTGCTATACAGGAACAGCACTGCTATACCAGAACAGCACTGTAACAGCACTGCTATACCAGAACAGCACTGTAACAGCACTGCTATACCAGAACAGCACTGCTATACCAGAACAGCACTGTAACAGCACTGCTATACCAGAACAGCACTGTAACAGCACTGCTATACCAGAACAGCACTGCTATACCAGCACTGCTATACCAGAACAGCACTGTATACCAGAACAGCACTGCTATAGAACAGCTATACCACTGTAACAGCACTGCTATACCAGAACAGCACTGCTATACCAGAACAGCACTGCTATACCAGAACAGCACTGTAACAGTACTGCTATATCAGAACAGCACTGCTATACCAGGACAGCACACACTGCTATACCAGAACAGCACTGTAACAGCACTGCTATACCAGAACAGCACTGTAACAGCACTGCTATACCAGAACAGCACTGTAACAGCACTGCTATACCAGAACAGCACTGCTATACCAGAACAGCACTGCTACACCAGAACAGCACTGTAACAGCACTGCTATACCAGAACAGCACTGTAACAGCACTGCTATACCAGAACAGCACTGTAACAGCACTGCTATACCAGAACAGCACTGCTATACCAGAACAGCACTGTAACAGCACTGCTATACCAGAACAGCACTGTAACAGCACTGCTATACCAGAACAGCACTGTAACAGCACTGCTATACCAGAACAGCACTGTAACAGCACTGCTATACCAGAACAGCACTGTAACAGCACTGCTATACCAGAACAGCACTGCTACACCAGAACAGCACTGTAACAGCACTGCTATACCAGAACAGCACTGTAACAGCACTGCTATACCAGAACAGCACTGTAACAGCACTGCTATACCAGGACAGCACTGTAACAGCACTGCTATACCAGAGCAGTATGATTCCTTCTTGTGTCTCATCAGACTCATTACTTTCCTTCTAAATTGTCTGAGGGAACGGGTAATGTCATTGGGCACATCTAGATTGATCTGAACTCAAACTGAATACTTAACCCTCATCATTGTAGAAACTTTAGGAAGTTCATTTTTTTCTCGATAAGATCGCAACAGTGTAAGCGTTATAATACACTTCCAGCCATTTATTATTATTATTATTATTATTATTATTATTATTATTATTATTACACCGTGTAACAATTATTATTATTTTTTTGTTCCTGGGTAGTAAGTGTTTTTTCCTAATTGCTTATGCCTCAAAAGTATAGAAAATGGCTATTATTTCCCACAAACTTTGCTTTTTTGACCAGGACAGTGATATTTCAAAATATCACTATTTCCAATGGGAAAACGGGCAAATGTGTGTCTTTTCATTCACATAAAGTCAGAAAAAAACAACATATGAATCCAAATTAACATGTATTATACTAAAGTAATACAGTATAATCGTAAATCTCGAAAAACTACTCACTTCTAAATCTTTTGTAGTCATTTTTGTATTACTTTAGTATAAATACATGTTAATTTGGATTCATATGTTGTTTTTTTCTGACGTTATGCGAACGAAAAGACACACATTTGCCTGTTTTCCCATTGGAAATAGTGATATTTTGAAATATCACTGTCCTGGTCACAAAAGCAACGTTTTTGAGGAATAATAGCCATTTTCTATACTTTTGAGGCATAAGCAATTAGGAAATAACACTTACTACCCAGGAACAAAAATTGTGTTACATAGTGTTATTATTGCATACATACACGGTGGGGTCTGTTTTAAAGATCTAAACAGAGACAGGTTATAATAACACCACCTTGAAATTTAAAATGCATTAAACCAGTTCTGAGAGAGAACCGGTGCTTCCTTATATAGTAATACTGTTCACATTAAAATAAAAAAAAAAGTCACTATTGTCAAATACACACTCACCTTCAAGAATTAGAGCAGAACTTGACTGTTTATATCTGATTGGTTAAGGGTAATTTAAAGCTGCCCTATATTTTTTTCCCTGTATTCCAATACACAGACATGTTTCTATACTGTACACTTCATGGATTTTAGACAGTAATGCTGAGATATTCAGACTTCTCAGATGGTTGAAGATACATTATGTTGCCTTTGAAGCACGGGTCACTGTGAGGACAGACCTGAAATGGGCTGTTTAAACTGTAAGCTAATTAAGCTTTTATAAAACAGAAGTGAAAACAGACTCGGCTCAGACAGCATTCCCACATAAAGAAACTCTAAGGGGGCGAGGGTTTGGCAGTCTGGACAGCTTGATTAGTGAGGAGAAAAACAAAAATAGAAGCCATTTGTTCTGTGTTCATACTTTGGTCCCTTCGCTCTCCTGCTTGACTGGAGAAGGGAGCTGTAGGTGCCATAGGTGAATTCAAAGGCACTCAATAATGCGTCTGATCTGGGCGGGGACAGAGAGATCAAGAAAACTGAAACATATCATTGTCTTAAACATCTTTTATGAACTGCTCGTGGAATTGTGGAGTGATCGGAATACATTTCTATATGGAAAGCGAGGTAGTAGTAGGGTATTTGTATTTAATATGATACATACTGTACTGTGCATATTGTGATACAGTACACGCTTCATATAAAACATTCCCTACATACATGCATGCATTAAGCCTCATTCATGCAAGTTTGTTATATTTAAATATTAAGATTTATATATGCAGCACCTATGTAGTGAATAATAGATAGCAGCTACTGATTGTAACCCCTTTTAACCAATCTAGGGGATGTGATGGGAACAAAACATTTTTTGATTGTTTCATAGGCTATCCTATAAATAAAAAAAAAAGTTTTAAGAATAAAGGTGATAGTATTTTATAATAGTTTATACAGTGATAAGGCTTTAGTATTTTATTATGTTTTTTTTTCACACAGGTTGTTATGTAGATCCAGAGCCTTAGCAACACACCACTTCAATCCTTGCTTTAGGTGACAGTTTTTGCCATCTTAGCAACGCAAAGTACTTTCTGCTCTTTCAGGACCTTTGGGAGCAAGGCAACAGGTGTTGGACAAAAAAAAAATAAAGTCCAACATGACTGATTATTTTGTTAAACAAGTGGCCACCCTTCTGTGTGTTTCTGTAATGTATAACAGTTGAATGAGGGTCCCTAAAGTGGCTTCAGTGGTAAAGGCGGGGTGTGTCGTGTGCAGGGGGAGACCTATAGTCTGGAGAGCGGTAGGTTCACATCCTGGCTGAGCAAAGTTGTCAGTCTTCACGGGACATTCCACAGGGAGCGCTGCATTGTCTCTGGTAGCATCTCCCAATGGTTACTTTCAGTCACAATGAGCAAGATAGCAGATATGACAGACATGAAGAAAGAGTGATATACAGTAGAGTTGCTGGCATAGATGTATCATGAGGCACAGTCTCCAAAGTGATTTCTCTGTCAGCAGTTTTGGAGAATAGACTTTGCTGCAGATTTCCACACCTGAAGTAATTGGAGCCGGTAATCATTGAGGGATGTTCATGTATCGCCTCTGAACAATCATAGATTTGTACATAGATACAGAGATGCATCTGATTATTTTAACATGAAGAAATCATTCTATTGTACTAGAGAGAGATGTATTTAAACACATTACTATGTAGATCATTTTAGTACACAGATGGGTGTCACTAATTGAGTGTGCTTCCCGTTCCTGGAGCCCAAAGGGCAAAATCAATGAGTTGTCTGTGCAGCCAATATGTTCATTGTGTGTCTGGGGATATGGCTGAGGAGACTGGGTCTTTGCTGTCGTTCAAGCATGAAAACTGACTGTAACAGACATGCTGTTGCCCATATGAAATTCTCCACAAAACCATTCAAAGTATTTTACCAGTTTAAAACCTTTTTTTTTTTTTTAATGATCAGAAACCACTGCAGGCTAGGTGGTATAGTGGAATAATGCATTGATGTTTCACCTCTGGAGCACTGGGCTGGAATTTGCATTAAGTGAATTTGGTGAAATGAAATTGGTGGTACATGCGACCATAGTGCACCACCAGCCACACAGTGTGGTGCAGCACTCCTTCAGTTTTCACTGACATGGGTGGGCATGGTGACTGTCATCTTCTTTACATTACCATTCTGAGCATGGGATGTGTTGCATGCAGTTCCCATGTTGCCCTTAACCACTTTGCAAAAGAGCCAGGCTCATCTTCATTTGTGGCTTTAGCGCTTTTAATATAGCATCTCACCAACCAACAGAGGTCAAAACCTGCAACGACGCTGCTTCACACAACACTATCCATTACAATTTCACTATGTATTTGGTTATATCTCCAGAAAGGGTAAACTTCCACCACAATCATTATTTGTTCACGTAACCACACCATAAGACATTTCAGCTGTTGAACAAAACATCTTTGAAATGGCATTTGAGTCGATTTACTGTGCAAGCTGCTGGGGTGGTGTAATGTTTATGTTGTGCCTACAGGGATTCAACTGGTGCAGCAAGACAAGAAGCAGAAGATCTCCAATTCCAGGAGGGCTCGAGAGAGGTGGTGGCTCATCTATACCCTTGTCAACAACCCCTCACTGGTGGCGTCACGAAAGCACTTCCAGGCGCGGAGCTCCGAGGCCTTTCTGAACGGGACACTGAATGAGACCTCAAAGGAAAGCGTCTCCGAACCAGAGAAAACAGACCCAAAATCAAATTACATGTGAAACACTGAGATGAAAAGAATATTGAAGCAACGGCACTTAAGAAAAATAAATACATATATTCAAAGTGCACTGCAAATGTATTTGATTTATATATGTTTTAAGGTCAATTTGGTCTTCAAAGTCTGCTTATTTAAATAAAAAAAAGAAATTACATTAAAGTACAGATTTTATCAAATGGCCCAAGAACAGTGAGTAGTGTATTGAAGTGACTTTAGTGTTCCAGTGTAAGTATATCAGTGTTATGGGCACCAAACTGTGGATTGAACTTGACCACAAGCACAGCTTTAAGGATCCCTGAAATATGGGATGCCAGATTGTATTCACTAAACCAGCTCAAGCTTTATTTAAGAACTGTTTTCATTGAGAGTGTTTTTGAACGTTCTCCTAAGGTAAGAGTGTTTTAAGCTGTGAACACTGTGTATGGACACTGAAGAAGGGCTTCAAGATTACAAGACCTTTATTAAAAAAGATCCCATCCACATTACTTAAAGAGTAAGTAGATTCAAATTTTCTTTTCTTCGTTTCCCTTATTACTCAAATGTATTTGCTGTCATTCTGAGTGTTCTGGTTTATGCCTAAAAAATAGTTATTATTTTTCTCTAAATCTGCCTTACATGGCTTTGAGCTACTTAGAGTTAATCTGAAGAATATCAAATGCTTGCTCTGAACAGATTCGACATTCCATTCCAATAATGAGCACTGGGACCCTTCAGCTGTCAGTCCCTCCTACTTCCTCTGTCTATATATAAGTAGAGCAGGGGGGGCTTGCCGTGTTAGAAGGTCCTAATGTCACATGACAGGAATGGAATGAAGAAGGCTCTTCAGGCCCAGCACTTGGGATTCTCCAGACAAACTTAGTCAGATACAGACAGATTTGGAGAACGGTTATAATGGCTCAATATTGGGGAATAATGCAAGCAAACACAATACAATAGTAAGGAAAATGCTAACTTTTTTTTAAAGTGGGTTATTCTTTGATATGTAATGTCTTACCTGTTTAATGTCCTATAATGTGTGTTCTTTATCATTATTTATTGTCCTTTTTGCCAAGATCATTGTTCACCAGGTTAACTAACAAAAAGGTGAGATGGCTTAAAAGATGTGTGTATTCAAATTCTAAGTTTCAGAAGGGACATCTTGTATATTTAAAATATATATATATATATATATATATATTTTTTACAGTGCATTCCCCTAGTGGTAATTTCTAAAAACCACCGCACTTCAGAAATTCAGCTTTAAGTGGTGGAAAATGGTGTTCGTTAGTAATTATGATGTTCTAATCACAAACAACATTAAAGAATATAGAGAACACACATAGCTAAGAAATATAAATTATAAATCACATGTAAGAAAATGTAGATGGCATATATGTATCCTAGACATGTTGCTTTTCAGTATGGGATGCCTTTTTGATGTTAGTCTGTTGCCAGGGATGTTCTTTAGCCATTTGCAATATCCAAGGATGATTGTAAAGAAAAGTGCCTACACCTGAATACCTATAGAGGCCCATAGTTATTTACACACTTTGCTATTGACACCACAGGTCTGTTTTAATAATGTAAACCGGGGTGAATCTAAATAGCAGTTCTATATTAATCCAGCTTGTGCTTTCCTTCAGGGGAGATGTATTGAGCACCATTATTGACCACTACACACAACAACAATGTAGTGGGAAGAGGTCAAATATAATTTTATGGTGGTGGTATTAAAGTCCTTGCTGTTTAGATTATTAAAATACCTCCACCCCCATGGTTTCATTTAATCAATGATATAGTTGTCTGAATTATACTGTAGAATTTATTGCAGTATGGGTCCTGTGAATAAAATACTTAATTAACTTTAAATAGTACAGAAAAAGTCATACACCCATTCACCTTTATTACAATTTAAAATTACCTTTCGATTTATTGCAGCATCTAGACAGCTTGTCATAGTACTGTATGTACAAGATTTTTGCACAAGCCTGTGGGATATAATTTGCCACTCTTCTCAACTAACACGTTTCAAGGGCTCAATACATGAAAATGTCTGCATTTCACCACCCTGTTTCATGTGATCCAGCAGTGATTGAACTGGAGATGAATAAGTTGTGCTATCAACATAAACTGTGATGCCTCCACCCCATTGTTCAAACATATTGATTCATTAATTGCATGCTACTCAGTGAAGTGATATACTAATATATAGAGTCAATACTTTTTTGAACAGCATTGCAGATGGTCTGGACTGGTTTGAGTGGTGTAAACATCATTGGTATCTGCATGGGTTAATTCAACTTTGATTGTGGGCATTATCCATCTCCTAACATTATGTTGCAGTCGGTTTTATTACAATGATAATAGCAATTTTCACAAGGGTAGTCCATAAGCAAACAGGGACCATAGACCACAATGATGCACAATAGGAGGAATCTTAATAGCAAGAAAAATAATACATTTCTTCCATGTTTGTCAGAGAGCACTTAAAATAAAAGCCGCACTCATAAGCTGGCGGTGTAATTAGGCTGTCTGCTTTGAATTAGCATTTTTAGGAAACTGTTGTTCAGTTCAGTGAATCGGATAGACTGGTGGTATTGTTAGAAATGTTAGACATGCTGTTTAGTCTTGAATCATACCAACTAGGTTCTCTGATTTAATAGGTTATTGTTCAGCGTTTCTAATACAAACCAAGAGTCTAATGTCATGTGTGAAAAAAACAACACGAAATGCTACAATATCAAAGGTAAACACCAAGGTCGGTTTGAAAAAAGATTAAAATTGCCATAAGTTATTTTAACATAAGTGCAGTTCCCTGTATAGTGTGTGGTGTTAAAAAATAAACCAAGTGATGTTATAAATATTGAGGCGGGTTATATACTTTACCTGTTATTGTACCTGTATTGCTGACGGAGAACTCCATTTCACTTCTTCCATAGTAACACGTAAACTAAATCTCTTGTAACATAGCAACGTCCTAAATGGACATAGTGGTAGCCCAGCTATCAAGAGATTTTTGAAAAATACGTCTGCGTTGTCTGGAACCTGGACCGATTAGGGTTTGTCGGTAAAGCTTGCTGGTGGTATAAAACACTTGCATTAACAGCGTTCTGCTGTGACATGCTGCATCTGGATCCATGTGTACCTGCTTGATTGCAGATAGTGGAGTATTCGTGTAACCCATGTTCCTATTCTAAACGTGACCCATGCAAGGTGTATCTCAAAAGAGGACGGGCCTAAACTGGTTCTCAGACAAGTTAATAAGTCGTGTGTAAGATGTCTCTTATTGTGTCATCTCGTGCAATTTGGGCAAGAGAACCGCTAAAGCAAAGTAGCAGTTCTTTGATTGGTTTGATTTTATATACGTTATAATGTAAAGCCAAATAAAAAAAAATTGTCAACACAATGTTGGTGTTTATTTGAATTATTTGAGCGTCAAAAAAAAGTTGGCTAAAATACACTTTATGGTGTTATTAATACTAAGATGTGTTTAAAAACTATTGCGTAAGATTTTTGTTTTATTAAATCTTCGATTTTCAGTGTATAGGTAGAATTTCTAAACGCTTTGAACAAGGGTCTGATTCATAAGATATTGTAATATCCTGGAAAATGGGTAGTTAGCTCGTTTGGTCCCATATTCTTCCTACTAAAAATGTTTTTGGCAACATATTGTTTACAAAGATAGTTGGCAGGTTTCATAGACCGCTGATTAGCAGCTAAGATCGCATTAGGAGTGTATATATGTGAACAATAATGATACGCCTATAAAATATATAGGCGTTATGCAAAATGATATAATACGTGGGTTGAGTATATGCAATATTACTCGGCTACGCGTTTTTCATCATCCACATTGTTAAAATTAAAAGTAATTAAATGTACATTTGTACTACTGTTTTATTTCAAATAGATGCACATTCACATGACAAGAGTATCTGTTCAAGTAATTCAAGGTAATTCAAGGTTCCCGCGGAAAATTGTTATATTTGGAACCCAATAAATATAAATGTATTTTATTCAGAATAATAGGAATTGTTCTTTATAGAACCTAACACAATTATGGATTCCAAAGATATGTAAAACAGCATATGGTTCTATACAGCACAGTATTAGAGTTTGCAAATGGAATCTAAAACTGGAGAAGGTTAGATCACTTTTACTTCAAACAGGTAATTTCTAAAATATCTTTATCACTAGCACTACCGCGTATTATTATTTTTTATTTATTAATATTATGCATGCTTTTGGACTGGTAGATTATTAAGTTGATTTGTCCTTTACCATTTTAAAGCGTATTATTCTTGCATAGCATGCATTCAATGAAATAGGGCGGTGTAGTCTTTATTGAAGACTAGCACATCTGTATTTAAGGAGAAGTGAGAGTATTAGTTTTAATATATATAGATAACATGTTATCAAATGAAAAGTTGCAGTATTCATTTAGATAGTATGTCCTGCGATAGATTAGAACTGAATTAAAAATATAAACATTCCAAAGAAGTGGATCCAAAATACAGGGAATGGGGTATAGAAAAAAAATTACATTTGTTAGACAGTAAAAAAAAACAAAAAACAAAAAAAACAAAACAGTAACAGTATTATTTTACAAAAACGTTTCATTATTTTTCATAACAAAATAATCGGCCTACAGAATCTTAAAATACTTCAAACTGCAGCAGATCTCTAATATAATAGTATCTAATGCTTAGAGAATTAAACACAATTGTTAAAAAAAAAAAACATTACATTAAAACTTTTTTTCTGTAACATATAGGCTACTGCACATATGAACAAAGACAAGAACAATGCTGTGGGAAAGGGTGTGGTGTTTTTTTCTTTATGCTGTATAAATATACAGGATCGTAACCAAAAGGTTTTCGTTTGCAGCATTCAACTTTAATACTGGTTTGCTTCCGACACATTTTAAATACTGGTTTCGTTTCATGCTTGTATATATTTAAAATTAAGATGCTATGCTTTTCTTAAGAAAAAAAAAATGACTATATGTATTCCACATTCTAAGTATTGCATTTTCTATGATTGCCACTTGTATTGTAATTTAAATAACATTGAATTTAAAAAGAAAAAAAGAACACACTTTTTTTCCCAATATTTTTATTAATTCCAAGTACATAAAAAACATAAGAAAAAACCGTTTTTTTTTTTTTTTTTTTTTTTTTAATAACAACATTTGACATTTAGTCACCAAAAAATCCACTATTTTAAATGATTTAACACGGAATTCTGTTAAGCGCTCAAATGCATAACTTTGTAGACAAAATTAACTATTTAATTTCAATTTAAAAAAAAAAAAACTTACCTTACACACCATTTACATCACATTGACTGACATTAAGAATATTCAACATGTCCTATACACTATATATCGAAAACACACATTTAAAATATCGATGTGTGACATACCATGGACAAGATTCAATAAAAAGCGCACACGAGATTAGACACTGCTTCAGAAAAGCGAGGGGTATTAAGCACCCATATACTGAACGAGTAACGTCACACATTTTCGGAACTCGACGGAACATTTAACACTGTCTGGTTGTAAGTGACATGGAGTTTTTTCCAGCACTTTCACATGCCTGTCTACGGTTTAACAGTAAAACCCTTTAGATCTCCCAGAACAT